>NC_136429.1:389401069-390001069 GCF_052849685.1 Lactuca virosa
CTCGCCGAGTTTGAAGAACGACTCGCCGAGTACTAGGCAATCTCCATAGGACTCGCCGAGTTGTTTATCCAACTCGCCGAGTCTAAGGCCATCTTCATGGAACTCGCCGAGTGCACTTTGGCACTCGCCGAGTACCCTTCGACTCTTCACCCATTCTGGCCAAAACTGAGACATGCAATGGTTCCAACCCATAAATCTAAGCTCCTAGGGTATAAACACACGGAGTTTGGGAGGTTTAAGGTCTTGAAATCCACATATAAGGGACAAAAAGGGAATCTATTATACTAAAGATTAAGAAGGAGTTTTCTTACCTGGTTAGGAGCTTCTCCCAGGGTAGATTTCGGATCTACCACACTTCCTTGCACCCTCCAACTTCCTCCTTCTTCTCTTAAGCTTCAAGCTTCCTTCACCCAGCCAAAATCACTCACAAGGATCAAAATGGGCTAGGGTTTCGCTCTACAGTTCTTTTGGAAGAGAATGGGACGAAATGGGTGTTTTAGAATGGGTAACATGGGGTGAAATGTCTGAAAATAGAGCTTCATCCAGACAGGTGGACTCGCCGAGTCCATGCATCGACTCGCCGAGTTCACCGCTCAAACCCCGTGTCCACCCTGTTGCTACTCGGCGAGTCGGGACGCAGACTCGCCGAGTTCGTGGCAAAATTAAAATAGAAACTTAAATAAAATCATACCATGAACCCGATGTTACAGGTAAGGGCCAAGGCACGATCAGGACTGACTGGCGGAAGGAGCTTCTCAACCAATGGCACTTCCTGATACTAGCAGGTGCCCTGAAATCGGCCCCTTAGCACCATCTCAAAGGGAAGGATCCTCTCGTGACCTACAAACAAGAGACAAGCCAACATAGTTCACAAAACAAAAGAAAACAACAATCCAAAAAGGAGGGGGGGAGAGGCACTCACCGTCTTTCTCAATGTAGAACTGAGACGTCAGATCCCGGGCCCTCCAAGCAGCGCTCATCCCAACTGTAGCCATCATATGATCCTGCCAATCCTCGCCATTAACATAAATGGTCTTCAGTGCTTGCGCCATAGTGGCGCTAGCCCGAAACAGTTCCGACGCTCGATCGGAAAAAATGGTCAAACGACGATAACCAAAACCCATAAGGTTGCGATTTACCCAAAGACATCGATCTTGCCGGTTCTTCCTCAGAGCTTTTTGGTTGATGATGAAGCCATGAACACCCTGCCTCTGGGAAAAAGTCCAAACACCAGATTAAGTAGAAGAATTAAAGAAAGATTTGAATGCCCAAAACTGTGGCAGAACTCCAAGGGTCCGACAGACGAGTTCAAAGCCAACAATCTTGTTGACAACGTTTGGAGTTAGGTCGTCCATACGAAAGCTATATTGGCGCATTATCTCGTCAAAACAATCCGTCGTCGTCAGCCTCAGACCAGCCTCAAAGATCGGAATAGGGACCTCGACCTTCCCCTCCGGCGGGCGAGAAATTTGTTGGGTTTTAGGTACTATAACACTCCTATGGTGCACATGCAACCCTAATAGCTTTGGATCTAAGTTTTCTCTAGTTATACATGCAACAAAAATGATCCAAAGCATGAAGCCTACAACGAGCGTACAATATTGATATTTTGTTGGGTGCAAAGTTATCCATGTATGACTTTGTAATGTGTTGACTTTTGTAGACCCACTTGCATGTGGTGTATTAGCCTTATGACACATGAGAGATAGAGAATGTGAGAGAGACATGTAAACACCTCTATATAAGGTGGGTTCATACCACTTGTAGAGGTGTAAAAATTGAGTGTGTAAGTGTGTGTTATTTATGTAGACTAGATCTAGATCCCTTTTTGTAACACAATACATAATCAATACATCTCTTAAACACCAAAATCACCGTGTTCATTGTGCAATCTTTAATTCCGCATGCCAAACCATGTTCTATAATCACTACGATTGGTATCAGAGCGGGTCTTCAAGATCAACGTGATTTTTGAAGAACGATTCTCGGTTTGGCAATATTTGTCACAATTGGAGCAATTTTGGTGAGTCTCTCTCTATGATCTCTCTTAATTTCATTAAATCGTGCATTGCGTTCTTGATTGTTTGATCGTTTTGTCTCAATGGATCAAAATTCGTTTTTACCCCATTGATTGATCCATTTATTGTTGCTTAGATCAAAAGTTCATAAATAAAATAAAATTCCAAAATTTTTCGAAGTTACTGTTCATCAATCTAATATTCAAGACAAAATTTATTCTCGGATAATATACATTGATTTGAGCCCATTTTATCAAATCTAATACTGTTCATTCTCAATTTCATTCTTGAGCCCATAATCGAAAGCTATTTTTTAAGCCCAAAATGACAATTAATTCACTGATTATTTTGATAATACTCCATGGTCCGTTCTATATTTGGTTGTTCTTCATTCTTATTTTTTTCTTGATTGAATCGAAAACTCGATATGGATCGAGTTCGGAATCGACTTTTACTTTGTTGATCATCGATTGAATGCAAGTCGTATTTGATTCAAAATTGTATTTGATGATTGTTCGATTTTGACTAGTTTTTAAGACCGATGTTGTATATCGATTTTTGATTGTCGATTGATTCGAAATCGATAAAGTTTTTTTATGATGAACTCGAAAATGGAACTTAATTTCATGAATGAATTGAGTATTTGTATTTGATATTCGATGATGATGATGAACAACTCAAGAACAGATATGACTGGTGAATGAAAAGCCAAAAAGAAAAGTCAAAATCAATGTATATGCTAGAGTCGACTTTGATTTTGACTGAAATTGTTCTTGTATGGAGTCAATTGTGAGTCGCATATAGATTCGTCTGAATGTTTACTGTTTGAATCGAAATAGTTTTGAGAAATTGTCAACTGAAGGTCATCGTATTTTGGATTTAGGATCGACGATTGGATGGTGTTTGATTGTGAGTTGGGGAAGAACACAAGATGACATCGAATAAAGTTTTGACAGATTTGATCAATCGGTTGGAATGTCGAATATCATTTTGTTATTGGACGATTTAAGATGACCTTCGTTGTAAGGAGATGGTTTGCTATTGAACTGATTTTGGGATCACAGTGTTTAGATGTTGAATGGTATGAAAAATGATGTTCATTTGTTGATTGACAATGTATTCAACAATCAAAGCCATAGATTTAGAAAGCAACTGAGGGAATTCGATTTTGGGGCTCTCAGTCATGAAAAGTGAAGGACGAAGGATTAATGGTCGATGATTTTGGAAGAACTGAAAGAACGAAGATTTTGGGTTACTAATGAAGCTTTTGATTTAATGTCGAAAATTGGATTGGGGAAATTCGAAAGTTTTGTTTGTGAGAATTGGTGTCAACTAACGAAGATTTGGGAATAGTTGTGGACTAACGAAAATTTTTCGTTGCTGATAAACGAAAAGTGAATTTCGTTAATGTGAAATGAATTTGGGAAGAAGAACATGAAACTTACGAAATTGGTATCTGATCTTTTAACGAAATTGCATCTTTCACCCAATTTCGACAATTGGTGTATAGTTTCGTTAGTTTTGAAGAAAAGGAAGAATTTTCGAAAACAACACCTGAAGTTTCGTCATTTTGGCAACTTATACCCAACTTCGACAATTGGGGTATTTTTCGAATGTTTGGAGAACAAGGGGCAAAATTGTCGAAATTAGTCCCTGGAGTTTCAGAAATTTGGCAGTTTTTGCCCAAATTCGAAAAATGACTGATTTTGCTGAGAAAGTGAAGAAAATACATTTCAGGCCCCTGCATTTTATGCAAATTGACGCTTTCTACCCAGCTTCAGAAAAGGGGGAGAGTTTTGCATTTTTGGCTGTTTTGGGCGCACCGGGTCACTGCAGAATTTTGAAATTGACAATTTCTACCCATTTTTTGAGAAATTTTGTCAAAGGCGGTCCGTGAACGAAGTTAAAAATTCAAGATTTTTTGGATTTTCCAGATTAAACCACAAAGTTTATGCCACGTGTTAAGGGGGAGTTTTGACACGAAAAATTCCGAATAGAGCACGTTCTCTTTCCTTGAAGGTTTTATAATCAAATTTCAATTATAAAAAGGGGGAGAAATTTATATGGAAATTCGAACTTGAATTTTTCATATTACGCGGATTTAAAGACCGAAGTGACCTTGAATTTTTGAAGCTTACGAAATGATGCAATTGGAAGTTCGGAAGTGATTTATTTTCGAAATGGGTTTGGTTTTATTGAAGATTTTTGGGGTGTGCTTTTGTGCTCAACTTTTGGTGATCAATTTGGAGTTTGAGAAGCTCGTGATCATTCGTTGATGCTCGATTTGTATGGTCTCACATCCTAGAGCCCAAATTGAAGAATCATGGAAGAATTGAAGATTGAAGTTCGTTTCGACATGTGTCACCCTTGAGGCTCGGATCGCGTAGTTGCTCGATTTTGGAAGATTTGAAGTGGGTCATCCATTCCTAACTTTGAGGGGGAGAATGTTGGGTGCAAAGTTATCCATGTATGACTTTGTAATGTGTTGACTTTTGTAGACCCACTTGCATGTGGTGTATTAGCCTTATAACACATGAGATATAGAGAGTGTGAGAGAGACATGTAAACACCTCTATATAAGGCGGGTTCATACCACTTGTAGAGGTGTGCTTGAGAGGTGTAGAAATTGAGTGTGTAAGTGTGTGTTATTTATGTAGACTAGATCTAGATCACTTTTTGTAACACAATACATAATCAATACATCTCTTAAACACCAAAATCACCGTGTTCATTGTGCAATCTTTAATTCCGCATGCCAAACCATGTTCTATAATCACTACATATTTGAATCATAAAATACTAGTTAGAAGATTACCTCTTGTTGTAGCTTGTAGAGTTTTGGCCTTTCAAGAGCCTAGCACCTTAAGTGTGATGTCTCAAATGTCTTACAACAAACCAAGAACAAAAGGAGGAACTTTGAGAGAGAGGTTTGGAGACACAAAAATCGTCTAGAGCTTCTTAGAATCAGTAGTGCACGATTTTTGGCTTAGGGACTACATATATATAGTGTAGAATTCCAAGGGTCAATTGTAAACCCTAATCCATACACTTAGGCTTATGATCCATAACACACATGGACTAACTCTTCATGGACTCTCACATAAACTTAGTCCATCATGGATCAATAGCCCAAACCATATGTATCACTAATTTACATAATCAGTCCCCGTTAATTTAATTAGTCTCTTTTGATCACTAAATTAATTCCAAATTAATTCTTGATCAATACTAATTAAATAATATGATTTCTCAATTAATATATTATACTTATAATATATTAATAAAGCACATTAACCTCTTTCTCAAATATCCATCTTATCAAATTGTTCCAGAGTGTTACAACCCAAATGGACCATGCTTGTATCAGGTCAAGTACATATCAATTATAGTTATGGGCTTAGACACCTAATCCAACAGTCTCCCACTTGGATAAGTCTAATAACTATTATTGCAAGTACGACTTAAAATCTTATTAGAAATCGTAGCTCTCAAAAGACCGCTGTCGAACTCTGATCTTATTAGTAAGGCGTCCATTAGATAAGGGATCATATATTCCTCCATTCTAGATATCGTATGAACTGAGACATGGATTATAGTCATGTTCTCTGTTCATGTGTTGTTACCCGATTTCTGATTTATGATGACCGACTAATTGAACAAATCAAATCAGTCCAGGTGTAACACCCAAAAATTTCATGCCAATTAAGAACTTTTTCAAAACATTTAAAAACCAATCATCATTACAAAGTTGTTTTCAAAATATCTAACATCAGAGTTTTCCCAGAAACATAAACAAATCATGAGGAGCTGTACGATCATGCCTTCACCTTGCCGCGATCCCCTGATGTACCTGAAACAATAAACTGAAACTGTAAGCCTGAAAGCTTAGTGAGCTCCCCCAAAATACCAACTCCCGACCAGAATAACCACAACAAATAACAATCTCAGATCAGCATGTGTGACAACCGTCAAAATTCGAGTCGGTTCTAGATTTGACTAGACTTAGTTGCACATATAGGCACAAAACATATTAGACTTAGTAACTAGAAGCTAAGTTATAACCTAGTAGAAACTTGGAAACAAATAGAAACAATGGAATATGTACTTAGATTTCACATTGATATGTGAATTCTATAACTACTTAACTGTAGAGAATATCCATATTCAGGTCACTCTTTGACTCGAACACCTTTTCATGAATCATATACACACATTATGCACTTGACCTAGTAGTACAAATTAGGTTGGAGCCTCATAGAAACTTAAGTCAAAGTTGAAAACTAGGACTAGTATACTTGATTCCTCAATTTCGCTTGAATCTCGAAATCACTACATAGAATGCCAATAAACTGATAAAATAAGTTACAAATATTATTTATAACTATGAAAAGAGTTATATACCATAAGATAAATTTAAGTCTCAAAGATTCTATTGATTTTGATATCCAAAGATTTACAAATCTCAAAAACCCTAAATGCCCTAAAAACCTAAATTTATGAAATTTAACCTTAAAAATTCTATAAAAATAGTTATGAGCCTCATAATATGATCTTATAATAATTAAAATTATAAAAATTCATTCAAGGAAAATAAAATTTAACTCATTAACATTTACCCTTAATTTATAAATCAAAAATCAAGGTTTTATGAATAAAAACTTGATTTTAGTGCACATTTTATATAAAATTTAGATATTTTATAAAAGAACTTAAATTTTATAAAACAAAATGAATGAGAAAGGGGTATTATACTCAAAATTTCGGACCCCTCTCTTCCCATATCTCTCTCTCACACTCTCATTCTCCAACACACACACATCTCTCTTCTTTCTCTCTCTAGAAAACTCTCTCTACCTTCTCTCTAATTTTTTTTTCTCCAAATACCACAACCACAGCCTCTTAACCACGAAATTATGGAGATTCATAAGGGTTTTTCAAGCCACAAATAAATTTAAGGTAAAGAACATACATCTCTTGAAGATCCACAACAATGATTTAAGCCATGCATGTGTATTTTACTTCAAAAACAGACTTCTACTTCTTCATCTTCTTCCAACTTGTTTTCTTTTTATTAAAATGGTTTTTAGAACATCATGGATGTGTTTTAACACCATGCATGTATGATAAACAAGGTTGCATGTTCATGATCTTAGTGCAAAAATCGATTTTAAGGATTAAAACATCAAACTCAAGTTAAGAGTTTTTGTGAAACAAAATTTTGTTCATAAATGCATGTATACATTTTGATAAGTTTTAATCTTTTGATCTCTGGAAACATGACTATAATATAAGTTTATCATGATATCTTTAAAATATTTCAAAAGATTTACTCAAAGAAATGATGAAAACTCACTTTTCTAACCAATCATCATGCATGCAAACTACCAGATTTCTTTACGTGACTTTAAACTGCCATATCTCATTCATTTCTTAACCAAAATTCGAGATTAGTTTTTTGAAATATAATATTTTGAGTTAGATTTCAAACCCATCTGACCTCACTGGAAAATTTCAATATTTTGATTTTTAGTAATTTTTACAAAACTGTTGCTCAATCAGCACCTTTTTGTGAATACTAGTTTTGTATTGCATGTTCAAAGGTCTTATTCATCACTAAAAATCAAGAAAAATTAATTTGAGCACTTAACATCATGTATTAAGAGGTATAAAAAAGTTCTTGATTCAAAAGTCTTTGGAACATGTTGCAAAAATTCTCAAAGTAACATCAATGATCTTTACCAAAATCACAAGAATCAAGTTTTCTCTATAATTGTTTGAGCCTTTAGGCATGTTTTTCGACATCAAAAATAAGAAAAACAAATTTTCATTGTTATTAAATTGTTTAAAGATGCATTCTGGAAATTTTCAACTCAATATATATTTTCTTTATTTTTACATAAAAATAATAAGAAAATAGAGTGTTAAAGCATATAAAATACTTACACTTGTAAATCAATTCTGGAAATATTTTTGGATGACCATTTAAGTTAATGAACATCTCTCATGAAGTTTCATCGATTTTTGTTACTGTTTAGTATGATTTTTAATTTTCTTTTTTTAGCTCCAATAAATTATAAAACCACTTTAGGGAATGTTAAAATATTCTTTCTTATTTTCGCAGCTTGTACCTTATATTTAAGACTCAGAAAAATATTTTGGGAATTTTTTAAAATGTAATTTTTCTTGAATTTTTGTGTTTATAATGGACTAAAAACAGGACAAATAGTTTTACTCATCCAAAATTCATGAAAATTTACCAGAAACTCTTGTAATATGTTAGGATGATAAATAAAAATTTTGATGATTTTTATCTTCTGTATGCTATTTTTCTTCTATTTTTCCAAGATTTATTACACTTAAATGTACAAAAATCATAAAATTAGGTTAAACAGTTTAGAAATCCATTTCTATATTTTTCCCAGCTTAAGTATGTGTACTAACACTTGTAAATAAAGTTTTTGTGAATTTTTGAAACTGTTATCTATTTATTTCTATTTTTATAGAATAAATACACAAAAATCAGAAAAATTGTGTTAAACTTTTTGAAAACACATATTAATATTTTTCCCAGATTATGTACACTGTAAAACAATTACACAAAAATTATAAGAATTGTTCATGATAATTTACTATTTTTCCATGATTTTATGATTATTCAAGGAATTAAATGGTGAAAAATAGTTAGACAAATCAAAAATTCAAGAAAATTTATCTTACGGTCTTTGACTTCAATTAAAACTTACGAAGTTTGGGAAATTTAGAACTAAATTGATTTAGTTTTTGAATATTTAATCATTAGAACACCTCTTAAAATGTTAAATATTAACATTTCAATAATGAGAATTTTCCACTTAAATTGTTATATAACAATTGATTCATTAAAATTTAATTTTCACAGAAAAATGTTTGTAACATATCAATATTAAATTTTGACACAATATTGGCATAATTCTATTGTAGTAGTAAGTATACTAGTGTTAGATTTCGATTGGAGACTCACTAGCGAATACCATTATTGTAGGAATCAGTAGTGGTACACGTGGAACGTAGTTCAAGGCACCTTTTGCATCATCTCAATTCATTGTGAGTATTCACCACTCCCCTATTTTTGGTTTTAAATGTTTTGGGGTGGAAAAGCATGTCCTAAACTATTTATGATTCGTTGTATTTATTTTGACTCGTATGAAACTTGGTTGCTATATTTCGTATGTATGTGTATGTTACTTTAATTCATGAGGACTGTATCGCGGTTAAGTCCCTGGAATCTCTAGACACAACTCATTAACTTTTTTGAGCCTATGGTTATTATGGATAGCGCTATCAGGAGGTAGACAACTCCTCACTCGCACGATTCGCTTGAGTGCATTTTACCATTTTATACACTATGTTTGCGATACACATAGTAGTCAATAGGGCACGATTTGGTCATTAGGCTTGGGTTGTGAACTCATGAATGGAAACTTGATGCATATATGAATATTTATGCACATATCAAACTTGTATTCTCATGTTAACAACGACACTTGTATACTTATTTTAGCAATGAAATTGTTTGCTCCTTGTAACAACGAAAATTATTTCGATTCTTGAAAACTCATTTTAGCAATATACTTTTATTTATGGAAACTTTTATCAAAACTTTTATTTCGACTCTTGAAACCAATATTATTTTTAATCTGTGAGTACTCACCAACTATTTTTATAGTTGACACTCGTTTTACATGCTTTTTCAGGAATCATCTAGTAAGAGGCACGTAGAGACACAACACTTGTAGGAGCATTTGCATATGTTGACTTTTAAATACATTGTAATTTCTTTTAAAAAGTTGTTCAAACTTATTGTAAATTTGTAATGATTTTTAATACTATGGTTGGTGTTGTCTTTAAACTTTTGCTATGAGACCCTTTGTACTGCCACGCCTTGTGTTTCCGCTTTAGCGGGGTGTGACAGCATGCATAATGAGCCTTCAGCCTGACTGGACCGCCTCACAGGGCCTACAGCCTATCTGGACCGCTCCCGAGCCTTCGGCATGACTGGACCGCCTCGCAGGGCCTACAGCCTATCCGGACCGCTCCCCGGGTATGTTGGCCTACAACACAAAGCAGTACCGCCTCAACCCAACCCCCAATCAACGAACACGTGCACATAAATACCATACGCTAGCTCATATCATATAACAGTCAAACTGATCTAACATATCACTAATCATAGCAACATCCCAATAACCGGGATACAGACCTAACCGGTCACTAACATAGCATGATCCTATAACCAGGACGTTGACCTAACCAGGTCGCTAAGCATAAGCATACCATTATCCTAACTACCAGGATGTAATCAATAAACATATCATGCCATAGTTCCGATACAATATATAAAGGGCCGGCCTTGGTGCCTTAGACCCTGTTGATATAGTGAGGATAACTCACCTTGTTAATGTCGACTCGAAAGATAAGCTCACCCTCTCGAATCACTGCCGAAAACCCCACCACCTATAATCGCCATACAACTATGTTCATAAGTTCCCAAAATGCCCTCAAAAGTCCAAAAGTCAATCCCATGGTCAAAGTCAAAGTCAACTGTCAAGGTCAACAGTCAATGTTGACCTCAATTCATCGAATACCCTCCGCCACTCGCCGAGTTTCTTGCAATACTTGTCCGCTCGCCGAGTCACCAGAGTGACTCGTCGAGTTCCTAAGGCTCGTGGTCGAAGCTCCACGGCTACTCGTCGGGTTTCCTTCTTGCATTCGACAAGTCCACACGCATCCATTAATTGGGAAACCCTAACTGACTCGCCGAGTTGTTCATCCAACTCGTCGAGTCTACAGCAATCTTCATCGGGCTCGCCGAGTTGTTCATCCAACTCGTCGGGTCCATGCCCATCTTCATATGACTCGCCGAGTCGACCATGCGACTCGCCGAGTCCCTTTAGTCTTTCAACCATACAGACACTTTTTAAGCCATGCCAAGGCTCCAAATTGCAGATCCAACTTCCTAAGGCATGCTTATCACGTAAAGTTGCAAACTTTACGTGCATGCAAGGCTTTTAAGACCCTAAAATAACAAAACTAAGCTTGTAATGAAGTTACACCCTTGAGGGAAGGCTCATACTAAGCAAAGCTGATGACTTTATGAATCTAGAGGTCAAAGGGAGTCCAGATCTGAAGTTACAACTTCAGGTCTTGGCTTAAGCACAAGAAACCTTTCTTAAAACTCAAGCAAAAGAGGTTAAAAGAGAGATGAGCCAAAGAAACAGCTTAATACCTTCCACAGAGTGACAACTGATGAATCTCTTAGTTCCCCACGAGTTCCTAGCCTTGACTTCCTTGCTTCCCAAAGTGTTTTCTCCTCCAAAATTCCTCCTCCAAGCTTGAACACACCAAAAGAACACACACACTTGATTTAGGGTTTGAGAGGGACAAGAAGCAGTAAAGGGGAGGCTGGGGGAGGCCAATGATCTTTTATATAGGGTGCAAAACCTCGGAAATTAGGGTTTCATCCTCCAGCTCCTACTCGTCGAGCCCCTTCTTGGACTCGGCGAGTAGGTCACTAAAACACGCGGACAAACCCGCTGCTACTCGACGAGTAGGGCAACCAACTCGTCGAGTAGACCTTGAAATCAAGAAAATTCCTATATAAAATCGATACCTGAGAATCGGGGCGTTACAATTCTCCGCCACTTGAACTAGACTTCGTCCTCGAAGTCCGCCATGGCGAACAACTCCGGATAGTGCTCCCGCATCTCTGCCTCTGGCTCCCACGTCCACTCGGACCCCCTCCGATGTTCCCACTGTACCTTCACCAAAGGTATCTCCTTGTTCCGTAGAATCTTCACCTTCCTTTCTAATATGGCCACGGGCCTCTCAACATAGTTCAGGCGCTCGTCGAACTGAATGCCATCCAGTGGTACCACCTGTTGGATTAGTGTCTAAGCCCGTAACTATATTTGGTATGTACTTGACCCGGTTATGCATGGTCTTTTTGGGTTGCCTTCACCAAAGCAACTTGACAAGGTAATTTAAAGAAAGAGAGAGGATATTATGGTTTATTAATATATTATAAGAATAATATATTAAAGGAGAAATCATATTTATTTAATTAGTATTAGTCATAAATTAATTAGGAATTAATTTGGTGACTAAAAGAGATTAATTAAACAAAGGGGCATAAACTGTCAAATGTGTGATAGTTGACTTTTTGGGCTGGGAAACCTAATGGACTAAGGGGGAACGAAATTATGATGAAGGATCATCATATTTTCGTCCAAGGCCTTATTCCAGAAGGTTCCTTGGGCTGCTTGGTGAATAAGCTGTCCATTAGGGTTTAGACTGAAACCCTAGCAGCCTACAGTATAAATAAGACCCCTAGCCTTCAACTTTTGGCCACTTGCTTCCCAAGAGAAACCCTAGGCCGAAATTAAGCATCCTCCCTCCTCTCTCATAGTTGCCTTCTTGCTTGTGGTGTTTGTAAGCCATTAGAGTTGTTACAATTGTGACTCTAAGCTCCAAGAAAGAAGATTCAAGCTTCCATTGAAGAGGTAAACATCTAGATCTGATGTTATATGTTAATTGCGAAATTATGTATGCTAGATTAGGGTTTATAAGTCTTGGATTCATTGCATGTACAATAGAGAAACCTAGATCCAAGCATTAGGGTTTGTATGAGCACATAGGATTGTTCTTATGTCTAAAACTCATCAGTGGTATCAGAGCCTTGATTGGTTTTTGTTGTATGTGATGCAATTGTCGTTTTTCTGCTAAAAATCGTTTTTCTTGCCTCTGCCCGACTCAACTCGGCGAGTTAGTATCTGGACTCGGCGAGTTCGCCCTACTCGGCGAGTCCGGGAGTCAGACAGAGTATGTTTCGGGATTTACTTGCTGTTTTGCTGTAGGATTGATGCCAAAATCGTTTTTTGATAATAAAATTCGAATTTTATTGTATGCAAATGATTATCCTTACCAAAACAAAAGATAATTCCAAATCTTTTGAATAATAGTTTCTTTATATGATAAATATGGATTATTTAAATTATTTGGTAATTATCTTGTGACTAAAATTGGATTAGGTCAAATATAGATAATCATAAATTAAATTGTTTAATTTATCTTATTTGTTATTTGATCCCTTGTGTTTTGAAAAGTTCAAAACTTTTCCTCAAGTTTTGAAATTTAAATTTTATGATTAAAAGTTTAATTTTGAATGATTTAAACCCTTAGAATTTTACAAGTTTAAAATTCAACCCTATACTATTATATTATTACAAGATTAATTAATATATATACATATATATATATATATATATATATATATATATATATATATATATATATATAAGAATAAGCTAGTCTTATCGCTAGTAGGCCTCATTCACGAAGCCAGTCTATAAGGTGGGTATAAGGTTGCTGCCTATAAAATGGCGCTTAATGGGTGTACACTCACACCCACCGCTTGCTTGACTGGTGGAGGGTCGTTAGCCGAACGGATAGGATAGGACACTTAATTCCTCATTATAACTATAATGAATATTGCAACGTAACTACAATGTTTTTCAAATTCCCAATCTTAGTTACTTTAGGGTAAAATGTGAAAATGATGCTATTCCATGGAATTACACTTCGTACCCTTGTCAAACGTTAGTGGAGCGTGCGTGGCTAACCGGCACACTAATTTGGGATTGACATTGGTGGCGAAGGGTGGCTCGATGTTTATCATAGATCAATGGAGCGTGCGTGGCTAACCAACACATTGATTAAGTGATAGAGACATTGAGTGCACCATGTCGATTCCCATGGTTATTCACAACTTGTTTGCGATCCTCGGCATCCCAGTTGCAAATTTGAAGTGCATATCGAGATTTAAACATGCCATTGAAATGTTTAATGAATCTCAAAAGAAATCTAGGAATTTTCAAATACATTTAAAACTTAATCTCTTTTCGTTTTTCATGGTGAAAATTAGTGAATCGTCATTCACTTACCTTCAAATTATTTACTTTTAGATTACGACATCCCTTTTCTAAGTTGTAAATAATGTTGTTGGATCCTAGCCCTAATTTCTCATTTGGGTGTTTAATTGGGGATTCATTTCTAATCAAACTTTGTTCCTTTCAATTTCAGATGTCTAACGCAAACGCAAACAACAACGCTTCTGGGTCATTCTCGCTGATGAACCTGTGTCAAAAAGTGACATTTGATGGGTCGAATTTCAACGAGTGGATGAGATACATTCGCATGATAACTCGCTACGAGGACAAAGAATATGTCCTCGATGAGAAACTAGAAAAGATCAACCCAGAAGTTGCTACTCCTGAAGAGATGCTACGAAAGTTCATTGCATCATGCTGGCCACTATGAACCTCGAACTCCAAAAGTCCTATGAGGACATGTATCCATATGAGATGCACCAAGATTTGCTGGACAAGTACCACCAAAGCGCGAGGCAAGAGCGCTATGAGATCATTACCAACATGATCACCGCTAGGATAGGGAGTGGAGAATCCCTAACCGCTCATTTGCAAAGGATGCAAAGGTATGTTGATCGTCTTCTCAAACTTAATGTTAAGTTTGATGAGGATTTGGCTATCGACATCATCCTCCACTCCTTGCCTTCCTGCTACAACCAGTTCAGAATGACCTACCACATGAACAAGGAAGAGGTCACCCTGAGTAAACTTCAAGGGCTCCTGAGGACTGCTGAGAGCAACCTCAAGGACAAATCTATTGCATCATCCTCTACTGTAGTTGCTCCTGTGTTGGCAATTGGCCAAGGAAAGGGTGAAAAGAGGAAGACTCCTTCTAAGAGCCACCAAAAGGGTAAAACCCAAGATGGTTCCTCTTCTAGTGAGACCAAAGCAGGTTCTATTAAGCCCTCTTCTGACCCCAAGGAAGCAGAGTGCTTCTACTACCACCAGAAGGGCCACTGGAAACGAAGCTGCCCTAAATATCCTCAAGATATTAAGGATGGGAAGATAAAGCCCACCTTTGCAGGTATGTATTCAATTAAATCTAATTACTAATCACTTGCTACTTCATGGGTCCTTGATACTGGATGTGGTTTCCACATTTGTTCTGATTTGCAGGGGCTAAGAGAAAGTAGGGAAGTGGAGCATGGGAGAATAAACTTGGTCATGGGAAACAAGAAGTCGTCACCAGTAACCAAGATCGGAGTTTATTCTTTAGTGTTGAGTAATGGGTTACGACTAGATTTAAATAATTGTTGCTATTCGCCAGATATGGCAAGGAGCATCATTTCTTTTCATGGATTATATAGACAAGGTTTCAGATATTCATTTGATAATGGCAATGGTTCTATTAATGTTTATTTGAATGGTGTTTTTTATTTCAATGCATTACCTTGTAATGGGATTTATGAATCTGTGTTGATTGTAGATAATTTAGGAAATGATGTCTTGAATATTGATTCGTCCAATAGTTTGGACAAAGCAAGCTTGTGGCATTGTCGCCTTGGCCATGTTAACAAGAAACGCATAGCCCAACTCCAAAAGGATGGAGTCTTGGAGTCATTCGACCTTAGAGACGATGACGTGTGTGAATCTTGTTTACTTGGGAAGATGACCAAGTCACCCTTTACTGGTACATGTGAAAGGGGTGAGGGTGTATTGGACCTCATACATACTGATGTATGTGGACCCTTTAGATCCACTACAAGGGACGCTTGTCGCTTCTACGTGACTTTTACAGATGATTATAGCAGATATGGATATATCTACTTGATCAAGCAAAAGTCAGAAACCTTTGAAAAGTTCAAAGAGTTTAAGAATGAAGTAGAGAATCAGTTGGGCAGGAAAATCAAGATGCTTCGATCTGATCGAGGGGGAGAGTACCTAAGTCTTGAGTTTCACGACTATCTAAAAGAATGCAGAATAGTTTCGCAATTGACGCCTCCTAGAACGCCACAATTGAATGGTGTGGCTGAGAGACGTAATCGAACCTTGTTGGACATGGTTCGTTCTATGATGAGTCGTGCTTCGTTATCAATCTCATTCTAGGGGTATGCCTTAGAGACTGCTGCCCATACTTAACTTAGTTCCCACAAAGAAGGTTGCCAAAACACCTCACGAGATGTGGACAGGGAAAGCTCCCTCGTTAGAACATATCAAGGTTTGGGGTTGTGCAGCTTTCGTAAGACGAGAGACTCACGGCAAGCTAGAACCTCGTAGTGAGAAGTGTTATTTCATCGGCTATCCACAGAAGTCTTTTGGCTATCTCTTCTATAGACCAAGTGAAAATGTTGTCTTTGTTGCTAGGAGAGGAGTTTTCAGAGAGAGAGAACTCATAAGTCAAGGAGACAGTGGGAGTCAGATTGACCTTGAAGAGCTTCAAGAGTCAGGAGATGAAGGAACCTCTGACACTGGCGTTCAACCTGAGGAGGAAACTCCTGTTGAACCAATTGACCCATCCTTACCTCTTAGACGTTCGAGTGGAGTTATTGTTCCACCCCAGTTTTATGGTTTCCATATTACTACTGACGGGGATACGTTTATTAGTGATAGTACACTAATAAATATGGACGAACCTAATAGCTACAAGGAAGCCATGGCAGGCCCAGAGTCTGCTAAATGGAAAGAGGCAATGGACATCGAGATTCAGTCCATGTATGACAACCAAGTTTGGAATTTGGTTGATAATTACCAGGTCGTAAGACAGTCGGGTGCAAGTGGATCTTCAAGAAGAAGACATACATGGATGGGAAAGTGCACACGTATAAAGCGCGATTGGTCGCGAAGGGCTTTACTCAAACTCCTGGAGTTGACTATGATGAGACCTTCTCGCCAGTTGCCAAGATAAAGTCTATTAGGGTAATGCTCGCAATTGCTGCGTTTCATGATTATGAAATCTGGCAGATGGACGTAAAAACGGCTTTCCTAAATGGGAAGTTGGCTGAGGATGTTTACATGAATCAGCCAGAGGGGTTTGTCGATGCGAAGCATCCAAATAGAGTGTGCAAGCTTGAGAAATCCATTTATGGATTAAAGCAAGCATCTCGCAGATGAAATCTTTGTTTTGACGAGAAGGTCAAAGAGTTTGGTTTTCTGCGAAATGAAGATGAGTCATGTGTGTATGTCAAGGCCAGTGGGAGTATAGTGAGCTTCCTCGTATTGTATGTCGATGACATACTACTCATAGGAAACGACATCCCAACCTTGCAGGAGGTCAAGTCCTGGCTTGGGAAGTGTTTCGCTATGAAGGACCTCGGAGAAGCTGCGTATATTCTGGGAATAAGGATAGTGAGAAACAGAAGTAAGAGACTGATAGGACTCAGTCATGATACATACTTGGAAAAGGTACTAAAGCGTTTTAGTATGGAAAATTCCAAGAAAGGGGAGTTGCCAATTCAATGCAATACCAAACTGAGTAAGACTCAGAGCCCGAGTACAGAGGCAGAGATAGCTGATATGAGCCGAGTACCTTACGCTTTCGCAGTTGGCTCGATTATGTACGCTATGACCTATACTCGCCCTGATGTGGCCTTCGCTTTGAGCATGGTCAGCAGATATCAAGGGAACCCTGGTAGAGCACATTGGATTACTGTCAAGAATATTCTTAAGTACCTACGAAGGACCAAGGAATGGTTTCTAGTACTCGGTGGGAGTGATGACTTAAGGGTGCGAGGGTACAGTGACGCTAGCTTCCAGACGGATCGGGACTTGGAAAAGTTCCAAGCAAGAGACCGTAGCTGATTCAACATGCGAATCAGAGTACATTGCGGCAAGCGAGGCGTCAAAGGAGGCTATATGGTTGAAGAACTTCATTGGAGACCTTGGAGTTGTGCCATCCATAAAGGATCCCATGGAAATTTTCTGTGATAATGAAGGAGCGGTTGCCTTGACCAAGGAACCAAGAGATCATGGCAAATCTCGACATATCGACAGGAAATACCATTTTATTAGACATCGGGTAGAAGAGGGACTCCTCGTTGTGAAGAGGGTATCGTCGGAAGATAACCCAACAAATCCCCTTACGAAGGGACTGAGTAGGGTCAAGCATTTGAAGCACGCTAGGAGCGTTGGGCTAAAGGACGATATTAGTTTAGATTAGATAGGTAGGAAACTTGTAATGGATAATTTTGTATTCAACATTTGATGATTAAATAATGGTGTGTTATTTATAAGAAACTTACTATCTTGTGTTGATTATTTATCTATTGTTTCGATTTTGCATGTTTTGACTTCCTGAATAATAAGATTATTCGAACAGTCCACAATCGCTCATATGTTGGAAGTAGATATGAAAGAAGATTGTCATAAATTTGTTTGTAGATTGTCTAAAAGGTTTTAGACATAGCAAAGGTTTGCTACAAAGTTTACGAGTGCTTATGAAATATGTTTTGAGCATTGGAATATACCCGCACTTGCTAGTATCACTTCATGAAAGTTATCACAAGTGATCGCAAGATGATAATATCATATAATCTTTAAACCTAGAGATATGGTTGTTGTTTGCTAGTTGATTATACATTGATAATGCGAAAACGCATCAGTAACTTGATGTTATAAAACGCATTATTGTGTGTGACTTAGCTAGTAAATGATAAAAGCATATAAGTCGAAGTTTTTCTGTACCTTTTATTCTAAGAGAATAAAAGCGATATCTTGGCCACTCGATGATTTAGTTTGACTTATGTGCCGGGCCCGGTCAGAATGAAGTTGATGTGTTCAACTAAATTCTATGTTGAATAAATCAAAGATCGAGAAACAAAATGTTGGACAACAAGTATTGTCAGCATGATATCTAGAACAGAGGATTATATGATCCCTTATCTGAAGGACATGATTTTGATCAGAGTTGACAGATGCGTATAAGAGCTACGATTGCTAACCGGATTCTGAAGTCATATATGAGATATAGTTACTAGACTTATCCAAGTGGGAGACTGTTGGATTAGTGTCTAAGCCCGTAACTATATTTGGTATGTACTTGACCCGATTATGCATGGTCCTTTTAGGTTGCCTTCACCAAAGCAACTTGACAAGGTAATTTAAAGAAAGAGAGCGGATATTATGGTTTATTAATATATTATAAGAATAATATATTAAAGGAGAAATCATATTTATTTAATTAGTAGTAGTCATAAATTAATTAGGAATTAATTTGGTGAATAAAAGAGATTAATTAAACGAAGGGGCATAAACTGTCAAATGTGTGATAGTTGAGTTTTGGGCTGGGAAACCTAATGGACTAAGGGGGAACGAAATTATGATGAAGGATCATCATATTTTCGTCCAAGGCCTTATTCCAGAAGGTTCCTTGGGCTGCTTGGTGAATAAGTTGTCCATTAGGGTTTAGACTGAAACCCTAGCAGCCTATAGTATAAATAAGACCCCTAGCCTTCAATTTTCGGCCACTTGCTTCCCAAGAGAAACCCTAGGCCGAAATTAAGCATCCTCCCTCCTCTCTCATAGTTTCCTTCTTGCTTGTGGTATTTGTAATCCATTAGAGGAGTTACAATTATGACTCTAAGCTCCAAGAAAGAAGATTCAAGCTTCCATTGAAGAGGTAAACATCTGGATCTGATGTTATATGTTAATTTCGAAATTATGTATGCTAGATTAGGGTTTGTAAGTCTTGGATTCATTGCATGTACAATAGAGAAACCTAGATCCAAGCATTAGGGTTTGTATGAGCACATAGGATTGTTCTTATGTCTAAAACCCATCACCACCGCCTCCTGGTCCATAACGCACTTTCGCAATTGCGAAACGTGGAAGGTGCTGTGAATCCGACTAAGCTCCTTCGGACGCTCTAACCTGTATGCCACCTTGCCAATCCTGGCAATGATCCTGAACGGCCCAATATATCGGGGACCCAATTTTCCCCTCTTCCTGAAGCGGATCACACCCTTCCAGGGCGAGACCTTCAGGAGTACCATATCACCGACCTGAAACTCTAACTCGGATCAGCGCCAGTCGGCGTAACTCTTCTGCCGACTCTGAGTAGTCTGCAGCCGCTGCCTAATCTGCTGAATCTTCTCAGTAGTCTGCAAGACCACCTCCGTCCGACCCATCACCCTGTGTCCGACCTCACCCCAACTAACCGGGGTGAGACATCTCCGCCCGTACAACAGCTCGAAAGGCGGGGCGCCAATGCTGGAATAATAGCTGTTGTTGTAGGCGAACTCTACAAGCGGTAGGTGGGAATCCCAGCTCCCACCGAAGTCAATGACACATGCCCTCAACATATCCTCGAGGGTCTGAATGGTCCGCTCGCTCTGGCCGTCTGTCTGGGGGTGGAATGCTGTGCTGAAGTGCAACTGCGTGCCCAGATCCTCGTGGAACTTCTGCCAGAAGTGGGAGGTAAATCTAACATCCCGGTCGGAGACAATGGAGACCGGAACCCCATGGCGAGCAACGATCTCGCGGACATATATGTCAGCCAATTTCTCGGCCGACGAACTCTCCCGTATGGCCAAGAAATGGGCACTCTTGGTCAATCGATCCGCGATGACCCATATAGCATCAAACCCCTTTGCCGTTCTCGGCAGCTTGGTAAAAAAATCCATCGTGATCTGTTCCCATTTCCACATGGGAATCTCCAGGGGCTGCAGCTTTCCATGCAGCCTTTGATGCTCGGCCTTGACCATCCTATAGGTCAAGCACCTCTCAACGTACCAAGCGATTTCTCGCAACCACCGCTATCCTCATACATACCGCTGGAATGGAAGACCCAACTGAATTGCGGATCAAAGCGTCCGCAACCACATTCGCTTTACCGGGGTGGTAAAGGATCTCGCAGTCGTAGTCTTTGACTACATCCAGCCACCTGCTCTGCCTCATGTTCAGGTTTGGCTGATCCATGATTTGTCTCAAACTCTTGTGATCCGTATATATGGTACAACGAACCCCATATAAGTAATGTCTCCATATCTTGAGAGCGAACACCACCGCTCCCAGCTCCAGATTATGAGTAGGATATCTCGTCTCATGCGGCTTCAACTGCCGCGATGCATAAGCTATCACCCGTCCCCTCTGCATGAGGACTGCCCCTAAACATGTGATGGATGCATCACAGAACACCACGAAATCCTCAACTCCCTCCGGGAGTGTCAAAACTGGAGCCTCACACAACCGCTGACGGAGGGTCTCAAATGCCCTCTGCTGCTCAGAACCCCACCGGAAATCCGGCCCCTTCCTCGTCAGACGAGTGAGGGGTACTGCAATCTTGGAGAAATCCTGTATGAATCTCCGGTAGTACCCTGCCAACCAGAAAGCTCCTGATATCTAAGGGAGATTTCAGAACCTCCCACTGCATGACTGCCTCGATTTTGGCTGGGTCAACCAAAATCCCATCCTGGTTAACGAGGTGCCCGAGGAACTGGACCTCTCATAACCAAAACTCGCACTTCGAGAACTTGGCGTATAGCCGCTCTCGTCTCAGAACTCCCAACAACTCCCCGAGATGCTCCTCGTGCTGCTCTCGAGTCTTGGAATACACCAAGATATCATCTATAAACACGATGACTGAGCGATCCAGCATCGGTCTGCAAACCCGATTCATCAGGTCCATAAATACTGTCGGCGCGTTGGTGAGCCCAAACGGCATCACCACGAACTCGTAATGACCATAACGAGTCCGAAACGCGGTCTTCTCCACGTCCTCCTCTCTGACCCGGACCTGATGATACCCCGACCTCAAATCTATCTTGGAGAACCAAGATGCCTCCTGCAACTGATCAAAGAGATCATCTATCATCGGGAGTGGATAACGGTTCTTCACCGTCAACTTGTTCAACTCCCTATAATCAAAGCACATCCGGTGCGAGCCGTCCTTCTTCCTGACGAAGAGGATCGGTGTGCCCCATGGAGAACTACTAGGTCGAATGAACTGCTTGCCCAACAGTTCCTGCAGCTGCGAAGACAGGTCCTGCATCTCAGGTGGCGCCAATCGGTACGGCGCCTTGGCGATAGGAGCCGCACCTGGTACCAGGTCGATCCGGAATTCAACCTGCCTCTACGGAGGTATCCCTGGCAACTCCTCCGGGAACACGTCGGCAAACTCCCTAACCAATGGAACCTCCGAAACTAAAATCTGATCCCTGACCCGCGTATCCACCACATACGCTAGATAACCCGCACACCCGTGTTGAATACACTGCCGAGCCCTGGCGGCTGAACAAAACCTTGATCCCACTCTGGTGCCCTCACCATATACAACCAATTCTCCCCCACTTGGGGTTCGAACTACCACTCGATGGACCTCACAGTTAATCATAGCACCGAACCGACTGAGCCAATCCATGCCTACAATCACACCACCTCCCCCATGGGGATCGAAATCAAATCTATCGGAAAGGACACCCCGGAAATATCCAACTCACACCCTCGATAAACCGAAGAAGCAGAAACCCCGTGTTCGTTGGCGATAGAGACTCGCAACGGACACTCTAACTCTCCCACTCGCACACTGAACTCCCTACTAAATGACTGGGATACGAAGGACCGACTCGCCCCCGAGTCAAATAAAACCAACGCAGACAAAGAGTTCACTAAAAACGTACCTAATCACAGGTACAACAGATAAGCATAATACAATTATAATAAATAAAATAAAGGAGAGAAACATACCAGCAACCACATCTGGTGCTGCCCTGGCCTCCTCTGCGGTCAACTGGAAAGCACGCCCCTGAGCCTTCAGAGGCTCTGTCTTGACTGGCCTCCCATCCAGTATCCTCAATGTAGCCGACGCTGGAGCCTGCGCCGACCTGGCTGCGCGCTGTGGACAGTTGGTCTTCACGTGACCAGCCTGATGACAGTGATAGCATAACCTCATATCCGATGCAGGGGCTGTCTGGCAATAATCCCTAGCATAGTGTCCCTCCTTGCCACACTTGTGGCACCCACTACCCGTTCGACAAACTCCGGGATGAATCTTGCCGCACTTTCCACAAGTGCAGCTCTGCTGGCCCCCGATCCAAGCATCAGCGGTCTTAGACCGCTTAGGCGCCGGCTTCGACTGCGCCGGGGCCTGCCGCTGCTCCCTCATCTGCAGCTCAATCTCCAACTCACGCCGCCTAGCGGCCTCCTGCAACTCCAAAAGAGTATCACATCGCTGGGTAGACACAAACTGACGGATGTCAGTCTTGACCATGCTCAGATAACTGGTCATCTGAGCCTTCTCAGAAGCAAACTCCGGGCAGAACATCGCCCTCTCTGTGAACATGCGGGTGATCTCCGTCACCGACTCCCCCTCCTGTCTCAAACTCAAAAACTCCTACGACAGCCGTTCCCGCTCGACCCGTGGAATGTATCGGGCGCGAAACATATCCCTGAACTACTCCCAAGTAACAACAGCTCTCTGATCATCAGTGTACGACCCAGTCGCCAATCTCCACCAGTCCTTGGCCCCGGACCTTAGCAGCTTCAGAGCACACCTGACCCTTTTGTCAGTAGGACACGAGCAGGTAAAGAAACACCCCTCCATATCTAAAATCCACCTCATCGCCTTGATGGGGTCCTGTGTCCCATCAAAAGTAGGGGGCTTCGTGTTATCGAAGTCCCTGTACTGGAAGCCCCGAGTGGCTCCTCCTCCTCCCCCTGCCGCTGTTACAGCTGATGCAGCTGCATCGGCAGCCGTCTCTGCAAGGGCTGCGTATCGCTCGTCGAAGTACTCGACCATGGCGGTCTTAATAGACCTGAACATCTCCGGCAGCTGTGCTCGGAACGCAACAACAACCTCATCATGCAGGATCTCCCGAATCCTGGCATCCAACTCCTCAGTACCCATCTACACCACGGGCTTAGGTGCTGTCGGCCCCTCCTGGTCTCCGTCTCCTGATCTTGATCCTGAACCGGATCCAGTCACAAAGCGTCTCGTCATCTCCATTCTGAAACATACCACAAGATATTAGATAATCCACAAAATAACTGGAAACCAACTCCCGACTAAACCTTGGGGGTTGTGACTTCCTTGCTACGCGTATGGGTCCTGTGCTTTCAGTAGTATGGGCCCCTACTACCTTCCACACCTACCCATATTTGTCTTAAGTATCACCGCAACATCCTAACAATATACATACATCTGGTGGTTACTCAACCTCACTCCTAGAGGAAGGCTAACTGTCTCATAACTGACCTACCGGTCTCGCACAACCCACCCATCCATGAAACTTCCACCAACCCTGCAGCACTAGTGTATGCTAATCATACATAACGCTGGACCCTATAGACTTTTGAATACCTGATCCTACCCTAAGCCCTTCATCAAACAAGAACAGGAAATAAGGCCAAACCAAACATTCTCAGGCTATAAGATCTTAATTATGTACGACTGTGATGCATACACTAAGCAACTACAGTAATGATGTCAATTTCATATAAGGAAAACCCTAGGCTACCAGGCATCATGTAATCAGGCAATTCTATCATGCAATTCCTGAAGATCCCTAGCCTAGCACTAGCATGCTATTCTAACATATCACATAATCAAATAATTGTGTGGTATTTTGGGGTCACTTACTGGCTCCGGCTGATCGTACACCCTGCGTCCTCCTTTACTTATTTTGAAAACCATTTGAAAATCATTTTGAAAATCTTTTCCTTGGTTTGAGACTGGATTCACACGAGTGTTCTTCCAATTCACTCAAACCAAGGCTCTGATACCAATTTGTAACACCCAAAAATTTCATGCCAATTTAAAACTTTTTCAAAACATTTAAAAACCAATCATCATTACAAAGTTGTTTTCAAAATATCTAACATCAGAGTTTTCCCAGAAACATAAACAAATCATGAGGAGCTGAACGATCATGCCTTCGCCTTGCCGCGATCCCCTGATGTACCTGAAACAATAAACTGAAACTGTAAGCCCGAAAGCTTAGTGAGCTCCCCCAAAATACCAACTCCCGACCAGAATAACCACAACAAATAACAATCTCAGATCAGCATGCATAATGAGCCTTCAGCCTGACTGGACCGCCTCACAGGGCCTACAGCCTATCTGGACCGCTCCCGAGCCTTCGGCATGACTGGACTGCCTTGCATGGCCTACAGCCTATCCGGACCGCTCCCCGGGTATGTTGGCCTACAGCACAAATCAGTACCGCCTCAACCCAACCCCCAATCAACGAACACGTGCACATAAATACCAGATGCTAGCTCATATCATATAACAGTCAAACCGATCTAACATATCACTAATCATAGCAACATCCCAATAACCGGGATACAGACCTAACCGGTCACTAACATAGCATGATCCTATAACCAGGACGTTGACCTAACCAGGTCGCTAAGCATAAGCATACCATTATCCTAACTACCAGGATGTAATCAATAAACATATCATGCTATAGTTCCGATACAATATATAAAGGGCCGGCCTTGGTGCCTTAGACCCTGTTGATATAGTGAGGATAACTCACATTGTTAATGTCGACTCGAAAGATAAGCTCACCCTCTCGAATCGCTGCCGAAAACCCCACCACCTATAATCGCCATACAACCATGTTCATAAGTTCCCAAAATGCCCTCAAAAGTCCAAAAGTCAATCCCATGGTTAAAGTCAAAGTCAACTGTCAAGGTCAACAGTCCATGTTGACCTCAACTCGTCGAGTACCCTCCGCCACTCGTCGAGTTTCTTGCAATACTTGTGCGCTCGCCGAGTCACCAGAGTGACTCGTCGAGTTCCTAAGGCTCGTGGTCGAAGCTCCACGGCTACTCGTCGGGTTTCCTTCTTGCATTCGACAAGTCCACACGCATCCATTAATTGGGAAACCCTAACTGACTCGCCGAGTTGTTCATCCAACTCGTAGGGTCCATGCCCATCTTCATATGACTCGCCGGGTCGACCATGCGACTCGCCGAGTCCCTTCAGTCTTTCAACCATACAGACACTTTTTAAGCCATGCCAAGGCTCCAAATTGCAGATCCAACTTCCTTAGGCATGCTTATCACGTAAAGTTGCAAACTTTACGTGCATGTAAGGCTTTTAAGACCCTAAAATAACAAAACTAAGCTTGCAATGAAGTCACACCCTTGAGGGAAGGCTCATACTAAGCAAAGCTGATGACTTTATGAATCTAGAGGTCAAGGGGAGTTCAGATCTGAAGTTACAACTTCAGATCTTGGCTTAAGCACAAGAAACCTTTCTTAAAACTCAAGCAAAAGAGGTTAAAAGAGAGATGAGCCAAAGAAACAGCTTAATACCTTCCAGAGAGTGACAACTGATGAATCTCTTAGTTCCCCACGAGTTCCTAGCCTTGATTTCCTTGCTTCCCAAAGTGTTTTCTCCTCCAAAATTCCTCCTCCAAGCTTGAACACACCAAAAGAACACACACACACTTGATTTAGGGCTTGAGAGGGACAAGAAGCAGTAAAAGGGAGGCTGGGGGAGGCCAATGATCCTTTAAATAGGGTGTAAAACCCTGGAAATTAGGGTTTCATCCTCCAGCTCCTACTCGTCGAGTCCCTTCTTGGACTCGGCGAGTAGGTCACTAAAACACGCGGACAAACCCGTTGTTACTCAACGAGTAGGGCAACCAACTCATCGAGTAGACCTTGAAATCTAGAAAATTCTTATATAAAATCGATATCTGAGAATCGGGGCGTTACACCAGGCTTGGCCAAGCGCTTAGGGTGTCATGACTAAATCATCGAGGGGCCCACAGATATCGCTTTTATCCCACATTGGGTAAAAGGAACGGATAAACTTCAACTCATATGCTTGCTCTATTTACTCATCAAATCACACACAACAATACGTTTTATAACACCAAGTTACTGGTGCGTTTACATATCATCAATGTGCGACCGACTTGTAAACTACAACTATATGTCTCCGTTTCAAGAATATAAGATATTATCGTCTCACAATCACTCGTGATAAAATCCATGAAGTGATTCATGATAGCGTGGGTTTAGTCCAATACTCAAATCTTATTTCAAGAGCACTCATGAATGTTTATAGCAAACTTTTGCTATGTCTAACACCTTAGACAATCATACAAAAACCCATTCACGACAGTCTACTTTCATAACCTACTTCCAAAGTATGATTGACTGTGGAAAGTTTGAATAATCTTATTATTCTGGAAGTCAAAACATGCGAAGTGAAACACAAGAATAATCGAATCCAATATGGTCTCAAAAGTTTTGAGTATAAATAAAACACCTTTTATTTAGTCATCATATTGATTGCACATTATTCGTTGTATAATATTTCGATTAATCAACTTAATACTTGAATTAAAACAATAGTTATCCCATGCTCCAAGCATGCATACTGTCACACCCCAAAACCGAGAACGGTGGAATACGTTCTGGGGTGGAGGACGTCATGTACAATATCATAACAATGCATAATAGTAACGACAAGCAACAACATCCATTTCATTAATATAATAATTGTAATACAAGCGTGTTCTGTACAGTTTGCTAGACACCAAAAGTATAATCAAAATAAATAGGAGTCTGGTATATGCTCCATCTTCTCAAAAGCTGCATCTGTACCTGTCTACTGATGACCTGAGAATACAAGTTATTTTGAAAGCGAGTATCAGCATAAAGCTGGTGAGTTCATAAGTATTTAGTGTCATTGCTTGTATAAAAATGTTTACAACAAGGTTGTATAATATCTGGTTTCAATGTTTGAAAATAGTATACTCCCTAGAAAACCCTATGTTTTCCAGTAAAAAGTAGCCTTCTACCAAGACTCGATTGTTTGTATATTTGTTCTTTCACAAATGTGGAGATTTTCCCAGTGAAACTATTATTATAAAAATATAGTTTTTGACCTCATTAATGTAAAGAAATGGGAAAATAATGTTTTACCCCAGCAGTGTCACTGCCGGCTGAATGTAATGAAAATGCAGACTCCAGGTGGTATTAAATGTACAATACACCTCGGGGAGTTTGTTTTGCCTTTAATTCTTAAAGTGTTAATTAAAGTTCTGAATGTGAACTCGTATGTAACCATGCTGATTGACGATCGAATAACTGATGACCCTCCAGGTCACACGTAGTATGGTGACATTTTGTCACCCCTGGGCCTAGTCGGCTCGGACTGTAGCTAGCAGTCGGGATGTGGGAGTGTCTGTCCCGTATAGATCTATACACATAATGCCCGCTCTCCCTCCAGGAGACTCTGGTTACACGGTGATAGCACAATGAAGTGTCATATCGAGAAGTAGTATGTCACATTCTGTTTTCGTATATTCTCTTGTATATTGTATAATATATTTTCTGGTATAATGTATAGAGTGTTCTCTTGGATAGCATATAGTATTCTCTTTGTATAGTATTTATCATGTATTGACTCATAGCTATACTGACTCGGGTAGATGTCATTGTAATAGGAGTAATGAGTAATATTCCTTAACTATATCTATTATAGTTAAATAGTAAGGTTGGTTGCATGCCTTTGATACACAAAGGTACTGAACTGAAGTGAAGACTTTTATATCCAACACAAATATATATGATATATAACTAAGAATTCAATGACAGTCGGACAAATAACAGAATACCCTAAGTCCACAACCAAACAAGGAACATGAAGTAAGGTGAGCTATCAGCCCTAAGTCCTTCAAGACTTACTTATATAAATATATTAGTATAGATATGGTTTTGAAGATAAAACAAGTTTAAAAGAGTTTGAAAACAGTTTTAGCATTTAAAGAATTTGATAAAAGGTTTGAAACACTGGAAAACCCAAAGCTTGATGGAAATCTGAAAGTAGCAATAAATTATGTAGTCTGTTCTAATTATTAATCACATGTGATTGATACAATAACTATAATAGTTCAACTTGTATTCCCCCCCCCCCCCATAAAAGCATTTAAAATTCATTTAAAAGGTTGATTTAGGGGTATGAACTCACCTGTAGTGAGTGGATTTGATGGAAGTGCCGGGTAGGATGCTAGGTGTCAAGTGAGGACTTGAACACACACACGGATCCTATGTAACATGTAGTGATACATAAATGTATCTAATTAGTTAATTAATCACTAATTAAGTAAGTAAAGACACTCTAATTCATGAAAACACTTTGTTTCAAGTGCTAGGAGTGCTAAGGGTTGCTTCTAAGGAGTGTATGGCCTCACTATGGAGTTTACACTTCAAATGGTCACCCTATATGAGTTTACGGTTGATGGACCATTCCCCCATGAGTTTACGGCCGTAAACTCATGGGAATGGTGCATTTGGGTGTTTCAAGGTCTCATGTTTCACAAAGAAGTGTCCTAGGGTTGAATCAAAGGCTTAGGAAGTGGTTAGGGCTCGAAATGGCACTCCCTTGGAGTTTACGGTCCTTGGACCACTCCTTGGGAGTTTACGGTCGTAAACCCTAGAGTTTACGGCCGTAAACCCTTGGCCACTTCATTCTTTTCGTGTTTTATGGTTCTTAGTTCATGCATGTAAGTTCTTAGCCTCTTATCCAAGCATTAGAAGGTGTTAGGGGCATCAAAACACCCTTTGGGGGTGTTTATGGTTTTGGGAGATCCCCAAACCGTAAACACATGTTCTTGAGGATTTTTGGTGTTCATTCCATGGATTTGTAAGCACACTAAGCAAATAACTAGTTAGGAAGAGTATACTTACTTATAGGAAGCTTGTAAGAGTGTTTAGGACCCAAGAACACTAGTGTGTGTTCTTGGTGTTCTTGGTGTTTTGAAGAATACTTGAAGATCTATGTAAAAACCAAGAATCCATGGATGAAATGATGTATAAACACTAGATTAAGTGTTGTATGAATGAATTTAGGAAGGAAAACTTACACTTTTGGCGGATTTGGAAGAATGGACTTATGATACTTGAGAGAAAAGCCTTGTGTTCTTGAGGTGGGAGGTGGAGAATGAGGAAAAGATGTGTAAACTCATGCTATATGCATGAGTCTTGGGAAAATGGTGTTTACGGCCCAAACACCCCTTGTTTGGCTGTAAACACCTAACTAAGGTGTTTATTGTTTTGTTTGCTACACATCTCTAATAACGTCACTTCTTTTTATTTAATCGTTTGACGAAAAATAAAATAAAACACCCAAACGGACTTAAATCCGGCCAAAAATGTACTGAAATGTTTTTGACTAATATTTGAAGTGTTTCACTGTAGAAATTATACAAATGAAAATTTCGGGTTGTCACATCATCCCCCCGTTAGAGGGAATTTCGTCCCGAAATTAGAGTTCAAGCAACTAAGTTATTACACAATAACTAAGTAAAAAGATGAGGATATTTAAGTTTCATTTGATCCTCGCGCTCCCAAGTGAACTCCGGTCCTCGCTTGGCGTTCCAGCGAACCTTCACAATTGGGATGCGGCTTTGTTTTGTTCGTTTGACCTCTCGGTCCATAATCTCTACAGGCTCTTCCACGAAGTTGAGGCTCTCGTTGATCTCGATCTCGTCGAGAGGGATTACAAGAGTCTCATCGGATAGGCACTTTTTCAAGTTCGAGACGTGGAAGGTAGGATGTACGTTACTAAGCTCGTGGGGTAGATTGAGTTTGTAAGCTACGGGGCCGATTCTGGCGAGAATATCGAAAGGCCCTATGTATCTTGGATTCAGCTTTCCATGCTTTCCGAAGTGTATCAAGCCTTTCCAGGGTGAGACTTTCAAAAGGAGTCGGTCTCCCACCTGGAACTCCAAAGGTTTCCTTCGTTTGTCTGCGTAGCTTTTCTGACTGTCTCTAGAGGCTTTTAATCGTTCACGAATCTGAACGATCTTCTCTGTCGTTTGCCGAATGATTTCCGGACCCGTGAGAGTGCTGTCAGGAACTCGTCCTTTAGCTAACTGTGTGTCACCCACCTCAGCCCAACACAGAGGGGATCTGCACTTACGGCCATAGAGGGCTTCAAATGGAGCAGCCTTGATGCTCGCGTAATAACTGTTGTTGTAGGAAAACTCGACAAGGGGTTAGTGGGTATCCCACGCCTTAACAAAGTCGATCACATAGGCTCGCAGCATATCTTCCAAAGTTTGGATATTCCTCTCACTTTGTCCGTCGGTCTGTGGATGGTAGGTTGTACTCATGTCCAGCCTCGTTCCTAAGGAGCTTTGTAGCGACTGCCAGAACCTCGAAGTGAATCTACTATCTCTGTCGGAGATAATGGATATAGGAACACCATGCAGTCGTACGATTTCCCTAATGTAGGTTCTCGTGAGTTTCTCCATTTTCTCGGTTTCTTTGATGGGTAGGAAGTGTGTGGACTTGGTCAATCTATCGACGATGACCCATATGGTATCAAGTCCACCCGTTGTCTTGGGTAGCTTGGTTATGAAGTCCATAGTGATCCGCTCCCACTTCCACTCAGGTATCTCCGGTTGTTGGAGTAGTCCTGATGGTTTCTGGTATTCGACCTTGACCTTGGCGCAAGTAAGGCATTTACTCACGAAGGTAGCAATCTCTGTTTTCATGTTAGGCCACCAGTATGACTTTTTGAGATCCAGATACATCTTATCTAAACCTGGGTGGACGGAGTATCGAGTGTTGTGCGCTTCCTTCATAACCAAGTCTCTGAAGCCACCGTGCTTCGGTATCCAGATCCGGCCCATGAGATATAAGGCTCCGTCACCCTTGACTTCTAGATTCTTATCCATTCCTCGCAGGGATTCTCCCGCTACATGTTCAGGTTTCAAAGCTTCGAGCTGAGCTTCCTTAATTTGCGCTGATAGATGCGAATGGATAGTCATTGTTAATGACTTGACTCTTCGGCCAGAATATTCTTTCCGACTTAGGGCGTCTGCTACTACGTTGGCTTTACCCGGATGATAACGAATTTCGCATTCGTAGTTATTGAGTAGCTCGACCCACCGTCGTTGTCTCATGTTGAGCTCTTTTTGGTTGAAGATGTGTTGGAGGCTTTTGTGGTCGGTATAGATGGTGCTCTTTGTACCATACAGGTAGTGTCTCCAGATTTTTAGGGCGAATACAACATCTCCTAATTCGAGGTCGTGTGTGGTGTAGTTAACCTCGTGTGTCTTCAGCTGTCTTGAGGCGTATGCGATGACCTTACCTCGTTGCATCAGAACACAACCGAGCCCCTGGTTGGATGCATCGCAGAATACCACGAAGTCTTCTATCCCTTCGGGGAGGGACAGTATCGGTGCGGTGCATAAGGCTCGCTTCAGGGTTTGGAATGCCTTCTCTTGCTTCTCTTCCCAGTTGAAGGCCACGCCTTTCTGGGTCAATGTAGTCAGGGGTTTTGCGGTTCGAGAGAAGTTTTGAATGAACCTGTGGTAGTAGCCAGCGAGGCCTAGAAATTGACGAATTTCCGTAGGCGTCTTTGGTGCTGACCAGCTCTCAATAGCTTTAATCTTGGATGGGTCCACGTGGATTCCTTCTTCGCTAACCACGTGTCCTAAGAATTCGACCCTTCGGATCCAAAATTCGCACTTAGAGAACTTCACGTATAGCTTCTCCGATCGTAAGGTTTCCAGGACTTGTTGCAGATGATCGTTATGCTCTTCCTTACTTCGAGAGTAGATAAGTATGTCATCTATGAAGACGATGACGAACTGATCCAAGTAAGGACGGCACACCCTATTCATTAAGTCAATGAATACTGCGGGCGCATTGGTTAGTCCGAACGGCATCACTAAGAACTCGTAGTGCCCGTAACGAGTTCAGAAGGCTGTTTTCGGAACATCCTCCTCAAGTATTCGTAACTGGTGATACCCGGACCTTAGATCGATTTTGGAAAAGTAACTCGCCCCTTGGAGTTGGTCAAATAAATCGTCTATGCGAGGAAGAGGGTAACGATTTTTGACCGTGAGCTTGTTGAGTTCCCTGTAGTCGATGCACATACGGAACGATCCGTCTTTCTTCTTGACGAACAAGACCGGAGCTCCCCAGGGAGAGAAGCTTGGTCTTATGAAGCCCTTGCTGAGCAGTTCGTTAAGTTGACCGGACAACTCTTGCATCTCAGCAGGCGCTAGACGATAGGGCGATTTGGCTACAGGGGTGGCTCCTGGGATTAAGTCGATTCGGAACTCGACTTGACGTTGGGGAGGTAATCCCGGTAGCTCTTCTGGAAAGACGTCAGGGAAGTCACGTACCACGGGGAAGTCTTTCAGGTCTTTTGTTTTCTGGCTCGTGTCGACGATGTGTGCAAGGAACGCGCGATATTCCTTACGCAAATATTTTCGGGCTTGAATACTTGAGATGATACGAAGGCTCGTACTGGGTTTGTCTCCGTACATCAACAAGGTTTCGTTATTTGGCAGGTTCAGACGGATTGCTTTGTCGAAACACAGAATATCGGTACGATGGAGACTCAACCAGTCCATGCCCACAATGACATCGAAGCTCTTGATTGCTACTGGTATGAGGTCGATAGGAAATGAGTGATTATCTAGCGCGAGGGTACAACCTATGTAGATTTCGTTAGAGCTCTCTGTCTTGCCGTTAGCCATTTCTACGACGAAGGTTTCTTTTAGTGGTTGCGGTGATTGTTTAAGTAGGTGTTTAAAGTTTTGGTTTACGAAGCTTCTTTCTGCCCCACTATCGAATAGAATACAAGCATAAGAGTTATCGAGAAGGAACGTACCCGTGACTACTGTGGGGTCTGCTACTGCTTCATTGTGGCCAATAGCAAGTAGTCTGCCAGTCTCTCCTGCATTCCCAGCCTTCGGGCAGTTTCTTTTAAAATGCCCTATCTCGCCACAGCCGTAGCAGGCCTGGCTTACTCCTGTACTGGGGACCTGGGAAATGGGTTTGGGTTGTGATCGTCAAAACCGGGCGGTATGGCCCTTCCGGTCACAGTTAGTGCAGTGCATTTCCCGGCAGGGCCGTTATGATGGAAAGAACACTTTGTGCACTTGGGTAAGTTCCCTACATATGTTTTGGCCGGTACAGGGGTAGCTGGAGTAGTGGCATCATGGACAGCCACCGTCTGTTGGTTCTTGGAAGAGGATTGATTTGATTTGCCCCTCCTTCGGTCTCCACGCTTCCTTTTGTTGTCGGTCGCGTAGGTTGGTGTTGCGGTGGTGGTTGTAGTTGTTGATAGAGTAGAAGGAACTTCATGATCAATCAGCCTTTGGGCCAATTCCTTGGCACTATCAAAGGTTGCAGGGTTTGAAGCTAGAACGTTCCCACGATACGGGGGCACCAAACCCCAGATGTATCTCTCGATCTTTTTGTTTTCGGTGGGGACCATGTTTGGACATAGAGCCACCAGGTCGCAGAACCTGGCAGTATAAGCCACTATGTCGGAACCCTGCATTTTGAGGTTCCATAGTTCCTCCTCGAGCTTCTGAATTTCGCCCCTCGGGCAGTACTCCCTTGTTATAAGGTCCTTCAGTGTGTCCCAGCCCATGGCGTTAGCTGTTACCAGTGAGAGTGATTTGACATGGCCATTCCACCACGTCAGGGCCCTTTGGGTGAAGGTGCAAGCAGCAAACTTTATCTTGCTTCCCTCAGGGCATGAGCACATCTCGAAGATCGCTTCTGTTCTCTCGATCCATTGGGACGGTGCAAGGATCCCTCCGGTTCCATTGAAGTATGTAGGTTTGCAGCTGATGAAATCTTTATAGGTGCACTCCCGTGCATGCGGATGGATTTCACCTTGGCTGGAGTTTGTGCCAGTCCCCATTCCACTAACACCACCAAAGTTTACTTGAGCCATGGCGGCGGTCACAGCTGTGGTTACAGCTGCTTGAAACATCACTGGATCGAACTGCAGAGGAGGAGGTGGTGGTGGTGGAGTTTGAGTTGTAGGTCTGCCCCTTGTCGGACGAGGACGAGGCGGCATCTTTTACTGAAAATTGATAGAGATGATGATAATAGTAAGAATCGATTGTGAGTATGATGAGAGTGTTTCATGGACTAAATCGCCATAGTCCAACTGTCAGATAGAGTCATAACAAATAGAGTAGGGAAACATAAGAGTATAGACTTTCCCATATAGTAGTCAACTGCCAATGTTACTGGTATTAATGATGTAAAATGAGTTCGGGAAAATGACCTAACAATAGGTCTTACATCAAACCATAAGGGAAAATGTTGGCAGTTTAGAAGCCTAGTTAGAGTATTTTCAAAGTTAGGAATGTTTACAGACAAGCGCTCTACCGAGCATAGAAAAGAAAAGGCTATTCCTTAAAAGAGAAGGATGAGTTGACATCTCCTACTGGCGACGGGTAACCCTTGGGCCAACCCTAAGACCAGCCAGTTGGCGTACAACTTCCTGAAGATGTCGCTCATGCGCCCTCTGATGCACTCGGAGTTCCATGACTTCAGCTCGGGATGCAGCTAGTTGTTGCTGCAGAGCCTCATTGGCCATCCTAGTCCTATCTGTAGCTTCTTCGAGTTGGCGGATACGGACAGCATTAAGGTTAGAGTTGGCGTCAATTTCCACAACTCTGCTGATGGCTGCATGACTTTGTTCGACGTTCCTAGCAATCCTACGGACCATGATGGGCAAGACTCAGTCAGCTGAACCTCCCTCGCTTATGTTGTAAAAGCTTCGGTCTCCGTTGAAAGGTAAAGGCTGACCCTGTTCATCACTCCATCGATTCAAGGTTGTTGCCCACATGGGAGTGGGACCTTGAAATGTCGGACGGGGGTTGGGGTTTGGAGCTACTGGGGGTAGGTTGTTGACTTCTGGTTCGGAGTCGGAGCTATCCGAAAATCCTTCTGCACGGTGATCATCCAAAGGGATTGGGTGATCATCTTCTGGCTCTTCATCAAGCCATCCTCCAATGCCTTGGTTCGGATAATACGGATCACCGGGAAGGTGGAAGCCAACCATGCTATCTATGCGAGAATAGGGAAAGAATAGTTAATAGGCGTATTAATCTAAGATACTTATAAGATGATCTTTACCAGTTACTTCGATACTTGAATAGTGCATACTAATTACATGTAATTAAGGCGAGATAGACCTTCGAATAAGTGACCCTAACTCTAAATCCACAACCAAACAAGGAACATGAAGTAAAGCAAAGGTCACAGATTCTGAGTCTATAGCATCCTAGTTGCATGTAACCTTAGCGTATCCACTTAGCAACTATCGCCCTACTAGTAAAGACCTTTTTAGTTCTCACATATGTAATTCATAGTAATGCAGAATACTCCTATAGTATTCTTGTTCTAATGCTCTTGTAGTAGTGTTGGTAAGTTTTTAGACTTGCGGCAACACCACAACCATTCTTAGGCACATGCTAGTCACTCCTTGGAAAATGTAGTTGATCAGGCTACATTCACCTAGATTTGACTATATGTCTCTAAGCCTAGTTGTGCTGTTCCACAATCTTAATACTTTTGTTCTGTTCTAGTATGATACTGACCCTTTGTATGAATGGATGTATATATATACTTAGTTAAATATATTATTATTTAAAAGTATATATTCTTGGTCAGAGTGTTTTAATCCCGATGTGTTTATAGTTCGTATATCTTTTATGGGTTGATATACTTGATTCACTATAAACAATGCTCTGCTACCAATCTGTCACACCCCAAAACCGAGAACGGCGGAATACGTTCTGGGGTGGAGGACGTCATGTACAGTATCATAACAATGCATAATAGTAACGACAAGCAACAACATCCATTTCATTAATATAATAATTATAATACAAGCGTGTTTTGTACAGTTTGCTAGACACCAAAAGTATAATCAAAATAAATAGGAGTCTGGTATATGCTCCATCTTCTCAAAAGCTGCATCTGTACCTGCCTACTGATGACCTGAGAATACAAGTTATTTTGAAAGCGAGTATCAGCATAAAGCTGGTGAGTTCATAAGTATTTAGTGTCATTGCTTGTATAAAAATGTTGACAACAAGGTTGTATAATATCTGGTTAAATGTTTGAAAATAGTATACTCCCTAGAAAACCCTATGTTTTCCAGTAAAAAGTAGCCTTCTACCAAGACTCAATTGTTTGTATATTTGTTCTTTCATAAATGTGGAGATTTTCCCAGTGAAACTATTATTATAAAAATATAGTTTTTGACCTCATTAATGTAAAGAAATGGGAAAATAATGTTTTACCCCAGCAGTGTCACTGCCGGCTGAATGTAATGAAAATGCAGACTCCAGGTGGTATTAAATGTACAATACACCTCGGGGAGTCTGTTTTGCCTTTAATTCTTAAAGTGTTAATTAAAGGTCTGAATGTGAACTCGTATGTAACCATGCTGATTGACGATCGAATAACTGATGACCCTCCAGGTCACACGTAGTATGGTGACATTTTGTCACCCCTGGGCCTAGTCGGCTCGGACTGTAGCTAGTAGTCGGGATGTGGGAGTGTCTGTCCCGTATAGATTTATACACATAATGCCCGCTCTCCCTCCAGGAGACTCTGGTTACACGGTGATAGCACAATGAAGTGTCATATCGAGAAGTAGTATGTCACATTCTGTTTTCGTATATTCTCTTGTATATTGTATAATATATTTTCTGGTATAATGTATAGAGTGTTCTCTTAGATAGCATATAGTATTCTCTTTGTATAGTATTTATCATGTATTGACTCATAGCTATACTGACTCGGGTAGATGTCATTGTAATAGGAGTAATGAGTAATATTCCTTAACTATACCTATTATAGTTAAATAGTAAGGTTGGTTGCATGCCTTTGATACACAAAGGTACTGAACTGAAGTGAAGACTTTTATATCCAACACAAATATATATGATATATAACTAAGAATTCAATGACAGTCGGACAAATAACAGAATACCCTAAGTCCACAACCAAACAAGGAACATGAAGTAAGGTGAGCTATCAGCCCTAAGTCCTTCAAGACTTACTTATATAAATATATTAGTATAGATATGGTTTTGAAGATAAAACAAGTTTAAAAGAGTTTGAAAACAGTTTTAGCATTTAAAGAATTTGATAAAAGGTTTGAAACACTGGAAAACCCAAAGCTTGATGGAAATCTGAAAGTAGCAATAAATTATGTAGTCTGTTCTAATTATTAATCACATGTGATTGATACAATAACTATAATAGTTCAACTTGTATTCCCCCCCATAAAAGCATTTAAAATTCATTTAAAAGGTTGATTTAGGGGTATGAACTCACCTGTAGTGAGTGGATTTGATGGAAGTGCCGGGTAGGATGCTAGGTGTCAAGTGAGGACTTGAACACACACACGGATCCTATGTAACATGTAGTGATACATAAATGTATCTAATTAGTTAATTAATCACTAATTAAGTAAGTAAAGACACTCTAATTCATGAAAACACTTTGTTTCAAGTGCTAGGAGTGCTAAGGGTTGCTTCTAAGGAGTGTATGGCCTCACTATGGAGTTTACACTTCAAATGGTCACCCTATATGAGTTTACGGTTGATGGACCATTCCCCCATGAGTTTACGGCCGTAAACTCATGGGAATGGTGCATTTGGGTGTTTCAAGGTCTCATGTTTCACAAAGAAGTGTCCTAGGGTTGAATCAAAGGCTTAGGAAGTGGTTAGGGCTCGAAATGGCACTCCCTTGGAGTTTACGGTCCTTGGACCACTCCTTGGGAGTTTACGGTCGTAAACCCTAGAGTTTACGGCCGTAAACCCTTGGCCACTTCATTCTTTTCGTGTTTTGTGGTTCTTAGTTCATGCATGTAAGTTCTTAGCCTCTTATCCAAGCATTAGAAGGTGTTAGGGGCATCAAAACACCCTTTGGGGGTGTTTATGGTTTTGGGAGATCCCCAAACCGTAAACACATGTTCTTGGGGATTTTTGGTGTTCATTCCATGGATTTGTAAGCACACTAAGCAAATAACTAGTTAGGAAGAGTATACTTACTTATAGGAAGCTTGTAAGAGTGTTTAGGACCCAAGAACACTAGTGTGTGTTCTTGGTGTTCTTGGTGTTTTGAAGAATACTTGAAGATCTATGTAAAAACCAAGAATCCATGGATGAAATGATGTATAAACACTAGATTAAGTGTTGTATGAATGAATTTAGGAAGGAAAACTTACACTTTTGGCGGATTTGGAAGAATGGACTTATGATACTTGAGAGAAAAGCCTTGTGTTCTTGAGGTGGGAGGTGGAGAATGAGGAAAAGATGTGTAAACTCATGCTATATGCATGAGTCTTGGGAAAATGGTGTTTACGTCCCAAACACCCCTTGTTTGGCCGTAAACACCTAACTAAGGTGTTTATTGTTTTGTTTGCTACACATCGCTAATAACGTCACTTCTTTTTATTTAATCGTTTGACGAAAAATAAAATAAAACACCCAACGGACTTAAATCCGGCCAAAAATGTAATGAAATGTTTTTGACTAATATTTGAAGTGTTTCACTGTAGAAATTATACAAATGAAAATTTCGGGTTGTCACACATACTATGTTTGTCTATGGTCCTTACTTTGTGAAATAGATCAATTGAAAACATTTCATTGATGCTCATTTCATAAATCCAAATCCTTATTGCAAGTGTAAGAATACCAACTTCTTGTCACTGCTAGAATGTGTTAGCTTCTAAACTATAATGCAATGTAACTTTTGTAATGTCGAGGTACCAAAGTCACAAAGACTTTGCCAACAATATTACAAAACTTTCCACTGGAGATTGATAACAAAACAATTCCAAGGAAGCGAAGTCTCAAATTCAAAGTACATTCCTTTGAACATCCTTCTTGCATAAAATTTTCTAACCTACACATAGATTCTTAATATCCAACTCCCATTATGAAAACATTTCCATATTTTCCATATGGCAATGCATTATTAATAGAATTATGTTTATTCATAATAATGTCAATATGGTCCATCCATTACTTATACTTCCAGTTGTCCTTAGGCAACCAATCCTTAGCGAACCTTAGATTGTCCTTGACAGTTGTTGAACCACTTTAGTCATATCCGGTTCTAGTCCTTTTTCCCTCTTAATGCCCTAGGCATTTAGAAAATTAGAACACGTGAATATTATAGCATATGCAATCGATCCTATATCCGAAGCATATGGGACACGATTCATAATGTCTTACACAAAGACGTGAGTCTTTTGCTATAATATTTCCATATATAGATTTGCAATGTTGAAACATTTCAACTTGACATTCATATATATATATATATATATATATATATATATATATATATATATATATATATATATATATATATATATATATATATATATATATATATGCATGACTAAGTTTGATTAAAATCTCAATCTAAGCTTTAATATTTGAAATGAAGTATGAGTTCCTCTCCCTTAATTATAGCAAAAAACTTTTCAAACTCTGCAACTTTGCTAATTGTAACTTTTGTTTTCTATAATTAACATTGCTAACTCGCAACACTTACCATAATAAATATGCTCCCACTAGCATAATAATTATTATCTTACTAGCATAACACTTATGCTCCCACTAGCTTTGACATGTACCTAAAAATCAGCTGGACTTGTAGAAATCAATACTTTTGACTTTCTTACCAAAGTTCAGATTTCTGATACGACATGCTTCAATAAGCCTTTATCTAAGCTCATACACCTTTTATTAGAAAGCTCATATGTGTGTCCAAACTATTTCAGAACTTACAGAAATAAGTTCTGAATGTCCGGATTATTTGCCATTTCTCATAATTCGAACTATGAAAAGGGATGCTGTAATCATAATCGAATTTGAGAATGCAATTAACACAACTGCTATCTCCTCAAAATCTTCTTAGTGAAAGTGTTTCCTCACGCTCATTTTCATGAAATGGAGAGAAACCTTATGTCACTTAGATTTTATGGTGTATGTGTTCTGATCCATGTGAATTTGTTATTTCTAACCATTATCATAGGATAAGGTCTATGACAAATTCAAACTCATATGGACTGAACTTGTTCAATCTTAATTTATTGCCACTTGGAAGCACAAGGGCCTACCATGTCTTCCAAGTTGTTGAGCAGATCACCCTTACTGATCAATGAACTTTCACTGATCAAGGTGCTTTGCCTTATGCAATCAATTGTGAACTCATACAACTCACATGCATAATCATCTTTAACTGGAATGGGCATAGAAACAAGAATATGTCAACACGATAGGTTACAAACCTCAAGTCGTGTGCTAGTGATAAACAATAGGTTTTATTCTTGATTAGTTCTTGAAACTATTCAAGATCTTTAAGACTCCTACTGTCCTCTTGACATATAAGATGCTCTTGTAAGGAAACATTCCTTGACAAACAAATATTCAAGAGTTAGTGCGGATTCTTATCAAGAATAACACTTCACACGATTGGTCTTAGTTGGTCTTTGTTTTATCCAAAACATCACAACTACCAATTTGAATGTGTTATAACCTACTTAAGATATCTCACTCAAGTCATAATCTTGGAGAATAACTCTAAGACTCGATTTTGGAACGAAGTATGACTCACCTTAGTTGATTTAACCATTTCAACAATTCCCGATTCCTCTTCTTAGTCATACAAATGCACTAAGGTGTCCTTAGATGATCAATTGTGATATGGTTTTCATAATCATTAAGATGATCATAAAACATGATACTAAAGTATTCTGCTTTCCTTTCAGATTGGAGAAACTTTTAATCTTTCTGCCTATTTGATTCTTTTTATTCGTTCTGCTATACATTGAAACTTTTTCAATGATTCAGAATCACACTTAATCTTGTAAGCATAACCATATTTACCAAAATTTTAGTAAATCATAACGAATAGTCTTATTGTTCTTTGTTGTGGACCTGACCAGTGCACAATGATGTGTACTAGATCCCTTAGTCCTTCACTTGACTCACATATACATGTGAATAACGAATTAGTCTTAATTTCCCAATGATGAAGGTTCTCATTCATCATACTATACAAGTTGCATGATTCCAAATTTCTGTCCGATTGAAACTTGGTTGATGGGAATCTTTCCTTATTTGGTAAATTTCTGACACTACCACAAATGAAAGAATCAAATCCATTCACAATATTGTTAATAATATATAAACACCAAATTTTCACAAATGCGATTGTAAGGAAATATAAAATAAGATAAAAAAACAAAATTTTCTTTTATTTATAAAAATTGGGGGAAAACTTTTCCTTACAATGCAATTACATATGAAAACTATGTTCCTAAATATTTCTAAGCAATCTAACATAACTCCTATGTAGCAACTCAAAAATCTGATCATCGAACCATGTGATCGAAAACCATCTCTTCGCGATCAGACTCTGCTTACTCTTCCTTTAAGCTTCCTTTCTTTTCTTCGATCCTACAAAACATCAAAATGCAATCTTATCACATCATGTATTAAGAATCTACAAATAGAAACTTAATAGAGTTAGACAGTGGACTTACCTGAAGTAGAGTCAAACATTTTAACTTTACCATCCTTGTGGTCCTTCAAGTAGATACGGCAGCTTCGCAACCAATGCCCCTTCTCTTGGTAGTAGAAGCAAACAGAGTCTTTTGGAATGGCACATGGAACAATCTCAGACTTAGCCTTTCTCTTTACCATTTGGTCAAATGGTTTGACCATGGCCGATCCCTTTCCATTGGGAAGAGAAGACTTTTCTGGACTTCCAATGTTTCCATTGTCAATGTCCATGGAAGTTTGGGAAGCAGATCTTCCAATCAAATTTGCTTGACCAGTGCACCAAATCATTGCCGATTCAGCAACAATTAGCAAATATGTAAGATCAATAAGGGTCACGTCGTGATCTGTCATATAGTAGTCTTTAACAAACTGACCATACGACTCGGGAAGTGACTGAAGAACCAAGTCAACAGCCAGCTTCTTTGGATGCTAGTGATTCTTGTTTGCATCTACAAATTCCTCTGCGTGTTTTGATACAACATTAGGGTGAAAATTCAAAATTTTCTTCATTCATTACCATGATTCAATATAGGTAATGGACACTGTCAATGTTCATGATGTAGGTATTGATACACCCAAACTGAAAGTTACAAATAGATTTAATTGGGATCCTCATACATTCAAGGTGTTTCTTGAGAAATGTATGAACGAGCTAAAAAACGGGAATAGACCAGGTACTTATTTCAATAAGACCGTGTGCCAATATATATATAAGAGGCTTTTGGAACGAACAGGTAGAGATTTGGACAGAAATCAAATGAAAAACAAATGGGACATTATGCGGAAAGAGTTCAAATATTATGACCGTTTAACAAGACTAGAAATGAGAATTTCAATTGATCCCGTGAGAAATATAATCTCACCATCAAAGGAATGGTGGGATGAGAAGACAAAGGTAATAATTATTTATCTAGCAATTTATTATTTGTATTGTGTTTTTCGTGACATTCTCATTTTGTACCTATAGGAAGATAAAGAGTATGCTAAGTTTAAGGATAAGAATTTGGAGGTATATGAGACATATTACGAGGCTTTATTTCGGGATACCGTAGCTGTTGAAGACGAGGCTAAGGTAGCTTCCGAATTTGGCGACAGTAGCACTCCGGATGATGTACAATTTGTGGATATTACAGATGGAAAAGAAGCTAGTGACGCAGTCCTCTTATTTGATGACGTTGATCCTTTTCTCACATATGATAGTTCTAGTAAGAAAAGGAGGGGAAAGAAGTTAACTCCTAGGCGTGAAAACAAAAGAAAATTTGAAGGAAAAAGTGACGGAAAAAGTATGGTAAGCTCGTCATATGAAGAAAAACTGGACACTGTTTTTGATGTTTTGTTAACAAGGAGCACTCAGACCTCAAGACAAACCACACACTCACCGACAACAGAAGATTGAATGGCAATTATGTCTACTTTCCCGGGTTTTGAAGAAGGCTCAATAGGATATTTGGAAGCATTAGAGGTCTTTCTAAAGAAGCCAGCTCGTCAGAATTTTGTTGTTCCAAAGACTGATGAAACAAAGATGGAGTTTCTCAAGAGGCTTATTGAGAAAGAGAAGTAGTTGAAGACATACTCTACTTTTATGTCATGTGTTAGACTTATCCTTTTATCTATTAGGTTGACTTTAAACAGTTGTCATGTTTTAGACTTATCCTTTTATCTATTAGGTTGACTTTAAACGGTTGTTTTTTGTTTGTTTTAATGTAATTCCGTTTCATGTTTGTTTTGTGGTCAATTTTTCCCTTGCCCCATGATTTTGCCCTTGTTTCCTTTTCCACGATTTTGCCATGACTTTATCTAGTAGGTGGTAAATTTCCATCTTACTCTTGTTTCCTTTTCCATTACTAACAGGTTATTTCATGTTAGTGTTGAATCATGGCCAGTGACTATGAAAGTGACGACTCATATGACAATGATGACTCAAGTGATGAAATTGAAGAAAATGAAGAGATTCAAACGCTTCTTTTATGTGAGCTTGCTGCCAAAGGGTTACTATTGACTCGTGCCGTGCGGGAACCAAAAGGCTTCAAAGAAAATTTTAACTATTATCATTCGTCACTTCGCAATGTAATTGAACGAACTTTTGGAGTCTGGAAGTCTCGATGGGTGTTAATAAGAGATATGCATGTAAATTTCGACTTCGAGACCCAAATGAAAATTGTGCTAGATTCAATGGCGATTCACAATTTGTAACATTCGAATTTTTCATGGATATTATTGTGTATGTTAATCTTGAGGTTGAAGGAGAGACTCGACGAGTTGAGGGTCCAACTCGCCGAGTCGAGTCGAGTTGCTCGCATGGATTTAATGAGTGGACTCGACGAGTCAGAGGAGGGACTCTCCGAGTAGGTACTGGGCAGAGAAACCCTAATTTCCCGGGTTTGGGACCTATTTAAAGGCACTTATAGCCTCATTTGCGACTACCTTCCCCTGAGAGCAAACCCTAAATGCTAATGGAGCTAGAGAGTGAGAGAGAAGCTCATATTGTGGTTCTTGTGCGTCATTTGAGGAAGAGGAGGAGGTTATCAAGCAGGGAGTTGGAGGTGAGGCTGTTGGATCCAATGATTTCCCGTCCAGAGTTCCTGAGAAAAGTAAGAAGTCTTTACCTTTCTTCTTATTTTGGATAGATCTCATATCTATGGAGTTTTAGGGCTTTTTGCCATCTTTTGTTTGGGTTTTTGAGTAGCATGAGTTATTAAGAAGTCTAGACCTCATATCTGGACCTTGTGAGGTCCTTAGAGTCTAGGTGTCCCAGCTTTATTCATCCACATGAGGGTTTTTGGGCTTAATCATTCATGAAGGGCATGTATTAGCATTTTGGAGCAATAACATCATGCATGAACGTAAAGATTGAAGCTTTACGTGACTATTGAGCCTTGAGAGGACAGATCTAGTGTTTGGAGTGATAGATCTGTTTTAAATCGTCTGAATGAGCTTTGGGTCTAAATGAACTCGCCGAGTCAATGAGCCGACTCGACGAGTTGATTAGGGTTTGTCCCGTAGAGCTGAATCATGCGATCACTCGGGGAGTTGGGAGTCAACTCGACGAGCTGAGTCAACCTTCACGAGATTTATGTGGAAAACGATGGGACTCGACGAGTCATAAGGGTGCACTCGGCGAGTCGGGTCAAACATGGACTGTTGACTCGAGTTTGACTTCTATTGACTTTGGGGTTTTGGTCAACATGAGTAATAGAGACCATGGAGGGGTAAAATGGTCTTTTACCCACTTCAAAGAGTTAGAGAGAGAAAGAATAGCCTTCGGTTATCTGAGTCGTGAAAAGAGTATTAATTAGAGATGTTCATCCTTGTGTTAGGCGGAGGCTAGTTCGAGATCTGAGCGCGAGGTTATTTGCTCACCTACTTGCAAGGTGAGTCTTCTCACTATACTTTACCTAGAGTGGTACTTATGTGTGACCGGAGGGTCTTATGTGCTTACATTGAGTATTATGTTATCCTACCTTATGTTTTATGTTGTGCATTATGTCTTTGTGATTTATGCTATGCGGAGCTTTACAGACCGGACCAGAGGGTCCAACGAGCCATGAGACCGGAAGGTCCTCACTGAGACCGGACCGAAGGGTCCAACGAGCAGTGAGACCAGAGAGTCCTCATAGAGACCGGACCAGAGGGTCCAACGAGCCGTGTGATTGGAGGGTCCCACTAAGACACACTGACCGGAGGGTCTTGCAGAGCTGTAGCCTCGAGTGGCTAATTATTTTGTGTGTGGTATTTTGGGGAACTCATCAAGCTTCGTGTTTACCGTGTTATGTGTTATGTGTTTCAGGTTCTTATCAGGATCGCGGGAAGGCGCCGGCTTGATTGTACACACATCCGAGTTAGAGATATGTCTTTGGAGGATCCTGGATTTGTGATAAATGATTTTTAAAATGTGTTGATAATTTGTTACTTGTGAGTTTTAAGAAAATGTGACATGTGGTTTATTGTGTTTTTAAAAATGAAAATTTGGTTGAAAATTTACGTCGTTACACAATTACATTAGAATGAGCGGTAGTGGTGATGCAGTATTTCAAATAGCGCAAGAAGAATATTATATTCCGCGCAATGATGAATAACCCGATGATGGTATTGAGCCACATGACGAAGTATCAAGTGCACAACGTAGAAATGACGATATGCGTATGAGTGAGTACGCGATATGCTTACGGGACAGATTTTCTTCAAGTTAAACACTCGTGCACGCAATGACGTATGATTTGTTTTGAAACTCTTTAGTATTTTCATTTTATGGTTTAATGTAGTAGCATGAAACTATTTTGGATAATATGGAATGGGTTATAACTGTGAGTGATGGATAATATGGATTTGGAATGAAATTTGTGGTCTAATATACGTTTGCATGATAAATGTTTTTTTTAGTTCTTATGGATAAGAAAATTATGGTCTCATGTTTCTTGATTATTTCGAAAGATGTATTGGTCAATTAAAAAATAAGTGTAAAAATAGTGTGATATATGTTTTTTTAGTTCTTATGATAAGAAAATTATTATTATTATTTCAAAAACAAAACTGTTTTGTTTTAATAAGAAAAATATGTCAACATATAAGAGGAAGTCATTTTTGGTCATTTTACTCATATAAGCTGTTTTGTTTGCCAAACACTTAAAAATGTTTATCAGCTTATCGCTTATCCCCACTACTATAAGCTAATCCAAACACTTTTACAAAAACTGTTTTTTCACACCGCAATAAGCTAATAAGCTATAAACTAATTTATCCAAACACCCTCTTAGAACTAAAATATCATTTTGATAAACGACAAAAAAAGTGGGTTAAATCCACTTATTATAAATAAAATATGATGTGGTATTTTTAAATTTATGCTAAAACAATCAAATACATTTGTACCCTTTGTCTAAAACGATATAAATGTTGACTTAATGTATAATTTAATAAAATCTTTAACTATTAACTATAAACCTAAAAAAAACCCTTTAACACGATAAAGTCAACTAGTAAGTTAATCCGACCAACATTTTACAATTGTTATAATGAAAAATATTTAATCCTCTACTATAATAATCCTCTACTATAATAAAACAGTACGCTTAGTTCACGTGTCATTTGCTAGCCCTCCCCTCAAGTTTTTTTCCCGCCCATATTATCAAACTGAACTACCGATTTTACCCTTTTGCTTTTGCTGTTCGATCTATTCCTTCTTCTTAATCTTAATCTGGATCCTGTAATCTCGCCGTTTATCTTTTCGATTCAAATTTTGAAATCAAAATATTTTGTATACCCATTTAAAAGCCTGATTTTTCTCCATTCAATCAATTTCTCTTCTTTTACACAATGAATTCCAAATCATTCTCAATTTCCCGATTTACTTGTAAAGTTTCTTTCAAAATGTAGCGGGTAGGTTTCAAGAATTTGTTCAATCAGAAGAAGAGGAACTAAACCGGTAACGATAAAGAAAAAGTAAGTACCAAATGCTATTTGGCGTCTCCCGTTATCTCAATCTTGCTTAAGAATTCTCGGGTGGAAGAAATTCGTCAAAAGAGAACGACTCACAAATTAAGTAAAACATCTTCCGGACTTGATATCATGAAGCCTCCAAGCCCTAAAGGTAACCTTTAATTTGATTAATGTGTATAGGTTAATTGATTTTCAAGGTCAAATTCATTGAATTCTCTTTACTAATTTGATTTTATCATCTCATATATTTTTATCAGATGTGGATAAAAATTGCTTTTCAATTGAAAAATCTATCATTCTTTTACAGGTAAGTTTCATCTACCATATATTTGATAAAATGCTTAAGAGAACCATGGATTAGACTTTAAAGATTCAAACCTTAATTTCTTTCTTATTTGCAGCATGAATTGGATTTTAAAAACTTTTAGGGATATAACTTGAACCACTAAACTCATATAAACAGTTATCAGTTACATCCACAAAACTATAATTACAATGTAAAAAACAAGGAATTCAAGAAAATTCCAACTTCAGTACTAAGGTCGACATCAAAAAGTGCGACTGTGTTCGATTGTATGTTTATGTGACTGTGTGGATTCAAAGAATACGTATTTGAATACGAAAATACAATGTTTTTAACAAATTCTCTATTCTAACAACGGATTAATGGATTCGAAATTAAAGGAAAGGATCTCTACAAAGATACTTACACCATCAAAGTTAAAGTTATTTGTCTTTGGAGACAACCAGACTTGAAAATTCCTTCGGAGACCTTGCCTATTGTGTGAAAGTTTAGTTAAAGGGTATTCACAAGCTAATGTGGTTGATTGCTCATTGGCAGACTATTTTTAAAATCATTGATAGTTTGTTGAAGACAATAAAAGAGAACTTTATAAGTTTTATAAACTTTTAAACTATATTGATGATTCTTTATAAAAGTTATTTATTTTTTCTGGAAACAAAAAGTTATTTTGGAAGGGAAGCATTGCAAATTTTTAAAGTTTAAATGATCCTAAAAGGGTAACAGTTCCTGTTGTTGGGTCCTATATATTTGGGTGTAGTATTAATGTATTACTAATTGTATAACTTCTTGATAAGCTTCTTGCATTTTTATTGTTGTTTGAAATATTTTTGATGCATCCTTTTGAACATTTTTTGACCTTTCTGATGATCTTGGTGGACTTCGAAAAGTTGGATCAATTGCAGCATTTGTACACCTTTCAAACCCATTCATTTCATCAACAACTTTTTATATTGGAAAAACAGATATGCTCTCTTTGATAAAAACACAACAATATTAAATTATTTTATTTATAACTTCCGTATTTTTGGTCCTTTTTGTTCTAGAGGGAGGGGTAAAGTTGGAAACTTACCTTGGCAACAATGTGTATTGCCTTCAAGTGGAGTGTTTCTTCCTTCCTTGCTCTCCTGCTCCTCAAGATCCGCAAACTGCTGCTTAAATCGATTCATACCATTGAAATAGGATAAATGGTATTTTTAGTCAATTGAAACTAGTTAAAAATCTTTAAAATTGACATCTCTATGAAAATCTGTGAAATCTGACCTTGGTACATGAAGCTTATGTGTTTTTTGCCATGGAGGTACTCTTGCAGTATCTGGGGGTGATACTCTAGGATCTGTGACTTGAAAAAGACGAAAATACCCTTGAGCAAATGCGTGCTAAATAAAAGAAAGGCAAATATGAGCATACCTCTCTATAAATGATCTCCCTAACATCATTCTATGATAATCTACTCCTTTCAAATTCAAACTCAAGTTTTGAAATCAGTTATTTTGATGATTTAGTTTCCAAATTAGCTAAACTATAAAAATATGGATCTGTTATAGCCTGCAAACATTAATACAATTTAAATTATTAGTAAACAAATATAATATTTTGAATTTTTAATTGATGTAAAAAATATATTTAAAAACAAAATGTTATAAAGTTTTAGTAAAGCTTATCTCTTCAGCAGATATTCGGTCAACGAGGTCAAATGCATGCAATCTTTTCAAGTAAACGAGGTGTTAATGGATCAACACTTGGGTATTTATGTGAAAATGGAACCTTTAAGGTGCGTTTGGTTGTAGAAAACTGTTTTCATTTTCTAAGAAAATGTTTTTAGAAAATAGAGTTGAGTTCTCATTTTCAGTTTTCAATAAAAAATTTAGAAAACATGTTTCGTTGAAACCGGTGTAGTTTTCAAAATTTCCGTTTTTTATTGGAAAATTTGAAATGTTATGTATGTATTCATTATACTGATGGGGTTTTCTGGATTTCTTGGGGAGATTTGGTGGGAATTGATTTGCTACCAAATATAGCAAGATTTGAGCATTTGATACAAGGTGTTGCTGTCTCTTCTTATATTTAAAATTTTAAGAAACAACTTGGCTTTAGAATGAATTAAAGAGTTACCCATTATATTATTTAACACAAAATGCTTTTGTTTAGTTGCAAATTTTGTGTACGTGAGTAGAATAGTAGAATTGCAGATTTAGCACAAATACTTTTTTTTTAATTGAATTTAAATATTGTTATTTTTGTTCTTAAATCCTATTATATTTTATTTGTTTTTCTTTAGTTGAATATTTTTGGATATCAATAATTGGAAAAAAAAATTTATAGAGGACTTAGTATTGAAGTATAAGTTATTTTTTTCATACTTACTAAATACCTACAAATGACAATGTTAATCAAATTAAAAAAAAAAGATACATTTACAACATTCATAATTTTTTCAAAAGTTATAAAATTTTATTTTACTGGACAAACAAAGTTATGTTTCTATTTTTAAAATCGCGTTTTATGCAAAAAAAAGTTTCAATATTTTAGGAACTTTTTTGATAAAGTCCTAAAAATGAATTTTTGAACAAGAAAAAATCCCGATTATTTAATTTTTTGTCCGATTAGCGAAATCGTCATTGTTTTTATTTTGACAGGAAATATTAGATTATCATGTAAAATTAAAGAATCATGACTTTTCTACATAAAACCATTTTAAAATCTATATATTTTTACTTTGTCAACCGTGGTTTCCACGGGTTTAAACCTAATACCTAAATATGCAAAACAAATTCTTTCAAAACTGAAAACTATTGCATACTTTTTTTGAAATAAGGAACATTTGAAAACGCAAGGGAATAACCAAAACGAACTCTAAAAAGCAAATCAAGGAGGCAAGGCGTGACCAATGTGGGGGATAGGACATTTGCAACTATTAAACTTTTAAGGCTTAATATTAATTTTTAAGCTATGTAAAAATAGAAGGATCTTTGAATCATTTTATCTTTATAAAAATTTGAAAAGTCTGATAGATGACAATCTGTTACACATAATTTATATATATACATGTGTACTTTTGTTTAGTCGACCGCTACAAGGAGATTTCCATCAAACTAATTGCCAATCGTTCTTTGCACGTTTAACTTACTAAAAGTACTTGAAAAATCAAAACATGATAAAATGAAATTAACATGTACTCCAATTAATAACAAATAGATTTTCATTTGTGCATAACACCAACAAACATTTTAGGGCTATTTTCAATGGTAGACATTTATGTATTTTACACAATACATACTAGACGCACGAAAATGCCAAAAGGATATTTATGTCTTTCATAAAATACATACCAAACGCACAAAAACACTATATATCTTAGGCTTATGATGATAGCACAATACATGACATGACATATACCATAACTAATGTCAACAAAGCAAAAATTACAAATTTTTTTTATTACATCCTAAAAAAGTGTAACAAAGTAAGATAAAAATTAAAAACTCTATCTTTGATTTTTCATCTGTAGAAAAGATGTGAATGTCTTTCTCGTCCTCATTATCGATAAATCCTAAAAAGCTTATCTAGTTTTGTCCGGCCCAAGGTGCTACTATACAATGAAAGCAATTCTTAAGTTGAAAGACACAAATTAACACATAAAAGTGTAAAAAATCAAATTAATAATTAATTTTTCTAAATCAAGCAAACAAGTCCACAAATATTTCTCAGCTTTCCCGTCAGGGTATTTGCTGATTTTGAGTTTAATTCAAGTAGAAGAAAATAAACCTTTTTTTAAAATGTTTCTGTGCTCGTATGTATTTAATGTTTGGCACTTAATTTACACTTAAATTAATAATTTATTTTGCTACTTGTATATCATAAATGCTACAATAGTCAATAGTCACTTTAATGGACTATAATTGCTATAATAGTTTAAGGTAATGTCGTAAAGAACATATATAATTTTCTAATAGCCTATCGCTAAACATGAAATAGCATATACTATTTCATTCCTATCGCTACGTAGCATAGATGCATTTAATTGCTATCATCCGCCATTCAACATCAACAACTCCGGTCCTGGTCCTAGTCCAGTCCAATGTATATTATACATTATAAACAGAACAACTTAGTTCAATGTTAATTAGTCTTAGTCCAATCCAATGTATATTATAAACAAAACAATTTGTTTTGTCATGTCATGTCAGTCCTACATAACTCAATCCAATGTACATTATAAACAAAACAGCTTAGTCCAATATAAATTAGTCTTAGTCCAATCCAATGTACATTATAAACAAAACAACTTATTCTGTCATGTCAGGTCTGCATAACTAAGTCCAATGTACATTATAAACCGGACAACTTGTTCGGTCGTTGTTCTGTCACGTCAGGACTACAAAACTAATGGGATTGTTGTTCTGTCATGTCAGGACTATAAAACTAATGGGGGCCTAACTGAGCCTGCATTAAACTTTCCTCATGCAAAACTAAGTAGGCAGCATCCTTGCCCTACCATATATATACCACACAATCAATACCAAGATGTTTATAACAATAAAGTAGTGTTAATCCCAACCTCATATGCTTAAGCGAGGAGACTAAAAAGAGTTCATAAATAGTGGAATGTTAATCCCAACCTCATATTTTCCCAAGAAATTGAAAAAAAATTCATTATAAGTTTTGATATCTTCTAGTCAGATATAACATTAGGATTATCTTTTAGCTTTGATGAGAAGGTAACAACTAACAAACTCCAATTTCTGATTAAAACCATAAATTTCAAGTCTCCTAAATGTTTTATAGCAAATCACTACCAAGATTGAACCAAAAAGCTCTTAATATCACGATTTTCTAAACCACCAACTGAAAAATTCAAAATCAAAGCAATAATCTACAAAATTCGGTAATCAGATTCATTAACAAAGAAACAAGAGTGCAAATTCACCTATTATTATACACAAATTGACATACATGAATTGTATACTGATTCCTAATTATAGAAACATAAACTTCTGTTTTTTTTAATTAAGGAAATGAACATTTATTTGGATACCGGAGATTGAGAGATAAGAACAGCAAGTTGATGTTGTTGATCCATAAATCTTCGTTTAAGATACGATTCAAGAATCTCCATGACGGATACGAAACGTTTCATCTCACGAAGCTTTTTGCTGAGCTCCGCCTCTCGTGCCCTAGCTTGCTGCAGCCGTACCTCGGTCTCCGCCAATCGTAATCTCAGACTTTCCACAACCGCTGTGTTTACATCGGTCGGCGGCCGGGACCTGACAGTCGGAGGAGTAACTTCGTCTCCGGATGGTGGTAATCGCTGGGAACCGTAGCACATGTTGGAGCGGCGGATGATCGGAGAACCCGTTCGTCTCTGTGAATCGAGGTAAGAAGGAGAGAGGGTGTGTGGAGGTTGTTGAAATGAAGTTTGGGGTTTTTATTTGTCTGTGGGTTTCGAGAATAAATCACTTTGCACCTTTAAATATTGTTTTTTACACTTTGATCCCTCAATACTTGAAATAGTGCAATATACATAAAAATGTCACATACCTTAAAAAAAAAAGGCTTAAACGCATAACCAAAAAAATGACGTAATTTGGATGATGTATGTAATAAAATGATATAGTTTTTTTTTTCTTATATATCATCAGATGATTATAAATTTTACATCAGTAATCATTGTTATTGCAAAATAGCAAAAATATTGTCACAAATATTTAAGTGTGTTCCGTTTGAATGGAGTATTTTATAGGGGTGACCAAAACCAAAATCGAACCAGGAAACCAGGGGCGGATTTACATGGTGTCCTAAGGTGGCACGGACAACCCTTCAAATTTTACCGTTAAGTGCAAAATTTAATGTAAATTAATCAAAAACCGTCACAAATCCGCCACAATTCCGTCACAAATCCATCGAAATTCATCAAATTAATTCGTAATAAATGTAAATTTAATGTAAATATGTCAATGTAACCCTTTTAGTGATGAATTTTATGACGAAAATGAGTTTTTTTAATGGTGTATCCTTCAAAAAATTGTGCGACCCCTCATACATTTTTCTGCATCCGCCATTGCCGGAAACCAAAAAACCGAAAAAAACCGACAAAACCGAAACCACAATAGAAACCAACAATTTAGGTTTGAGATTTTTTAAAACCGAAATATTGGGTTCGATTTCAGTTTTAGGAAGCATAAAAACCGATAAAAGCCGAACCTATGAAAATATAATTTCTCTTTCTCTCTCTCTCTCTCTCTCTCTATATATATATATATATATATATATATATATATATATATATATATATATATATATATATATGATTAAGTAGGAACTCAAAAAATGATAGGAACGACGATGACTATTTTTGACCTTAAGATTGAAAAAATAAATGGTCAGGATTTGATTTTATTTATTGTCAAAATCTCGCGAGATGATATGACATTTTCGTAAGTAATTGCGAGATTTTGATAATTTCTAAGAAAGATTAATTGTTTGGAGGGTACAAGTGACAAAAGCAAAATGATTTAAAGAAAAAAGAAAAGGAAAATTTGGTCATGTAGCCTCTCCAGGAGCTACACGTGCCCCCACCCCGAGCATGACAAATGTCCAGCCCTTATTGGATGGTGAGTTTTTTTTCCACCCGCTTAGTTTTTCGGCCATAACTTTTTTTTCTTTGAAAAAAAAATCTGAAAAAATCAAAGTTCTTAAAATTTAATTCTCTACAAAATGAGCACAATCATGAAAATTTGAAAAAAAAAATATTTATTTTTTATTTTTTATATTTATAAAAAAACCCAGAAAAAAAATTCTCCAAAAATTATAAAAATTTAAGGAATATTTATACTCACTATTCTAATGACTTTGTAAAAAGAATTTCTAAAAAATAAGGTGTTTTACCCTCAAGGCAGCTGAAGCCTAATGAGGCGAATTACCCCACTCATAACTTGGAATTGGGGGCGGTTGTGTTTGCCCTCAAGATTTGGAGGCATTATTTATATGGGATCCGATGCACCATCTTCACCGATCACAAGAGTTTGAAATATTTGATGGATCAGCAGAATCTAGAAAAGCGTCAGAGGAGATGGTTAGATGTGGTGAAAGATTATGACTGCGAGATTTTATATCATCCCAGGAATGCCAATGTGGTGGCCGATGCTTTGAGTCGTAGGGCGGTAAGTGCTCCGGTTCGAGATGTTTGCTTGAGGATGACGGTTACCTCACCTTTGATGGATATGATCAAGGGGGCACAGGTAGAGGGATTGAAGAAGGGAAATTGGAAGACTGAGCGAATTAGGGGTCAGATTCCTTTGTTTGTCCAGGACAGTCGAGGATTATTGACTCAGTGTGGCATGGTTTGGGTTCCGACATTTTGGGGAGTGAGGGAAAAGATTTTCGAGGAGACGCATAATTATGTCCAAGTTTTCTATCCACCCGGGGGCCACGAAGATGTATCGAGACCTGAGATTGAGCTACTGGTGGCCCTGCATGAAGCAAGAAGTTGCTTGGTTTGTTGAGCGGTGTTTGACCTGCAGGAAGGTCAAAGCCGAGCATCAGAGGCCTCACGCCAAGGTTCAACCATTACATATCCCCATGTGGAAATGCGAGGAGATCACCATGGACTTTATCACAAAGTTACCCAGGACGGCACGGGGTATTGATTCTATTTGGGTTATGGTGGACAGGCTGACCAAGAGTGCTCATTTTATTTCGATTTCCGAGAGTATTTCCGCCGAGAAATTAGCAGATATCTATGTGCGGGAGGTGGTGGTCAGGCATGGAGTGCTAGTATCTGTGGTCTCGGACCGCGATGTTCGATTCACCTCTAGGTTCTGGAGGAAGTTTCATGAGGAGTTGGGTACTCAACTGCTTTTCAGCACAACTTACCACCCCCAGATTGATGGGCAGAGCAAGCGGACGATCCAGACGCTTGAGGATATGCTTCGGGCATGTGTTTTAGACTTTAGAGGGAGTTAGGATACTTACCTTCCACTAGCAGAGTTCTCATACAACAACAATTATCATGCTAGTATTGACCGACCCCCATTTGAGATGCTGTATGGGCGGAGGTGTAGGACTCCGGTTTGTTGGTGGGAGGTTGGACATCGAGTCATGGGAAGGACTGAAGTGGTTCTTAAGACCACCGATTTGATTCAGCAGGTGCGCGACAGGCTACGAGTCACATAAAGTCGTCAGAAAAGCTATGCTGACCAACGTCGTTCAGATCTTGAGTTTCAGGTGGAAGATTTTGTTTTGCTGAAGGTGTCACCTTGGAAAGGTGTCATCCGGTTTCGGAAGATGGGCAAGCTGGGGCCCCGATTCATTGGTCCATTCAGGATTTCTGCCCGAGTTAGCAGGGTTGCTTATTGGTTAGATCTTCCTGATGAGCTCAGTTAGATCCATAACACCTTCCACGTGTCTCAGCTCCGGAAGTGTGTAGCAGATGAGGCTGCAGTTATTTCTTTGGATGATATTTAGGTGTATAGGAGCCTAAACTATGTGGAGAAGCGCATTGCAGTCTTGGATAGAAAAACTAAATCTCTTCGTAACAAGGTGGTGAAACTAGTGAAGGTGAAATGGCAGCACAGGAAGGGCTCCGAATGGACTTGGGAGCCGGATGATGATATGCGAGAGCATTACCCGAATCTATTTGCGAGGACAGACTTCGAGGATGAAGTCTAATTCAAGTGGGAGAGAGTTGTAACACTCAAATCTACGTATACCATTTTTAACCCTCAAAGTAATTCATGTTGGCAAAATAGACCCTCCGTATGCTGGTCGTACGTATGCGTACGCTTAGCATATGTGTGTGAATGCGGCGGGTGGCTGAGGCTCGTACGTTGGGCGTATGAGCATGCATGTGGGGCGTACGACGCTAATGACCAAACCCTAATTTCTTGGATTGGTCACTATTTAAGCACACTTATATCATTTGGACCTTACCCTAACCAGCCTCCATTACTCTCAAACGTCCCCAAAACCCTAAATTCTTTGTGAGCAACTCTTGAACTTGGAAGTGCCTCAAATACCTCATTTTTGGTGTGTTAGCAAAGAGAAGGAAGTGGAAGAAAGCTTTGAACGTGGGAAAAGCTTTTAGATCTTGCATTTGGAGTAGCTTGGTATGCTTGTGGAGGTAAACAACTTTCACCTTTCTTATTCTTTTTGCTTGTTGAGTTATGTTTTCTTCAAGTGCTCTTTTGAGTCCATAAATCCTCTCTTGGGAGTTTGAGCAGCTCCATCGGTTAGGAAGGATAGATCTGAGATCTTTTAGCTTGATTATATCATAAAATGCAAACTTGATGACCTCTATGGCTCCATGCATGAGTTACAACCCTTGGAAAGGTCTTAATGAGATAGAAAGAGTTGTTTGGAGCATATATGGCATGCAAGGGCATAAAGTTTCCAACTTTATGCCTTAGGACCCTTAAATCGGTTAAGATCTAGAATTTGAGCGAAAAGTGTGCATACATTAAGGACCTAATGGAGTTGGATGCAATACAGTTTGTACGCTGGGTGTACTATGTTCGACACTGCGTGTACAACCCCTTAGCCTAATACGCTAAGTGTACAGAAGAGATAAGCTGGGCGTACGCTCTCAGGAAGCTTTGGGCCTTGGCGGACTTCGAACCTTTGGGCCCTAATGGTTTTGGGCTTGGACTTGCTGGTGTTTGGGACTGAATTTATCTTTAGGCCAATGTTGGTATGTTTGGGCTTATTGGGCCTTATGGCCCAATATAGAGTTGGACTTTGATGCTAGGCCCATTAGTGAAGGAATGACCTTTGGGCAATTATGGAGGGACTTGAACTTAGAATTTTGGGCCTTTGAGTGGGTTGAGTTATAATCCTAATTAAGGTTATATATATATATATATATATATATATATATATATATATATATATATTTGTTCAGTGTGAGATTTTGGGCTGGTAGTCGAGCAACTATTGTTTTCAGCAGACTGAGGTGAGTCTTCTCACTATACCAATGGGTCGAAGGCACCAATGCCGACCCATTACCTGATATGAGATTTCAATAGTTGAATATGCAATGGTTTTGTTATCTGGTATGTATTTACTTATGTGAAGACCATGGGAGGATGTGACATCCCCATTTTCACGGCCATAAAAAACCGATTTTGTTTATGCTTTATAAAAATCAGAGTACCTCTTTTAATAAAAATGTTGCGGAATTTGTTCCCAGAAAAACATGATAAATACGTTATCAAAGCATTTCCGAAGAAATGTATTTTAATCCATTTAAAAACATTTGGGATGTCATCGTCAATACAGAAACATAAGCATAAACAGAACTTACATTCATTTACACTAGTGATCTACATCTCTTTTAAATCTCTCAGTGCAATGTAACTTCATATAGACACCTGTGATACAAATAAACTGAGTGGGTCAGGTTGGGAAACCTGGTGAGTACATAGGGTTTTCAACCCACAATAATATAATTATTATGTTTAAACATCAAACAATCAACCCAATTACCCATCCCCATTATCTTCTTTACTCTCAAGGATCTACCCTAAGAATTGACTATTCCTCGTTAATTCATTCCTAAGGATCATCCTAAGGAAACGGCACGAAATCCATCATTGCCACAGTTGTCAAGCACAACTGCTAATATTATCACTTAGGCGCAGCTGCCAGAATTGTGACATTATCTATGAGGCGCTTCTGCCGGTATTGTCCTTTAAACGCTACTGTCACGGTTATAATGTCCTCTATTACGCGCAGCTGCCGATACTATCCTTAGAGCGCAGCTGCTAGGATGTTTAGAGTACCTCGTAGATCCAAAAACATCTACAGGTTATGGCGCATCTGCCAATGCTCATCTATAGGGTACTAGGTCCATTGCTGCCAATGTCCACCTATATGGCACTATGTCCACACTACCAATGTTCCTCTATATCAACTTTCGTCCCTCATCATTCATCTACCCAAGTTATACCCAACATATTTGTAGATATAAAATACATATACAACTTAAATCATTTAAAACATGTATAAAAATCTTTCACCCAGCACAGACGTCAAGTATACAGACAATATGCACACATAGCACATAATTTATATCAAATACTTCATATCTATGTGTAAGATGAAAGGGACTATGCACTCACTTGATTAGGTGGTGACTCGGTACTCGGACAGCGCTTCGTTATCTCAAAACAATTTTCCCTTGACAAAACCTAGTATCAATACCACTAGGGTTTAGTCTAACGTTAACCGAGACTAATTAATAGTGTAGCTATTATTATTATTATATAAGCGTGAAACAACACTATATAACTCATAATAATAGCCGAAATAATTATTATAAGGTCCTAATAACATTACTATATTAAAACATAAGCTATACTAAAGATAGGTTAGGCGTAGCGCACTTACAGCGGGTTTTTCTCAAAAACTGGGCTTCGCCGGAGCAGCGTTCTCGAGCCGAAAGGCTCCTTTCTCGGGACTCCGGGAGCCTCGGGGCTTCCTTCGGGTGCTAGGGAGGTTACCTAGGCTTTTGGGGGGGGGGGTGGTTTAGGGGCTAGAGAGAGGTTCTAGAAAGAGAGAGAGAAGAGGTTGGAATGGTGTGAAGAATGAGGGAACCCGGCACCTCTATTTATAGGCTGAAAAACAGCTCTACTCGTCGAGTAGGTCCTCCTACTCGTCGAGTCCATGCCACATGTCACCTTCTGGTGGCTTGCCTTGGGGAGAAAGCCTTGGCCCATAATCAGCCACGTCATCCCTTTTGCAGCAGCACCCTGCCGACTTCTAAACCCCGTAACTTTCGCATATGAGCTCCGTTTTCGACGTTATTTTTTTCCATGCGTAGGTAAAATCAAGATCTACAACTTTTATTTAGACTCCATTGGCTAATTATCGACCGATCTTAAATTTAACAGTAGCATGAGATTAGACTGTTAAATGACCACGAAGAATTCGTAACTCCTTCATACGGACTCCGTTTTCGTCTGTCTTTTTACCGTTGAGTTCCTATTAATGAGATCTTCAACTCTCATTTAGGTTGCGTAATCCAAAAACCGCTCGAACGAAAATTCGAGTTTCGGGCCGTGCACTGCTATGCCAAATCTTAGAAAATTCATAACTTCCTTATACGAAGTCAGATTTGGGCGTTCTTTTTATGGATGTTCTCGGTTTAACATATACTACAACTTTTGTTTAGATAACTAAGGCTAAAAATTCCTCTATTGTAAATTCACTATTTACGTCTCCCGGTGCCGTGCCGATTTTGCCGAAAAACTTCGACGGGCCATAACTTCTTCGTTATAACTCGGATTTCGGCGTTCTTTATACGTACGGAACCCTTGAGACATATTCTACAACTTGGTTAAGATTATTTATTCTAAATAATCTTTTGTCAAAAAGTCGTTTTCGACCCCTATTATCTCTAAATTGACTAGCCCGGATCTACGGGCGTTACAGGGGAGCCCACGACATTTGGTAAGACCATGAGGGGAGCCCGTGGCCCTTGGATGTAAGACCATGGGGGTAGCCCACGACATCCTAGTTGAAGACCATGAAGGGAGTCCATGACAAATTTATATGTATATATGCATGACATTATGTGGTTATGTGTTTTGTGTATTTTGGGAAACTCACTAAGCGTGTGCTTACAATTTTGTGGGGTGTTTCAGGTACTTCTGGTTCTAAGGGCAAGGGCCCGGCTTGATGGCGCAACATGCACTCTCCAGTATTTCCGCACTTATTGTTTGGATAATCTGATCTTTTGAACAATGTGTTTATGTAATGGAATTTTGGAAAAACAAATGTGGTTGAGATTTCTAATTATTAAATGAAAAATTTTATCTGAATTTTTGGGCTGTTACATGTATTATCTATAGCTAGTGCATCTCTAGAATAAACCCAAATTTGAATAATTGAATGTTCAGATTTAATCTATTCAAGACAATTATCCTTATCAGTTACCAGGAGGCTTCGAGAACCCTTCTAGAACCCTATGAAACCGTCCACCCCATAAGAACCATCTAGAATTTGTAACATCCGGGAATTTGGGTATATCTATTTAACCCTTCCTCTTCTCCAAATTGTCAAGAGAAGCCCCTTAATGGAAATGTTGCAAAGGAGTACGCTGGGCGTACTGAAGAGTACGCTGCGCGTACTCATTCGCTTTTAATAAATGCGGACTCCATGAAGTACACTGGGCGTACTAAAGTTACGCTGGGCGTAACCGGCTCAGATGCAAAACCCTAATTTAGACTTGAGCCCTATATAAAGAAGGTTATGGCCTTATCCTCAGCCGCCATTTGAGTGAGTGAAACCCTAAAAGAGAGCCAACCTTCGTTCTAAGCTTGTGTGAGTGTTTTTGGAGCTAAAGTGCCTTTGTGTGTTAGTAGAAGAAGAGGAGATTCTTGTGAAGGCTAGAAGTTGGAGTGCAAGCTTGGATCTGAGTTCTACAGAGGGAGAAGCTTCACTTGGAGGTAAAAAGCTCAGAACTTTCCTTGTTGTTATGGTTGTGTGCTTCTTGGACCAATTTTAGGGTTTTTGGTCCCAAGCTTGAGGCTTTATGAGTTGATGCACTCCATAGCTTAATAACCTGTCCTTTTAAGTGTTTCTTGTGGTGGAGAACCATAAAAATAAGGCCTTGATCGTGTGAATCTACCCATGCATGAGTTATGAGCACTTTGGGTTAAGAAAGCAAGAGTTTTCATGTGTTGTGGCCTTATCAGCCATGCAAAGGCTTAAAGTTGTTAACTTTATGGAGTAAGAGATGTTAGGAAGTCCAGATCCAAGAGTTGAGCTAAGGTCTTAACGGCTTAAGACCCAGAAAATGGATTAAGCAAGCCTGATGGTACGCGCCGCGTAATTCCAGTACGCCCCGCGTACTGGGTTGAGGTCCCCGATCAGTTCCTTGAGTGTTTGGGTACGCTGAGCGTACCAGGGGGGGTACGCCCCGCGTAACTCCTTCTGGGGGTTTTTGGGCTAAGCATTTTGTTGGGCCTTGAGTGTTGGGCCGGGAGTTTGGACCTCATGTAATAGAGTCTTGGACTAGAGAAGTGTATGTATGTGCTTTGGGCCTTTGGTTTGGACTTTCCTTTTTGGTTGGGATTTGGGCCGTGTGAGGGCCCATTTATTATTGGGCCTTGGTGGGCCCAATGGACTTAGGGCATTAATGGGCGGATAGGTGGTCTATCTTTAGACCCAATAAGTGAGAGGTTGGACTTAGCTCCTAATTGAGATTATTGTGGGTTTGGCACAGAGTTAGAGTCCGGTGTGTAGCAGCAGTGATTATAGGAGCTGTTCTTCATCCGATGTGAGTCTTCTCACTATACTTTACCTTGAGTGGTAATTAGAGTTATGTGACAGAGTATCTTATATGCTATGTATGTGATGTGTTGCACTGCATTATTTATATGTGATTTACGCTGTGTGTATTCCAGAGTTTACAGAGTTAGGACTGGAAGGTCCACAGAGTTAGGATCAGAGGGTCCACAGAGTTAGGACCAGAGGGCCCACAGAGTTAGGGCCAGTAGGCCCACAGAGTTATAGCCTCGAGTGGCTAATATGTGTTATATGTGGTATTTTGGGGAACTCATTAAGCTTTGTGCTTACCGTGTTATGTGTTTTGTGTTTCAGGTTTTCTCGAGATCGCGGGACGGCACCGGCTTGATTGTACACACCAGAGAAAGAGTTATATTTTGAGGATCCTGGATTATTAATGGAGTTGTGCTCTGTAATTTGAATAAACGAGATTTTATACAATTTGTTATGAAAAGTATGCGGTTTTAAAATGAAAAATCTGTTTGAAAATTTACGGCATTACAAGTTGATATCAGAGCCTTGGTTTGAGGGATTCGGATGCACCTTCGGGTATATCTGGACTCAAACTGAGGAATTGAGGAAAATTTTCAAAATAAATGATTTTTTCTAAAACGAGCAAGAGTTCCTAAGAGAAAACGAGAAAGAGCAGTGTATACAATCAGCCAGAGCCCGAACGGTGATTTCCCAAAATACCCTTACCTTATGTGTTTATGAGATATTATGCATGCTAGAGATAGGCTAGGTATTTCATATTTTAGGACTAGAGTGGCCTGATTTGTGATGCCTTAGCCTAGGAGTTGCTGTTATCTGTGATGCGTTTTCGAGTATGTGCTGAGTAAGAGTATCCAGCGGGAATCCTTGTGGAGAGGGATTGAGTAGAGGAGTAATCTAGGAAAGATACCTAGATGAGCATTTGTGGAGCCTACCGAGAGAGTAGCTAGATACCCGCGGGGGTAGAGTTTCAGAGTTCGGTGATGTCTTTTGAGTATGAGTAGAGCAAGTGGAGTTATCACCTAGAGTGGGTTTTACGTGTTATTTCGATGCTCGAATGCTACTTGCTTCGTGCTTTGTGGAATTCCCGATGATGGGAGTCAGCTACCAAGTGAATGTGACGATATTCAGGAGGTAGATGACTGGCATCATAAGGAGAAGTGTGAGAACCTAGGAAGAGCCTAGGAAGTGACCTTAGTCAGATGAGTATGCGGACAGAGTAGAGCATTTCGCTGGGAAGCGAGCACATGTAAAGAGATTTATAATCGAGAAGGTTGAGCAGCTATTTAGGAACTCTGGGATGGTTCGTGTGGAAAGTATGGGTAGATGTGGCAGGTAGTATGGGCCCGTACTACTGAAAGCATAGGACCCATACTCGATGCAGGGGGCATACCGGAGAATTCTAAGTAGCAGATTGAGAAGTGATGTCATGGTTCAAGTACCATGATTGGTAGCAGATTGAGAAGTGATGTCATGGTTCGAGTACCATGATTGGTAGCAGATTGAGAAGTGATGTCATGGTTCGAGTACCATGATTTGTAGCAGATCGAGAGGTGATGTCATGGTTCGAGTACCATGATTCGTAGTGGATTGAGAAGAGGTAACGTGGTTCGGGTATCATGATTCATAGCAGATCGAGAGGTGGCCACATGGTTCGAGTACCATGACCCGTGGCGGTTAGTGTTACTGGTTCTACCAGTTATTCCGTTGTGATTATCTAGACTGAGATCAGATGTAAAAGAATAAGGGGGACGGAGGGCCATGGTGAACGAGCATCCCTTAAAAGGGAAATCGAGTTAGCTCCAAGGGAGTGTTGGTGAGATGCCAGTTGGAGTCACAAGACTCAGGGATGAGTAGAGATGGTGCGTTCTGGGAGAATACGGTCTGGGCTGAGCAACCGGCCGATGGTGAGATGTCATTTTCTGTGACCTGAGCGGTGCTATTTCTGTTCCTGTGGGAAACATGAGAGGTATTGAGATTTTCAGTTTCCAAAGTTGGGGGCGAGCCCTGTGGGTAGCTTTGGTTGTGATCTTTCATCAGAGTATTTGGGCAGTATGTCTGCCGAGAGGTGATGTTAGAGCCTGAGCAGGTTGTCAGCGAGGACTGAGATGGTTAGGACAAAGATACACCCTATTTGAGCATAGTAGGGCATTTATTAGCTGCAGCGGAAGACGATCAAGAAGAGGACATTGGGGCGGTGGCTCTTATTGTCTATGATGAGTATCGAGTGTGGTAATGAGGACTCCACTCTTATTACAACCCACGTGATGGAACGTTGGTTGAAGAGTCGAGGATGAGGAATATGATAGTTCGTTATTTTCAGACTGAGAGTCAGCGCTACGACTGGACAGTTGAGATGTCCGGTAGTGGGATGGTACGAGATTCTGAATGACTAGAGGTAGTCATGATGAGAAGTTTCTGAGGATTTCATTGGAGATTCGGGGTATTTGGAATTGCTTGACCTCCATCGGGGAGATCATCGAGCATTGCATATCACCTTCCAAGAGTACGTGCGATGTTTTCAGTAAAAACAGTATGTGGGTTAGATTGTTGGCGAACCAATTGGTGATGGTTCGAACCCTGAATGGGGGAGAACCGGGTACTTTTGAGGAGATTAGAGATTTGTTCAAGGGTGGTTAGAGAACTGGATACAGAGGCCTGCGGTGTGGATTCCTGAGACCAGAGTTATTGGTGGTCAAGGGGAGGTGCAGAGTGAGATAGTGCATGTGGTACGTGTTTGAGAAAGAATGAGTGCCTCCATGGCAAGTGGCCATTGGTCGGAGACTTTATGGTGGTTAGGAATACTTCAAGGTTAAAATGGTGAATTTGAGGTGGTTGGCTTGTGAGGTTAGTTCGGCGGTTGAGAATTTCTGGTTCAGAGTATGGGTTATTATATGCAGTATGGGAAGGGAAGAAGTTGATTGGGCAACCAACTTCAGGGTCGTTATAAGTATTCTTGCATGAGTTTTGAGCAATAGAGGAGGAAGTATCGGATTGTCATGTTCGTGTTCCGAGTCATTGGCAATTTCTTCATGTTTAAATTGGAGATGGAGTATCCGGGGTTACAAGTGGCACGAGAGAAAGACCGGTTGCGAGATTCCGAGGAAGCAATGCGGTATCTGAGTATGATGCCATGAGTATGAGATCAGTGGTGGAGTCAAGACACTGCAAGGCGTTGTGATGGTATTCCGGGGTGTCCGAGTTTAATGTCCTAAAATCTCGGATTATTTTGAGTTTGAGTTGAGATGTCGAGTGGTGTATCAAGTGTCTATGGTTCCGGTGGGGGCCCTTCAGTTAATTGACATAAAATGGATTTATTTGAGAATGTGAATTGCAGCGAGAAAAAGAGGTTTTATCACGACGGTGGTCGTCCGAGGTAGTGATTCTTAGCCTGGATGGGTGTGTGTGTACCTATCTATGTTGGGCCGCAAAGCATGAGTTAATGATCGCAGTGTGATGTCAACCTGAGGATGAGATTGTGAAGTGGAAAGAGTTAGTGGGGTGGGACTGCGAAGAGCTGCAGTTCAATGAGTTAGTGCAAAAGGGTGTTGTGATGCTACGGGGAGCCGTAGTACTCACTAGTCAGAAGAGGGTGTTGTGATGCTACGGGGAGCCGTAGTACTCACTAGTCAGAGAGAGGGTGTTGTGATGCTACGGGGAGCCGTAGTACTCACTAGTCAGAGGAGGGTGTTGTGATGCTACGGGGAGCCGTAGTACTCACTAGTCAGAGAGAGGGTGTTGTGATGCTACGGGGAGCCGTAGTACTCACTAGTCAGAGGAGGGTGTTGTGATGCTACGGGGATCCGTAGTACTCACTAGTCAGAGAGAGGGTGTTTTGATGCTATGGGGAGCCGTAGTACTCACTAGTCAGAAGAGGGTGTTGTGATGCTACGGGGAGCCGTAGTACTCACTAGTCAGAGAGGGGGTGTTGTGATGCTACGGGGAGTCGTAGTACTCACTAGTCAGTAGGAGGTTGTTGTGATGCTATGGGGAACCGTAGTACGCGCTAGTTAGCGAGAGGTTGTTATGATGAAGCATTCTTGATCAGAGCATGACACAGAAGAGTTGTAGCCTTGAGTAGCCCTAATCTATGAGTTTTTGGGAGCCTGGTGGTCGGACCAGGGGCGAGACCGGGGTCTCCTCAATGATCGGGAATCATTATATTCTGAGTAAGGTGTGGACATCGCAATCCGAAGGGATTGGATAAGTGAAGTACGCATGGGTTGCGGGTCACGAGTCATGAGTTGAGTGGGTCTTGGGGACGAGTGGTTACAACTACGGGTCGGACCAAACTCTCGAGTTGAGTTGAGTCCTGGTGGTGTGTTGGATAGGTGAGATGAGATTCTGGAATCGGAGGTGGGATTCCATATGAGGGGTATTGTTCGTCATCTTATGTCTTAGACCTGAGTAGGTCAAGGCCTTGGTTCGGGAGGTGCAGCGGGATGCACGAAACTATTGAGCAGTAATCGACAGAGTTAAGGGGTGATCCGATCTTCAATAGAGTGTAGTGTTCGCTTGAGGGAAGCGAACTGCGTGACTTGTGCGTCACTAAGAGTCGAGACAGTTATTATAAGATGGGAATCGGTGAAACCTTTTTGGTTATGGGATGGGTGAGCATGAGGTTCATCTATTGGGTTATTAAAGTAAGAGAATATTCCCAGGCGAGCATGATCAATTTCTGGTGTCCAAGATTAGAGTTTTGGGTTCATCCCCTCTGATGAATCCTGAGGTTGGTGATTGCAGTAGGTCCTGGAGAAAGGGGGGAGATTATGATCTTTCTGTCCTTTTGAGTTGAGATCGGGTTTGATCAGGGAATCAGGGTTGGTAGAGTGTTCTTAGAGTCTGTTAGTCGGCGGGCGGTTAACAGGATGATGATTCGAGTGTGATCTGGCCAGGGATAGACCGCAAGAGTTTTCAAGCTCAGAAGATTCAGATTGAGTAACGCAGCGACAGTTGGGTCTGCCTTTTTGGGTCAGGAGACCCTGGTGGGATCGAGTATCTGTGGAAGCGATTGTTGTATGGTTTAAGGACCTTCGGTAGCGCATCTCGGGTAGTTAGGTTCGATCTATGTATGGTAAGGAGCGATTTCGAGGGCGAAATCTAATTCAAGTGGGGGAGAATTGTAACATCCGGGAATTTGGATATATCTGTTTAACCCTTCCTCTTCTCCAAATTGTCAAGAGAAGCCCCTTAATGGAAATGTTGCAAAGGAGTACGCTGGGCGTACTGAAGAGTACGCTGCGCGTACTCATTCGCTTTTAATAAACGCGGACTCCATGAAGTACGCTGGGCGTACTAAAGTTACGCTGGGCGTAACCGGCTCAGATGCAAAACCCTAATTTAGACTTGAGCCCTATATAAAGAAGGTTATGGCCTTATCCTCAGCCGCCATTTGAGTGAGTGAAACCCTAAAAGAGAGCCAACCTTCGTTCTAAGCTTGTGTGAGTGTTTTTGGAGCTAAAGTGCCTTTGTGTGTTAGTAAAGAAGAAGAGGAGATTCTTGTGAAGGCTAGAAGTTGGAGTGCAAGCTTGGATCTGAGTTCTACAGAGGGAGAAGCTTCACTTGGAGGTAAAAAGCTCAGAACTTTCCTTGTTGTTATGGTTGTGTGCTTCTTGGACCAATTTTAGGGTTTTTGGTCCCAAGCTTGAGGCTTTATGACTTGATGCACTCCAGAGCTTAATAACCTGTCCTTTTAAGTGTTTCTTATGGTGGAGAACCATAAAAATAAGGCCTTGATCGTGTGAATCTACCCATGCATGAGTTATGAGCACTTTGGGTTAAGAAAGCAAGAGTTTTCATGTGTTGTGGCCTTATCAGCCATGCAAAGGCTTAAAGTTGTTAACTTTATGGAGTAAGAGATGTTAGGAAGTCCAGATCCAAGAGTTGAGCTAAGGTCTTAACGGCTTAAGACCCAGAAAATGGATTAAGCAAGCCTGATGGTACGCGCCGCGTAATTCCAGTACGCCCCGCGTACTGGGTTGAGGTCCCCGATCAGTTCCTTGAGTGTTTGGGTACGCTGAGCGTACCAGGGGGGGTACGCCCCGCGTAACTCCTTCTGGGGGTTTTTGGGCTAAGCATTTTGTTGGGCCTTGAGTGTTGGGCCGGGAGTTTGGACCTCATGTAATAGAGTCTTGGACTAGAGAAATGTATGTATGTGCTTTGGGCCTTTGGTTTGGACTTGCCTTTTTGGTTGGGATTTGGGCCGTGTGAGGGCCCATTTATTATTGGGCCTTGGTGGGCCCAATGGACTTAGGGCATTAATGGGCGGATAGGTGGTCTATCTTTAGACCCAATAAGTGAGAGGTTGGACTTAGCTCCTAATTGAGATTATTGTGGGTTTGGCACAGAGTTAGAGTCCGGTGTGTAGCAGCAGTGATTATAGGAGCTGTTCTTCATCCGAGGTGAGTCTTCTCACTATACTTTACCTTGAGTGGTAATTAGAGTTATGTGACAGAGTATCTTATATGCTATGTATGTGTTGTGTTGCACTGCATTATTTCTATGTGATTTATGCTGTGTTTATTCCAGAGTTTACAGAGTTAGGACCGGAAGGTCCACATAGTTAGGATCAGAGGGTCCACAGAGTTAGGACCAGAGGGTCCACAGAGTTAGGGCCAGTAGGCCCACATAGTTATAGCCTCGAGTGGCTAATATGTGTTATATGTGGTATTTTGGGGAACTCACTAAGCTTTGTGCTTACCGTGTTATGTGTTTTGTGTTTCAGGTTTTCTCGAGATCGCGGGACGGCACCGGCTTGATTGTACACACAAGAGAAAGAGTTATATTTTGAGGATCCTGGATTATTAATGGAGTTGTGCTCTGTAATTTGAATAAACGAGATTTTATACAATTTGTTATGAAAAGTATGTGGTTTTAAAATGAAAAATCTATTTGAAAATTTACGGCGTTACAAAATTGCATTCCTTGCTCAATTATGAACAATTACAATCAGCCCATGTACCTTTAATTAACTCCAGTAAATCCCAAATAAATTCTAGATTAATAATTAATTAATTCCCTTCATTTCTAATTAACTTATTAATCCTATAAGAAATTAACAAACCAATTTATCTCTCTCCTAAAGTCATTTATAGCTATTTATAGTTATTGATAGCAACCGCAAAATGGTTTTACTTTTATTCCATAAAGTTATACCAATTTAGTTATGACCCTGACCAATTTAGTTATGACATTGAACACCTAATCCAATAGTTTTCATGATATAGGTTTGGACAGGTTCTGTGAGTGATAATGGCGATACCATCCCTCGTCGCGTAGTAGTGTCAAGCAGGAATTTGCCAGCGAAGGGTGTACGACTTCCTATAAGACTACATGATGATTTTTTCTCTTGTAGGGTCAAGAGGGGAGCTATTTCTTATGGACGTAGGTTATATGTATGATTTCCATTTTAGTGTATAAAGTCCTTTTTAAAATAAATTTCCTATTAGATGTGAGTAAGTGAAAGCTTGTGACTTGCTTGAGTTAAAGTGCAATTGTATTTCAAATATGATTTTGAAAGTATATATTGAACTGTTTATTTGGGTTAAAACCCACGTAGCTCACGAGTCTTTTGATTTATGTAGTGTTTTTAAATTTTCTATATACTCATCTGCTAAAGAAGATTTATAGAAGGCTTAGAGAAGTCTCCATGTTGTATGATTCACTTCTCTTTTACTATGGTTGTTGATATTATTGTTGTAACACCAAACAATTATAAATTCTCACGAATAAACAAAATTTTTTTCTAAAACCGAATATTACTGTGATTTAATTATCACATAATTTGTACAACCTTGATAAAATTTTAGTAAGCAAAAATATGGATGTTATTAGTTCCATCTTTTTACCATCATAATATCATCTTACATCACCCATATACTTTTCAACCAATAAGATTCCTTTTCTACTAATTACATTTTGCCACCTCACCATTTTTTTCACACCATTTTAACACTCAATAAAATTGTTCCACATCACCTTTCTTCTCACCCTAGTTTCCTTATCCTTCAACTTTGGTTCATTTTGGCACACCAAATATTAACTTTTTCAAATGTCAAAGTTTATTTCTTGCCACATATCACGATCTGACACATTTCACCGTAATACCCTAATTTCGGTCATACAAACACACCATTACATCACCAATTTTGTATTTTTACTTTACTATCTTAATTATCTTTTTCCCATGTAATTTTCCCTTACAATCCTTTTGCCTTCGCCTTGAAATCAAGTACATTCTCCATGATTCTTTACCAATCACATCATCATTCAAGTTCAATACTTTTTTAATAAAAAGTACCTTAACGTTCAACCTCAACATTTGAAAACTTACTCTTTATTACTTCTTATGACATTCTATCACAAATTCGTACCAATAAGCCTTTAATCAATGAAATTATGAAGATTATTTCAAGTTCTTTTCGTTATTCACTTTGTGTTTGGTTAATTCTTGATAACTTTCATATTGATGTAATTTTCATCATGCTTTTATTGATTATTAATGATTGTATCAATATCATCAAATATTATTAATCATTTCTCAACATGAGTTTGACTGATGATCAAACTACATCTGATGCTTAGAACCAATTGACACGGTAAGTCTTTAGTGAAGATATCAACCTACTGTTGAGGTTTAGGTATAAAGGAGCTCTAATACCATAATGAAAGGAAAGATAAACGATCAAAGATAAATACAATAATATATGGTAATCTATATATGCTATTATAAATTTATAAATACCTTTTTACAAAATTTTACAAGGAAGATTCATGATCCTTCCTACAAGATGTTTCCATCACCCTCCAAATATTTCTTGAATGCTCTTGATCTCTCGAATTCTCTGTAATCCCGGGTAAACCTTTATATATGTTGCCTCAAACTTAACGCTCCGTGACATATTCGTCCGTACGTAGGCCGTGCATAGTCTATGCAGATAACTATGATACCTCCAAGTTTCGGTGTGCATATTTGACTTTTGATCAAGGTTTGATCATCAAGATTGTGAAGTTTAAAAAGGCCATTGTTATGAATGTTCTTAGTGGAGATTTGGAGCAATATTGTGAAACAAAAATTCAGATAAATGAGTAAAATAAACCGAAATCACGAATTAAGATGCATAAACTTTTTACTTAACGTCACTTTTTCCGGTGGGGGCTTTCCTTTGATTTCTACCTCCAAAAATCGACGGCTTTTGCTTCTTTGCTTTAACCCCGAAAATAAATGAGCGCAAGGGTATTCCTGGTCCACTTGGCTGTGGCGCTGTACTTTGTCGATATGGGTCTGGACCATCTGAAAGCCCAAATTCATCTTCCAACTTTCGCAAAGTTTTCTTTGTTTCAAGATGTAGGGCCCTTACATGATCTAACCCTGCTTCAAGTTCTTCATTAACTCTGTTATTTTCTTGTTCCATATTCAATATTTCACCTTGAAACTTTGCCGCTTGATGGGTACTAAACTTGATTTCATCCTCTAACATACCTTCTTTCAAAGCCATTGTTATTTCTTCTTGGATGTTGGTCAATGAAGTGCATCTCGTTTGTAATTCATGTCTCAAATGATCGGCTTGTTCTATCCACATTGTAAGTTCACTTTGTATTTCTTTTAGGTGCCTGTATATCGGTCTTATATCTGATCTTAAATCTGTTGTGAACATAGATTCACTCGACTTTCCCTCGAGTGCTTTAGTGTCTATTTTTTTAGCCTTGACTTTACCTATCTCTCCCTTTAAATCTTCTACCTCCGTTTTAAATTTCTGTACTTGATGGAACTGAGTGCTGAATCTCATCCAGAAATCAAGATTCTCGTCAAGTATTGCATCTATATCTGCTCTTAACTTCATTTCAATTTCTGAAAATGTTTCAACCTCATCAATTGAGAGAATAATCTCATCATCATCTTTATCTTCTTGTACATCATCTTGTTTCACTTCTTGCCAATTTTCTTCGTTTTGTTTGCCTACGTCGTCTTGAAGTTGTTTAAGCTTTTGTTTTAGCATGTGAATCTCACTGTCCTTTTTCACCATGCCCGTTTTCAATTCTCTTACTAACACGATCAGTTCGAATAGGGTTCTTTGTTTGTTCTTCTCTTCTTCACTTAATTTCTTCTTTGTTTCCTTGTAGTTTTTGAACGTTCTCGTGTACTCTTTTAATGGATTCTTTTGAGATTCATCATTCGATTCTTCCAGGTTTTCCGTTATATTGTCTCTTGTTTCCTTTCTACTAACCGAGTTCTTTAACGCATCCTCACTTCCGTGAACACTTCTTTCTTCGGTCTTTGCCTCCGGTTTTTTAACATCAACATTCTTGACAATGTCATCGTTCGTTTTCTTAGTATTCGCATTCTTAACCCCATTATCATCATTTGTTCCAACTTTCTTTTTAGTAATATTTGCATTCTTGACCCCATCATCATTACTGTTGTTTGGCATTTCTGTCTCTTCGAAAACATCTTCTTCTGAACTTAATGTTTCCTGTTCTACAAAACCATCATCTGACATCGAATTCGCTTCTTCTGCAGCAGGAGAATACACCTCGACCTCATCATCTGGCTGAACGTCATGAAGCTTCTCGGTGAGATAATCAATGTTGCAACGAGATTCAAAAAAAAAAGTTTTCAAACTTCTGTTTTGCTTCTCAGCATCCTTCTCTAAATCCTCTACTGCATGCAACTTTTTTTCGATATTTGTCAACTTCTTACGCATTTGTACCTCATCTGAACCTTTATCCGCTTCCATGTTTTGAATTTGTGTTAGAAGTTCACCTGTGTAAATTCTTAACTTATCTATATATGCAGTCTGAGATGAAACCGTACTCTCTAACCCAATCACCTTGTTCGCAAGCTTGTCAATGGTATATGCCAATCCAGAAATCGTTACAGGGTTATTTGATTGCTCATGTAATCCTTCTTTAATCTTCTCCATAACCTCCTTCTCGTTGTCTTCATTCGAAATCTTTGAATCCCCTCTATCATCTTTTTCTGATTCATCAACTTCCTTTGGGAGAAGTTTACGTTTCAGCGCCTTGAACTTTTTCTTCGCATCCACAATTCTCTCATGCTCCAACTTAGCAGCTTGGTTAGAATTTTCACGTTTCTCCTCTAACTTCTCTAATGTATCTTTACATGACTTCAATGCAGCTTGTGCCATTACAGTTCGAGCATCACCATCTTCAATAACTCTCATAACTTTAAACTCGTCTTCTAATCTGCAAATCTTTTGTTGCATTGTGTTAATCTTGTTCTCGAGCTCCCAAAACTTTGAAAGCCCGTTTTCATACTCGCTCTTGGTGAACTCCTTCATCGTTTGCATTGCAAGTATATCTTTTTGGATCTTATCAATCTCTTCAAGTGCTTGTTCTTCTGTCAAACCGGACTTTGGTACAATACGGCTTCGGTGATCTTCTTTGAACGCTTTTGTCATTTGTATTTTCTTTGACGCGTTGCTGATGAGACCCTTCAAATTCTTACTCGGAAGTTGTGGGACTTTTGGAATATTTGCTGCATTTGGACCTTGATTTTGAGGGGGTAGGTTTTTGGGTATGTTAGGAGGACTATCGAAATCATCAAAATCATCATACGAGACTTGATCTGGGAAGATTGAAGCAATGGTTGTGTTGGCTTTTTGAAGGTCCTTTGACATTTTATCATAACGTTCCGCTAATGATCGGTAAGCCCGAAATGTTTCTTCTACGAAACATATTAGATCCGGTCGGTGTCGGTAATACATTTCTGCTCTTTTACCAAATGAATCTCCATCTTTTTGAATAATGTTCAGTGCGTTTTCAACCTTGTATTCCATATCTACATTATAAACATTCATAAATTTTAAATGAAATAAGACATTTATGAAAGATAACCAGAAAAAACAATTAAACACTGCACCTTAAACCCTATTTGGATACTTTAATAGGTCAAACATAGAATGATAGGATCATGATATAAAAAATCTTGAATTTGAATCCTTCATATGCATTAACTATTTCGATGTAATGCTTGCTAATTAGTCAACATAGATAGAGTTTCCATGGCCCATCTAGTTGTCATGGTTATTTTCATATAGCATTTTTTAATTAACTAACAAAAATTATGATATTCATATAATTAATGTACGAGAAAATACGTACTTTGTATTCTTATCTAGCCAAGAATTCATGACAAGTGTGTAAATATCTTGACCATTTTAGCATTTTGAAGTGATACAACTCGTAGTCTTGTTACAACCAAAACAGATTAATCTTATGGATTAACATTGACACAATTCATTTATTCGTAAAGATGATTTGGGAAATTCATAACTACAAAAGCATATATTTTGTAACCAAAGAACGAGACCGTGGACAAAAGGTGTGTGCTACCTATAAGGCTTTGTTCCAGCCATTTCGACTGCTTGGTTCGAATGTGGCTAGCCCACCACCATGAAAACGCATTGCTAGCCGCCCTTTGTAACATCTTAACCACCTAGATACACTCTTCTCCTTTCACCTTTCCTTCCCTTCTTTATCTCTAAACCCAATAACAAAAAAGAGAAACTAGATTGAGAGAGTCTTTTTACAAAAAAAAAAGGAAAACGGATAAAGGGAGGTTGGATTTTGAAACTTGTTTTGGTAGGAAAAATGAAGAAACATTGGAATGGAGGATGGAAGTGATGGTTGTGAAAGGGCATTTGGTACACAAGACGGAAGTGATACATAGGTATGAGGGTGGGAGATGGTTTAGGAGCCGGGATAATTGCACTACCTTTGGCATATAATGCATTGGGAATATAATTTTTTCTTTTCATACTTACTAAAAATGGTAACTTTTATTATGTTGTTTACAGGTAAAAATCAATAAAGCAGTATCTTAATCGAAAATCAACGTTATTAGGATGTTTTAATTTTAACACATTTTATTTTTACTATTGTCATTTTAGTGAATGCCATTTCATGGAAAAAAAAATTTATGATGCAAAACTTACTTGGGTTGGTTAAGATAAATCAAACTAACTTATTACAAATTAAGGAGATGCTTTTTGCATGAATCATCTCAAATACTACAATTTAGTTTTTGTTTCCCAATACTATGATATCTAATAAGAGTTTGTATTTGTTAATCATTATCCATACTAAAAAAGGGCTATTAAACGTGGTGTAAAAATGACTAATACAACCCTGTTAAACGAAGGCAATTCCTATGCGAAAGACTACAAGCGCCCAAGTTTTAAAACCGAGTCCTACTAGCCGAATTGAGTCCGTTTTTATCTAAGCAACCGGGTCTAATGAGTTTAATAATAAATTCACTTTCCCTTTATGCAATCAGGTCTGATAATTAAAAACATTTTTTTCAAATAATTAATTATCAAAATTAAAATCTCAACAACATTAAACAAACCAACATTAACATTGACTAACTTGCAATAGAATAACAAGATTTTTCATTATAACATCAATTCTATAGTTTTAATATTTTAATAATATAACATTCTATCATATAATATAACTTTACAAAATACAAAAAACTTCATTCAAACTTTAACATTGTATTCCCAATGTTTTCACAACCAAGTTATACGGTGCGACATATTTTTCAATAGTATCCACCATGCCAGATTGCATAAGTGGTTGCATGCAATTGGAACCATGAACAATGGCACTCGATATTACGTGACAACCTAATTGGAAGCTTATAAACCATAACCATAAGCCAAAACATGCAATGGTAACAATTCGACAAGTTCTTAGGTCCTTAGTTCAACGTGTAAACGATAAAATCTTGAGATCGACCCATGATATATTAAGTAAGAAGCATGATTATTTTTACTATGCAGGGTTAATGATTTTCTCAAGGTATAGCTCTTAAATACTTCTATCATGCAATCAAACTAAGATCCTGTTTTAAAAATAGAGTTGAAATTTATGCATGATTAGATAAAATAAAAAAAGGTTAGATTACAATCTCCCTTTCATTTGAAAATATTTTGGTAATGTCATTCCCTTCGTAAATGAAACAATATCATTAGAAGAAATTAAACCAAACAAAAATGTCATAAACTAGTAATCCACCAAGAGATTTGCTAAAACTAAACAAACAATACAAAATACAAAATTGATTGAGCTAATTATATGAAACAATTTTAGGTAAGGATATTATATTACAAGAAAATGACATATTTACTAAAATAAATAAATACTTGTAACTATATCCTTTTTAGCAACAAGTTTCCTAGGAATCTTCATAGTCTACGAGCTCGTTTGATAGTTACTGACTGAATTAGATCATATTGAGTCAGGGCCTGACTAAGTCAGAAGCTCTGATTGAATCTCCCTCTAACTAAACTCATATTGTTTTCTTATGTCTGATTGTGCAAAATGCTCGATATAACCATTTTAGCTTTATCATATATTTTGTGCATAATAATTATGAAAATACAAAATGCCATAATAAACTAGAATATGGAAAAGATGGCTAAACATGAAAACAAAATTTTACAAGTTGATTTCATAAATTTTTTTAATGGTTATGAAGAAATTTTTTAAACATTAAAAGCCAACATGAAATTGGATGTGTACAAACAAGACTTTATGAGTTACAATCTGATCAAAGTATGACTTATAGAACAAACCGTATAACTATAATAGAACAACCAAAACATTCAAGATCAAAACCATAACAGGGAAAGTTGTAGAAACCAATAAAAGACTAGAAAATTGACTCCAATTCAGTTTCTCCATATGGGTAGGAATATGAATAACAATGAACTTTACAAGATTGTCACCAAATAGCAATGCACTTTTGATGATTATTCCAGCAAAACCACATAAACAAACTTTATTCTAGCAAAACTACATGAACAACCTCCAATCATCAATTAATTCTCTAAAAAATGCATTTTTAACTCAATTTCAACATGACAATCATCACCACAAAAGGCTTTAGAGACAACCCAAATGATAGCAACCAACCAAGAGACAAATTACCTAATTTCATATATCTAATTTTAAAGGAATACATAGAAACATGAAGATGATTTCATCTAAATTCAGACATCTAGTTTTAAAGGGAAAAACAATAACATGAAACTAATTTTAGAAAAAAAATCAATAAAAATGTGAGTTGCTTTCAGAAAATAAACATATGATTTTAGAAAAAGAAAAGAAAATAAGTGAGTGCCGTAGAGTAACATCAATGACGCTAAGGGAAGAGTGGAGGAGGAAGGCGTTGGAGAAGTAGGAAGTTGTAGGTGGCGTTGCATGGTAGGCTGTCATACGTCAGTCATAGGGTGGAGGAGGACAGTGTGTCCCAAGTGCAGGAAGGATTGGCTGAGGAATGCGATTATGTAACGACCCATTTTTTTTAATAAACAAAACAAAGTAAAGTAAGTCGTTACCCTTTTAAAATTATAATTAAAGCTTTAAAGAACATCAAACCATATTTATAAAATAATAATTCTAAAAACATTGGAGAAGCATAAAACATCCCAGGTTTAAAACATCATATAAATATATCATAAGTCTATCAGAGAGTGTCGCTTGCAGTCACACCAGCCTCTTTCCCTTATCAGTACCTTATGATCCTGCAAAATGTTAAATAACCGGGTAAACATAAGGCTTAGTGAGTATACACATTACTCTACCATTATATAATCACTTACTTACACATAACATAACATTTCACATAAAGCATAAAACATGAACGTTCCTAACACATATTGTTGGTACCAACCATAACATTGTTCTCCATAAGATCCCATAGTAACACTTCTTATCCTTAAAACAAAATTCTTTGCAAAATATAGTTTTAAAACTTGACACATTCAACCCCTTTTCTAGAAATGATTACAGTTCCCTCAATTTAACATTTATTGATTAATTTTTGTTATTAATTATTGTTAAACTTATTTATCTAATTATTATTTCATCTAATTATTATTTAATCACTTAAATCCATATAATGTCTTTATTCGTTCTAATTACCGATATATTTTATTTAGAATTCTTTTATTATCATTATATAACTATTTGTATTAATTTATAAAACCGTTTCCTAAATTACTAACGAGAAATAGGGCGTTACAACTCTCCCCCACTTATTAAAATTTCCTCTTCGAAATTTCCATCTTCGAATAACTTCAAATAATGTGGTCGTACTTCCTCTCCGGCTTCCACGTTCGTTCAGATCTGCGTAAATGCCACCTCTGCGACTTTGTAATTTCCTTTATCTACTGTTGCGCCTTCCCGATCATATCTAGTAGCGGAGTAACTTCAATCATTCTCAAACATGCAACATGGAATGACTTTTCAACATCATTTCTACAAAGCATATCATTAGCTTTAACAAGGTAGTAAAGTATCTCATAATCAAAATCTTTTAGCACAACTAACCCTCTATGACGCTATATGTTTGAACCCTAATGATTCCGTAAGGCACTTACAAATTTTTTGATCATTATAAATAGAGCACTTTAAACTATATAGGTAATGCCTCAAGGAGACAAAAGGTTGGATTTTGGAAGAAAGGAGCCTAACAACATGATACATGGAGGCTCACGACATGAGAATTGGCTAGATGAAAACGTTTGTTCAGGACTGATCTCACGACATGAGACATGGAGGCTCACGGTGTGAGAGCTGATGCAACCCAATCCCATAATCATTTTAGGGTTTCCTTCATATTTAAGCATCTCTAAACTCATTTTAGGGTTTCTTATCAGCCCCAAACCCTCTTTCACCTCGTAAAAACCCTAATTTTCATCCTTGCTTGATCTTTGGTCATTTTGGATCTTTTCTTTGCTTGGAAGAAGGAGAACATGATCTTGTGTTGAGGCTTGCAAGGAATCTTCATCATCATCATGATCATCATCATCATCTTACATTGTTTCTGGAACATTGTGAGTATCAAAGACTCCTCTTTTATTATATTTAGGTTTTGTTCCACTTTTCTTCTTGGTTGTGCAAGTTCGATGAATGGAAAACCTAAAGTTGGCAACTTTATGTGCTATTAGGGTCCTAAGAGTGATATGTAGTTCAGATCTAGTGAATGGTTGAGTTTTGGAACCTTGCACGAAAGTTGGATGTCTTTTCTTGAACTTTTGACCCAAATGAGATCTAGACTATTGGATTAGGTGTCTAAGCCCATAACTATAATCGGTATGTACTCGACCCGAGAGTAGCATGGTCCATTTGGGTTGCATTCACCATAACAATCTGATAGGATGGATATTTGAGAAAGAGGTTATTTATGATTTATTAATAGATTACAAGTATAATATATTAATTGTGAAATCATCTTATTTAATTAGTATTGATCAAGAATTAATTTGGAATTAATTTAGTGATTAAAAGAGACTAATTAAATTAACGGAGACTGATTATGTAAATCAGTGATATATATAGTGTTTGGGCTATTGATCCATGTTGGGCTAAGTTTGTGTAAGTATCCATGCAGAGTTAGCCCACATGAGATATGGATCATAACCTAAGTGTATGGATTAGGGTTTAACCATGACTCTTGGAATCCTACACTATATAAATGTTATCCCTTAGCCAAAATCGGTTGCCCTAAGTATTCAGACAGAACAATAACCGATTTTAGAGTGTCTAGCCTCTCTCTCAAAGTCCTCCTTTGTTCATGGTGTGTGTGAACCATTTGAGGCATCACACTTGAGGTGCTAAGCTCTTGAAAGGCCAAAACTACAAGCTACAATAAAGAGGTATTCTTCTAACTTGATTTTATGATTCATGTACCAAAATTGTATGCTAGTTGTAGGCTTCATGCTTTGGAATTTTATTGCATGTGTAACTAGAGAAAACATAGATCCAAAGCTATTAGGGTTGTATGTGCACCATAGGAGTGTTATAGTACCGAAAACCCAATAGTGGTATCAGATCCATGGGTAGTTTTCTGTTATATAGTTGCATTTGTGAATTGTTCAAAGCTGGAAAAATGTAAAATATACATTCTGTCAGCATGGACTCGTCGAGTCCACTCATGAACTCGACGAGTCCATAAACTGGCTCAACGAGTTGGACAGTCTGTTGGCAGATTTTCGGGATTTTTGGCCTGGATTGGATTTGGATCACTACGATAAACTGTTTTGATATTATCTTTTTTTATGAGTTTGGTTAGATCAATCCTAGATTATATGAAAATTTTATTTGTTAAAATTGATCTAAATGTTTTTAATGACTTCCATAACTTGTCCTCAAGTTATGGAACATGAAAAGTCTCATCCATTAAAATGGCATTATACTCATAAGTTATGGAAATGAAAAGTTTTCAAGAGTTACAAATTTTTTCATCAAATTTGGAACTCAAAAGTTTTTTTTAAAGAAGTTACAAATAAATTGATCTTAATGTTTTGAAAAGTTCCATAAGTTATGGAACTTGAAAAATCTCATCTTCATTAAAACATTAACTCACCTTAAGTTATGGAGTTCAAAAGTTTTTCAAGAAATACAAAACTTGCCCTCAAGTTTTAAAAGTTGAAAAGTCTCAATTAAGAAACATTGAATTCATAGAAACCCTAGGAATATGAAAAGTTTTAAAAAATGTAACTCATGGGTTCATAACTTAATATTAATTAAATAGTTTTAATTTAATGTTTTGAATAGTTCAATTAACTCTTATGGACTTTATTAATAGTTAATTAAATGTTTAATTAAAAGAGAAGATTAATAAATCCATAATAATAACATGGTTTAAGTTTAATTAAATTAAGAGTATAATTTATTAATTAAACCATCAAGTATTTTAAAATTTTAAAATACACATTTATATTATATAGAATTAAAAGTTTAATATATTATATGTATAAGTTAAAAGTTAGTCTTACCGTTAGTAGGCCTCATTCACGAAGCCGGTCTATAAGGGGGGTATAATGTTACTGACTATAAAATGGTGGTTTAATGGGTGTCCACTCTCACCCACTGCTTCCTTGACTGGTAGAGGGTCGTTAGCCGAACGGGTCGGATAGGACATTAATTCTCATTAAAAGTATAATGAAATACCAAGTAACTAAATATTTTTATAAATTCTCAATCTTAGTTACTTAGAAAAAAATGTGAATTTGATGATAACCCATGAAATGGCACGTTGCACCTTATTAGTCGTTAGTGGAGCATGTGTGGCTAACCGACTCACTAATATGGGACTAATGAAGGATGACAATGGGTAGCTCGATGTTAGTCATGGATCAATGGAGCGTGTGTGGTTAACCGACACATTGATTAGGTGATTTGTAACATTAAGTGTACCAAGCTAATTTGCATGGTTATTCACACCTTGTTTGTGATCCTCGGTATCCCAGTCACAAACTTGAGAGGGAATAATCGAGATTTAAACATGCCATTGAAAAGTTCAATGAATCTCAAAGAATCTAGGAATTTCAATTCATTTAAAACCTAAAATTCATTTTCGTTTTTCATGGTGGAAATTGGTAAATCGTCATTTACCTACCTTCAAATAATTTGCAATTGGATTACCACATCCCTCTTCCGAATTGTAAATTATTGTGTTGGGTCCGAGCCTTAATATTTCATTTTTGGTGTTATATTAAGGACTTAAATCAACTAAACTTGAATTTCTCCCTTATAGATGTCTAGTGTTGACAACTATGGTCCTCCCGAACCATTTGGAAAAAGCTTTCCTCATGAAGATGATGTTCCCAGAGATCATACTTCACCTCCTCCACCTCCTCCAATAATTCTCTCTAACCCACAAGTTCAAAGACTTGAAAAGTTCAAAGTCACTCAAGCCCTATTGGCTAGCAAACACCAAGATGGAAGGTCTGTGTGTGCACATGTCTTGGAGATGAAGTCACACATTGACAGGTTGGGAATGTTAGGAGTCGTTGTGTCAAGGAAGTTGGCTGTTGACTGGGTTCTTCAATCATTTCCAGAGTCATATGGTGAGTTCATTAAAGATTACTATATGACAGACCGCGACATGTCCCTTATCGTTCTTACATATTTGCTAATTGCTGCTGAATCAACAATGATTTGGCGCACTGGTAATGCAAATTTGACTGGAAGTTCTACTTCCCAAACTTCCATGGACATTGACAATGGAAACATTGGAAGTCCATAAAAGATTTATCTTTCCAAGGGAAAGGGAAAGGCTAAGCCTGAGATTGTCCCGTATACCATTTGAAAAGAGTCTGTTTGTTTCTATTGCCAAGAGAAGAGGCATTCGTTGCGAATCTACCCTGAGTACCCGAGAGATCTAAGAGATAGTAAAGTCAAAATGTATGACTCTACTTCAGGTAAGTTCACTATCTAACTCTATTAAGTTCCTACTTATATATTCTTAATACATGATGTGATAAGATTGCATTTTGATGTTTTGTAGGATCAAAGAAGAGAAAGGAAGATTGAAAGAAGAGTAAGTTGATTCTGATCGCGAAGAGATGGATTTCGATCGCATAGTTCGATGTTCAGAATTTTGAGATGCTTCTTAGGAGTCATGATAGACGCTTAGAAATATGTAGCGACATAGTTTTCATATGTACTTGCATTGTAAGGACAAGATTTTCCATGTTTTATAAATAAATAAAGAATTTTGATTTTATCTTATTTATATTTCCTTGCAATGAAATTTGTGAAAATTGATGTTTGTATGTTTCTATTTTAGCGATATGGATTTGATTCTTTCGTTTGTGGTAGTGTCAATATTTACCAAATAAGGAAAGATTCTCATCACCCAAATTTCAATTGGATAGAAACTTGGAATCATGCAACTTGTATTGTATGATGAATGAGAAATTTCATCTTTGGGAAATTAAGACTAATTCTTTGTTCACATAAATATGTGAGTCAAGTGAAGGACTAGGGGATTGGGTACACTTGGTTGTGTGTTGGTCAGGTCCACCATAAAGAACGATAAGACTATTCTTCATAATTTACTAAAGTTTAGTAAATATGGTTATACTCACAAGATTAAGTTTAATTCTGAGTCATTGGAAAAGTTTCAATGTAAAGCAGAACGAATAAGAAGAATCAAATTAGGCAGAAAGATAAAACTTTCTCCAATCTGAAAGGAAAGGAGAGTACTTTAGTATCGTGTTTTATGATCATCCTTATGATTATGGAACCATATTACAATTGATCCTCTAAGGATACCTTAGTGCATTTGTATGGGTAAGAAGAGGAATCGTGAATTGTTGAAATGGTTAAATCAAAAGGTGAATCATACTTCGTTCCAAAATCAAGTCTTAGAGTCATACTCCAAGATTGTGCCTTGAGTGACATAATCTTAAGAAAGGTTTATCAAATGTCGAGTAAAATGATTTCTACTCTTGTACATTTGAAATTGGAAGTTTTGATGTTTTGGATAAAACAAAGATCAACTAAGACCAATTATCAGAAGTGTTTGTCTTGATAAGAAACCGCACTAACTCTTGAATATTTGGTTGTCAAGTAATGTTTCTTGACAAAGAGAGTCTTATATGTCAAGAGGTCAGTGGGAGTCTTAAGGATCTTGAAAGTTTCAAGAACTAATCAAGAGTAAACCTAATTTTAATCACTAGCACATGACTTGAGGTTTGTAACCTATCGTGTTGACATATTCTTATTTTTTATGCCCTTTCCAGTTGGTTGACTATGCATGTTAGTTCTATGAGTACTCAAATGTTTGCATAACAAACTGGAAGCAATGGTAGGCCCTTGTGTTACCAAGTGGCAAGAAATTAAGATTGAACAAGTTTAGTCCATATGAGTTTAGATTTGTCACTAACCTTGTCTTAGGATTATGGTTATGACAAATTCACATGGATAGGAACACATACACCATAAAATCTAAGTGTCATAAGGTTTCTCTCCAATTCATGAAAATGATTGTGAGGAAACGCTTTCACTAAGTAGATGTTAAGGAGATAGCAATTGTGATATTTGCATTCTTAAGTTCGATTATGATTACGACATCCCTCTTCATAGTTCGAATTGTGAGAAATGGAAAAAGGTCTAAACATTTGAGACTTATTGCTGTAAGTTATAAAACTGTTTAGACACACATGTGAGTTATCTAAGGAAATGTGTATGAGTTTGAGAAGCCTAGATAAAGTCTTATCGAAGCATCTTGTACCAGAAATCTGAACTTTGGTATGAAAATCAACAAGTATTGATTTCTAGAAGTCCAGCTTATTTCTGGGTACATGTCAAAGCTAGTGGGAACATAAGTGTTATGCTATTAAAGAAATAATTGTTATGCTAGTGGGAGCATAATTATTATGGTAAGTGTTGCGAGTTAGCAATGTTAATTATAGAAAACAAAGGTTTCAATTCGCAAAGTTGCAGGTTTTGAAAAGTTGTTTTGCTATAATTAAGGGAGAGGAACTTATACTTCATTTCAATTCTAAAAGTTTAGATTGAGATTTTAATCAAATTTAGTCAATGACACATATGAATGTTATGTTGAAAAGATTCGACATAAGGAAATTCTATATATATGGAAATGTTATAGCAAGAGACTGGTAAAGTATCATGTCTTTATGTAAGGCATTATGAATCGTATCCCGTATGCTTCGGGTATAGGATCGATTGCATATGCTATAATATTTATGTGTTTTGAAATTTCCAAATGCTTAGGGCATTAAGAAGGAAAAAGGACCAGAACCAGATATGACTAAAGTTATTAAACAACTGTCAAGGACGATCTGAGGTTTACCAAGGATTGGTTGCCTGTGGATAGTTGGAAGTATAAGAATGGATGGACCATATTGATATAATTTTGAATAGATAGGATTCTATTAATAATAGATAGTCATATGGAAATTATGGAAAGGTTTACATAATGGGAGTTGGATATCAAGAATCTATGAGGAAGTTTGAAACTTTTATGCAAGAAGGATGTTCAAAGCAATGTGCTTTGAATATGAGACTTTGTATTTATGGAATTGTCTTGTAACAATATCCAATGGAAAGTTTTGTAATTGGAAAAGTCTCTGTGACTTGTGTACATAGTCATTACAAAAGGATCACTTCATATAAGCTTAGAATCTAACAGATTACAGTAAGTGGCAAGGACTTGGTATTCTCACACTTACGATAATGATTTGGAATTGTGAAATGAGTGTCATTGGAAATGTTTACAATTGATATTTTTCACAAAGTAAGGACCATAGGTAAACATAGTGTGCATGCTTGGAGCATGGGATGACTATTGTTTCAATTCAAGTATTAAGTTGATTAATCGAAACATTATACAATGAATAATGTGTAATCAATATGGTGATTAAATAAAAGGTGTTTTATTTATATTCAAAAGTTTTGAGACCATATTGGATTCGATTATTCTTGTGTTTCACTTTGCATGTTTTCACTTCCCAAATACTAGGTTATTCAAACTATCCATAGTCGATCATACTTTGGAAGTAGGTATTGAAGCCAGACTGTCATGAATCCGTCTGTAGATTGTCTAAAGTGTTAGAGATAGCACAAGTTTGCTGTAGTATTCATGAGTACTCCTGTAATAAGATTTGAGTATTGGATTAAACCCACGCTTATCTGAATCACTTCATGGATTTTATCACGATTGATTATGAGACGATAATATATTATATTTTTAAAACGGAGATATATGAGTTGTAGTTTACAAGTCGGTTGCACTTGATGATATGAAAACGCACCAGTAACTTGGTGTTATAAAACGTATCGTTGTGTGTGATTTGATGAGTAGATAGAGCAAGCATATGAGTCGAAGTTTATCCGTTCCTTTTACCCTAAGAGGGATAAAAGCAATATCTGTGGGCCCCTCGATGATTTAGTGATGACAACCCTAAGCGCTTGGCCAAGCCTGGACTGATTTGATTTGTTCAATTAGTCAGTCGTCATAAATCGGATATCGGGAAACAACACATGAATAGAGAGAATGATTATAATCCATGTCTCCGTTCATACGATATCTAGAATGGAGGAATATATGATCCCTTATCTAATGGACGCGTCATTGACTAGGTCAGAGTTCAACAACAGCTTTTAAGAGATACGATTGCTAGTCGGGATTTTGGAGTCGTACTTGCAATAATAGTTATTAGACTTATCCAAGTGGGAGACTGTTGGATTAGGTGTCTAAGCCCATAACTATAGTTGGTATGTACTCGACCTGAGAGTAGCATGATCCATTTGGGTTGCCTTCACCAGAACAATTTCATAGGATGGATATTTGAGAAAGAGGTTATTTATGATTTATTAATATATTACAGGTATAATATTTTAATTGTGAAATCATATTATTTAATTAGTATTGATCAAGAATTAATTTGGAATTAATTTAGTGATTAAAAGAGACTAATTAAATTAACGGGGACTGATTATGTAAATCAGTGATATATATAGTGTTTGGGCTATTGATCCATGTTGAGGTAAGTTTGTGTAAGTATCCATCAAGAGTTAGCCCACATGAGATATGGATCATAACCTAAGTGCATGGATTAGGGTTTAACCATGACTCTTGGAATCCTACACTATATAAATGTTATCCCTTAGCCAAAATCAGTTTCCTTAAGTATTCTGAGAGAATCATAACCGATTTTAGAGTGTCTATACTCTCTCTCGAAGTCCTCCTTTGTTCATGGTGTTTGTGAACCATTTGAGGCATCACACTTAAGGTGCTAAGCTCTTGAAAGGCCAAAACTACAAGCTACAATAAAGAGGTATTCTTCTAACTTGATTGTATGATTCATGTACCAAAATTGTATGCTAGTTGTAGGCTTCATGCTTTGGAATTTTATTGCATGTATAACTAGAGAAAACTTAGATCCAAAGCTATTAGGGTTGTATGTGCACCATAGGAGTGTTATAGTACCCAAAACCCAACATAGACATGTATTGGAAATATATGTCTCAAAAGCATCGAATTTGCAGTGTATAATGGAGTTATAAGACCCTCTAAAAGGTTAGGGTTCAAGGCTTAATGGATTAAGGACTTAGAAGTTGTATTTTTTGCTTCAGACTGTTCTCATGACGTGAGACTTGGGGTCTCACGATGTGAGGGTTGAATGACCCCGTTTCTAGTTAGATTCTTGGAGCTCACGACGTGGGAGATGGCTTCTCACGACGTGAGCTTAGCTCCAGTGACTTTTCATGTCTGAGTTGACTGAGTTGAGTTGAGATGAGTTGGAATCGGACGAAGAGGGATCTCACAACGTGACCAAGGATCGGACATGACGTGAGGATGGATAGTTGACATTTTGGGCTTTTGGTTGGGCCTTTATGGAATTGGGCCTGTATTGGGCCTTGGGTGTCTTTTGGATTTGGGCTGGTTATTGGGCTTTTAGTGCCATTGAGTTTGGGCCTTAGTCTTTGGGCTAGTTGAGGGGAAGGGTAAAATAGTCTTTTACCATAGGAGTCAGGATTAGTAAATTAAGTCCCGATTATGGTTATGACCTGATTATTGATCATGATGGTATTTGATTGGTTAGTGTAGGGATTATTCAATATAGTAGCTCGAGCATCTGTTGGATTGTCTGTAGAATAATGTGAGTTTGCTCACTATATTGTAGGACACTAGGATTGTATGTGCTTGTAGTCTTTGTGACTCTTGCTGTATGTATGTATGACTGTATGCCTATTTGTTATATGTATGTGGGGTCAAATAGACTCAGAGGTGAAATAGACCCGGTACATCCTCGTGTTGACATATGAGTTGAAATAGACTTGGGGTGAAATAGACCAGATACAACCTTGGGCCGATACATGAGTTGAAATAGACTCGGGGGTGAAATAGACTCGGGATGAAATAGACCCGACATAGCCTTGAGTTGGTAGATATGTATGGTATGCGGTATTTTGGGGAACTCACTAAGCTTCGTGCTTACAATTTATGTTTAAAATGTTTTTCAGGTAATCCCGGTTCGTGAGGGAAGGGCCCGAGTTAATCGTAGTGCATCCACCCATGTTTCCGCACTCTATGATTTTGGGGATCGTACACTGATAACTATTTTACTCTGATATACTTTTAAATTATTGAAATGATTAAATGGTGTTTATGGTTGACTAAAAATGAAAATTTTACCTTATAATTTTTGGGATGTCATAAGTTTGTTTCAGACCCTTGGTTTGAGGGATTCGGGCATACTCTCGGGTGTATCTGAACTCAAACTGAGTGTTTGGTAGATTTTTCATAAAATAAATGTTTTATTTATGGATTTTCTAATAAAAGAAAGTGGTGGTGCGTGCAATCAGCCGAGCTCAAGTAAGTGATTCCCAGAATACCCATACATGTTGGTTATGTTATATGTTATGAGAATTGCATGTTAGATTAGGGCTAGGATCTGCTTAGGATTTTATGCTAGGAGAGATTCCTTTATATGCCTGATTATTTGACTTTTGAGTTCCATGCTAGTATGGATTTCGGATGATTTTATGGATTGGCCTAATATGTGGTGCCTTGTAGCCTAAGAGGAATTGAATGGTGTTTTAGATTCGAAATATGTATTGGTAGTAAGTGAGCTTAAGATGTCCTCTGGTTGGCTTGTGGTTTGAGGTGTTATTGCTCGAATGATGCTTGCTTTGTGCTTTGTGTGATTCTTAGTGTTGTGAAGTAACTATTAAGTGAATATGTTAAGTCATATATTACAAAGGTTAAATAATCTTAGAGTGATGGATTTGACTCTATTGCGCAACTCTCATTTGAGTATAACCGTTGTAGGGATGAGTCTTTTACTTGAAGGATTATCTATGCTTTGTTGCATGTGATTGTATTCATGAAGTAGTTAACTGACATTATTGGGAGTTCTTCAGCAGCTGATGGCAGGGTGAGGTCGGGAACCTAGGAGAACCTAGGATGTGTTGTAGTGAGTTTGCTGCTATTTTGCATGTAATTGGAGTATCAGTTTGAGAAGGTGACTTGGAGGATCCAGGATAATTCCTGAGGAAAGTATGGATGGATGTGGAAGGTAGTATTGGGCCTGTACTGTTGAAAGCACAGGATCGATACTCTACTCGATGAGATTCACAGAGAATCTAGGAAGCCGGTGGGATGAGGATTATTTGGGTATGTTTTGATTGTGTGTACGTTTGCTTTTCAGAATGGTTATGAGGACATGTAGATGACGTTCAGGTTCTGGTGCAGGCTCATGTGCTGGTACCGAGCCGATGGATGAGCGGATGTGGGAGTTCATCTCGCCGGAGATCACCCGTGGTATTTTGGAGTCGACTCCTGTGATGTTTGGTAACATCAAGGAAAGGATCATGGAACTCTTGGGTGATCGTCTTGGGGCTTTTCGAGCAGAGATTGCATCAAGACAGTTGGGGACCCATCGGGAGCTCAGGGCTTGTGGAGCCTTAGGATCTTTTAAGGAGGAGGATCCTATTGGTATCTCTTTTCATGAGGGATCGAAGGTGGGTTATGCATCATGCCTTACGGGGGATCGATTCCATGATTGGATTACCATTGAGGTTTCGCGAAATTTAGATGAGGAGTTACCCGACATTATTGGTCATGTCACTGACTGACTGGTCGCTAGATTCAAGGATCAGATCTCGACCATTTAGATAGTTGACGAGATGGTCGAGGTGACTCGGGAGTAGGAGCTTGGTTTAGAGAGAAAACTGGGAAATAGGAAGTAGACTCATGATTCGACTCTGCTAGCAACATCTAAGCAGTTTGATATTGCCATGTCTAGTGCTAGAGGCCCTAGGGGCCACAACATTTATGCGAAGGGTGAATGAACACATGAGCGTGTGCACGTCAAGTCCAAATGCGGCAGGTGCGGATGGAAGGGCCACCTTCACCAAGAATGCACCCTGGAGGCAGAATTGTGTCATCGTTGTCATCAGCCTGGTCATATCGGGGAAAATTACCCACATTTAGTGGTTAGGTTCCATTGCAAGTGCTTTTGTAGGAAGGGGAGAAGAACCCTAAGACACTACGGGTATGTATCATATTCTTCTCTTTCACGCTTAAATCATTATGCTAATAATACCGTATATGTTTGTGTGTGAAATCTTATACCCTGATTATCTAAGAATGGAAGCGCCTGTATGAGTAATATAATTATTTTATCTGGAAAGTTGTCATATTCCATTTTGCATACCGTGGGCCGTGTTTAGAAGAGGCTTGCGTATTCCACCTAGGAGATCAGTAGCCGTTTAGATCTTTAGTGGTATCAACGATAATTCAAGGAATCTGCAAGGTAGGCATGTCGGGTTTGAATGAAGGATGTGCAGGAGTGTTCATGGTTTCGAGGTAGTAAGGATTTGGTTCAGTCATGGGTGTAAGATCGATAGTTTTCAATTTCACACCTTTGAAGCAAGGTCAGTTGTAGGTTGCATGGGAATTGCTCTACGTGCAAGTAAGTGGTTGAGCGGGTTGGGTACTTGTTTGATATTGAGATGTTGTTCCTCATCAACCGATCAGTCGCCAAGGACTTGTAGTGGATTCAGCGGAAAGGGCTTAAGCATTTTGAGATTCGTTGAGGTATTGGGAATGATCACCCGGTCTTGGAATGTACAGGCGATAGTCTTGGTTGGTCAAGGAAGGATGGTTGTTGTAAAGCTCAGGGTGTCGACTGCTATCATCAGTAGGGATGGAGAAGTGGTAACACATCACTCTTAAGTAATGGGAAAGTGTTGTTTGCATGGGTTATTTCAATCATTGGGATTGTTAGCAGAAATCAAATGGTATCTATTGGTGAACTTTGAGTACAACGATCCTTCGGCAGGTGAGTTATTGAATTGATGATCCGTCTATTCCAGTCAAGGGTTATAGTTCTATGCCACGAGCTGGAGTGACTGAAGGATTTAGAGTTGTATTATGGAAAGTACTTGGGATTATTGAGCTTGTTGAGATTTTGGAATGTATTCATCTGGTTTTGGAGTGTGTGTGATCGCTAAGGTTGGCTAGTAATAGAATGCTAGTTCTTGCAAGCTCAGGTTTTTGCAAGTTTGAATTGTTAGGTTGAGAGATGGATTGGGAATCCATCAATTTTTGGTGGATTGGAAGAGCGCGGTCGAATCCAAATGGGGGAGAATCGTTGGTCTAAAGGTTGCACAAGGGTGTATATTTAGGTTTCATTGCGCATCGGTAGTAACGCATGGTGGGTATGTGGATGGATCCATGTTGAGGGTTGTGTTAGAGCCTCTTTGCATGTTCTTGTCTGAGAAGGCTTGGGGGTTCGAAGCATAACCCGAACACCTGATTGGGTTATAGTCGGGTTCGGGTTCGACTCATGATGATTATGGATGCTATAGTAGTCGGATAGTAAGACCATGGGTGGGTCCATGGCAGTATGGAAGTGTTTTAGGACTACGAGGTAGCCGTAGCATTCACCAGATTGATAGGCAGTTGTGGAAGTCTTGTAAGTCTGCGACGGGATTGTAGCATATACCAGTATGAGGTATGCCATGGTTCGAGTGGTCAGTTGGACTGAGGAAAGATCTGCGCATGCTTGAGTCGAGGTGGATAGTATTAATAGATGAACACTCCTTGAATAGTATGAAGATTGATGGATCTGAGGCAATGAGGGGCCCGTTCGATTGTGTAGTGTGGGTGACATCCGATAGGATCGGCTTGAGCAAGGTATTGGGTTGCATTTAGAGTGAGATGACTATGAGGTCATTGGTTGGCATCCATATGGTGGTTAGGCTTGAGTAGCCATTATTAGTTGGACTCTTAGTCCGAGTATTGTGGAGGGACCAGGTGTGAGTCTGTTAACTTCTGTGGTGGGTAAAGGATTTTATATTTCAGTTTAGTGAAAGGTGCAGCATAATCAGAGGATTTCGGATAGAAAGCAAGTGTAAATCTTTGGATCTCAGGATGGGACTTATGTCCCTGATTGATGCAAGGGAGTTGTGACTTGCGTTGGGAGTCACCATTGATCTCAATTGAAGGATTCATCAGTGATGAATGGTTGGTTGTGTTAACTTTGGTTGGGTTAGGAGGGCCGTTGGAGCCATTACGGCAGGCGAGCTAGGATAACTCTTGCCAGATAGACACTCATTCAGGAGTCGCGTGGTGCGATTGTGTGAGGCTATCAACCTCAAAAAATAGTTGGAATTCCAGTGTATCACTTATTTGGTAGGTAAGTACGAGACCAGGGAGTTCTCGGTTGCACCATAATTATAATTATGGGACAAGAAGGTGAGCCTGAGATGGTTCTAGCGTTGGAGACTCGTGTAGGGAGACACCTGGTTATCGAGTGAAGGGTTTTTGGTAGCGACGAATGGTTAGGGATTACACTTCCCAGTGGAAACAACAAGATAATCCAGGGTTGGAAGGGTTTATGCTCAACTGGGTTGTGAAATGGCCTGTCTTTTGGGGAGTCACAAGGTTTTAGGATGTCGGATTTCGGGAAGAGTAGTAATGGTTATTCTTCGGTGGTTCACGCTAGTGGGGTAAGGATTCGTTTGTTGTCAGGATTTGAGAGCCCTGCGAAGACTCTGTTCAGTTATAGTTCTAGAAGGTCGTTGTATGTACAAGTTGACTTTTCAGTCCGTATCGAGGTTGTGGATGTATTTCCCAGGTTATGCTGCGTTTCTGGAAGCTAGTAAGGAGTGATTTCGAGGACGAAATATAATTTAAATGGGGGAGAGTTGTAACACCCGTTTTCCTAGATAAATCGATTTAGGGTTTCAAGGAGTCAAAATGTTGGATTTTGGAAGAAAGGAGCCTCACGACATGAGACATGGAGGCTCACAACGTGAGAATGGGCTAAATGAAAAATGTTTGTTCGGGACTAATCTCACGACGTAAGACATGGAGGCTCACGACGTGAGAGCTAATGCAACCCAAACCCATGATCATTTTAGGGGTTCCTTCATATTTTAGCATCTCTAAATTCATTTTAGGGTTTCTTATCAGCCCCAAACCCTCTTTCACCTCAGAAAAACCCTAATCTTCATCCTTTCTTGATCTTTGGTCATTTTGGAGCTTTTCATGGCTTGGAAGAAGGAGAAAAGAAGAAGAAGAAGAAGGTGATCTTCGGTTGAGGCTTGCAAGGAATCTTCTTCATCTTCATCTTACATTGCTTCTGCACCATTGTGAGTATCAAATATTCCTCCTTTATTGTTCTATGAGGATAGATCTAGGTTTTTTCCCACTTTTCTTCTTGGTTGTGCAACTTTGATGAATGGAAACCAAAAAGTTTGCAAGTTTATGTGTAATCAGGGTCTTAAGAGTGATATGGAGTTTAGATCTAGTGAATGGTTGAGTTTTGGAACGTTGCATGAAAGTTGGATGTATTTTCTTTTACTTTTGAACCAAATGAAATCTAGACATGTATTGGACATATATGTCTCAAAAGCATCAACTTTCCAGTGTATAATGGAGTTATAAGACCCTATGGAAAGTTAGGGTTCCAGGATTAATGGATTAAGGACTTAAAAGTTGTACTTTTGGCTTCAGACTGTTCTCACGACGTGAGACTTGGGGTTTCACGACGTGAGGATTGAATGACCCCGTTTCTGGTGAGCTTCTTCCAGCTTACAACATGGGTGGAGGCTTCTCACGACGTGAGGTTAGCTCCAGTGACTTTTCATGTCTGAGTTGACTGAGTTGAGTCGGGATGAGTTGGAATCGAACCGAGCAGGATCTCACGACGTGACCAAGGACTGGTCATGACGTGAGGATGGATAGTTGACATTTTGGGCTTTTGGTTGGGCCTTTATGGAATTGGGCCTATATTGGGCCTTGGGTGTGTTTTGGATTTGGGTCGGTTATTGGGCTTTTTGTGCCATTGAGTTTGGGTCTTGGTCTTTGGGCCAGTTGAAGTGAAGGGTAGAATAGTCTTTTAACCTAGGAGCTGGGATTAGTGAAATAAGTACTGATTATGGTTATGACCTGATTATTGATCATGATTGTATTTGATTGGTTATAGCGTGGATTCTTCAGTTTAGTAGCTCGAGCATCTGTTAAATTGTCAGCGGACTGAGGTGACTTTGCTCACTATATTGTAGGAGACTAGGATTCTATGTTCTTGTAGTCTTTGTGACTCTTGTTGTACGTATGTATGCATGTGTGCCTGTTTGCTATATGTATGTGGGGTGAAATAGACCCGGGGGTGAAATATACCGCTATACAGCCTCGTTCTGACAATGAGTTGAAATAGACTTGGGGGTGAAGTAGACCCGGTACAGCCTTGGTCCGACACGTGAGTTGAAATAGACTTGGGGGTGAAATAGACTAAGGGGTGAAATACACCCGACACAGCCTTGAGCTGGCAGATATGTATGGTAATCGGTATTTTGGGGAACTCACTAAGCTTCATGCTTACAGTTTATGTTTAAAATGTTTTTTGGGTAATCCTGGTTCGTGTGGGAAGAGTCGGGCTTGATTGTAGTGCATTCGCCCATGTTTCCACACTCTATGATTTTGGGAATTATACTTTGATAACTATTTTAATCTGATATACTTTTGAATTATTGAAATGATTGAATGGTGTTTATGGTTGAACTAAAAATGAAATTTTTACCTTATAATTTTTGGGATGTTATAGAAAGGAACCCTCAATGTCAGCTTGCCACTGACTACTTACCAAGGGATCTTTCTTCCCATGAAAAAGTAGAGATTTATATGCCGAGAAGCCTCAATAGCTCCATCCACTAGACGATCCATGACCTAGGCTTCTAACATTCTGTATTGCAGCAACAATTTTCCCATCAACTAGTTCTTCCATTTCAGCTTTGAGTTATGCAAACAGGCCCCAAAACATCTATTAGATAGTTTCACGAACCTCACTCACGACTAGTTCCCTAAGATTGGATGTCTTAGAACCCCCAGATCCATTTGATGGTCTCCCTCAAGTATTCACTATTTTCTAAAACATAATTCATGGATATTATAAAATTAATACTTTGATAATTTATACGTTACTTTTATATTAACTCATCAGTCCTTCATGCCTTTTTATGATTCTTTCTAAGTAAAATGTCTATATTGTGCTTTCGATAGTACAAGCCCTTGTACTATCTTCCAGACATATAAACATTGTTCCGAGAGATCACATGGAACTTCCCTATCTACATGATGGGTCATAAACATATCTACTTATTTATAATTTACTATTCTTATGTCATCATGAGAATACATTCCTATTCTAGCATTTCACGTCATCTCTAGTTTTCTCTTATAGGAAAGCGTATTCCATGGATGCATGACGATGTATACCCTCGAACCAAAATAGGCTTTTGAGAAGTTGGTTCTGCCCTAAGACCACAACCAAACAAGGAACATAAAGTAAGGCCAAATCATTTCTCTAAACCTATAATGTCCTATATTTATGCAATCATAGCATTCAAGATACAATCCATCTATAAGGATCAACTGAGCATTACTAAAGCACATACTTCACATAAGGCACATATAAAGCACATAACCATATAAACATCATAAGTACATAAGCATCATAAACACATAGGCATCATAATCACGTAATCATCGTACTAAGAAATTCTAGCATATAGATCATAAACATTACATAAATCTAAACACTTTTACATAAAGACTTACTGTGAGTAAGTGGCTCACTACCCGTTGAGCCGGATGACTGCACGCTTCACATTCTCTTTCTCTTTTCCATTTTTTTGAATTTTTAACTTTTTCAAATTCTTATTTTGTAAAGTTCTCGAAAAACTTTGAGCCTTTGTGTCACACCTCCAAACCGGAATGGCGGAAACGTTCGGGGGCGGAGGACGTCATGCTCAGTATCATAACCATAGTGAAGAAAGTAAACACAACAATCATAAATATAATTTAAAAGGTTACATCGTTGCAAAAAAATACATGTTATCAAATAAATTACATATGATGTCAAAATAGTTCAAAAGAAATCTGCGCCTTAGCGTCTTGCCTTCAAAAATTTTGTGGATTACCTGTATTACTGAATACCTGAGAATACAAGTTGTTTTTGAAAGAGTATCAGCATAAAGCTGGTGAGTTCATAAGCAATTTATGAATGAAAAATGAATGATGTTCCTTTAAGTTTGTTACAAGTTTGTTTCCAGAAAATCCAATATTTTCTAAAGGTTTGTAGTAGCCTTAACTGAACCAATACTTAGTATATGTAAGTAAATCGTCATACTTGGGTGTGTGTGATTTTATATTTAAATAAAACTCCTTAAATCCTCGTGAACTATGTGTTTTGTTAATTCTCCATGTGAGATGTTATAACCATGCTAAAACTCGAAGACCTCGTACTCGACGTTCTTCAGGCGTCGAAATGTTATGACACTTGTCACCCCAGACCTGCCGGTCTAGCTGTTGCAAGCAGCTTAGGTGCGGGTTTGTCAGACCCAATGTAGATCTATACACAACTATCACGCTCTCCCTCCAAGAGATTCTGATTATAACTACAGGACTTTTCTGTGGCACTTAAGAGTACCCCTAAGGTGAATGTCTCACAAATTTATTCACTAACAAGTTCACATTGTTTGTATTGACACACTCGTTTTGTAAATCGATAGTATAACTATTACTTTGTTAAATGAGGTGTTCAAACTATACCTATTATAGTTTATCAGTTGTGTGTTATGTTTTAATGAAAACTTGATATGCATGACCTTGTATTTCAATGAAAAAGGACATTTAAACTACTAAGTGTAAATCTTACACACCTTGCTCAACATGTTACAAGGTGTGAATAACTCTTAAACTTGTGTTTGGCAGTTTTACCCTTAACCGTCACTGTTTTAGAGTATTTCTAGAAAAATCGTATGGAGATGTGAAAATAGTCATTTTAAGGGTATAACCTGAACTATTTGCATAATAAATAGTTTTGGAAAAATATTAAGTTTAAGTCGGGTAAAACAGTTCGTGAACAGGTCACAACTTTTCTGTTGTAAGCTGTCCAGTTAAGTTTTCAAATATGTTTTGGTGTTTTAACTTGTATTCCCCCCCTGAAAACTAAAGAAAACTGGAAAACGTAGGGGTATGAACTCACATGGAAAGTGTGGTGATTTGAAGAAAACGGGATTCTTCTCGGGTAGCACTTCGACCGGAAAGGAAGTGAGTTTTCTCGGGAATCTCGGAGCTTCCGACCTTCGTCGGAACTTGGATACGGAACCGGGACGTCGGGATAGTTTCGGGAGGCTCGAGAGTGAAAAAGGGGAAAAGAAATTGGTAAATTAGCAAGCCAAAGTCGGAAGCCTCGCATCCTATTTATAGGAGGGAAACCTGGCCTCGTACGCTAGGCGTACTTCGAAGTACACGGGGCGTACTTCGTCCGCAGCTTGTACGCTGGGCGTACCCTCGTACGCGGGGCGTACGTCAGCGATGACGTTATCGGTCTCCGGTCTTCGGATGGGACGGGGGTAGAGGGCATAGGGGCGACGTGGTCGATCCGAGGCCCTTCATCTGCGTACGCTGGGCGTAACCCTTCGGATAAGCCTCGAAGTGTGTGCCCAAATCTTCTAAAATGCGTAACTTTGGCATAAGAGCTCCATTTTTGGCGTTCTTTATATCCACATGTAGGTGAGAATACACTCTACAACTTTCATTTAGACTTCGTCGGCAAATTTTGACTTTATTTTTAATTATATATTTTTAACAGGCTGGGACTGGAAAAGTCCATTAAAAAAAACCATAACTTCTTCATCTGATGTCCGTTTTCGTCCGTCTTTTTACCGTTGTACTACTATTGTCGAGATCTTCAATTCTCGTTTAGGTTTCGTCGGCTAAAAATCGTTCGATCTTTATTTCGAGTTTTTAGCTGTCTACTGCTGTTCTGAAACTCATAAAAACTTAACTTCCTCATATCAAGTCAGATTTGGACGTTCTTTTTATGTACACTCACGGTTTGTTATTATCTTCGACTTTCGTTTAGATACCTAAGGCTAAAAAGTACTTTATTGAAATTTCACTTTTTACGTTTAACAGTGTTTTACCGGTTTTGACACGAATCTTTGATTGATCATAACTTCTTCGTTATAACTTTGATTTTATTGTTCTTTTGTATTTCTGTAACCCTTGACACGATATCTAACATTTCATATATCCCAATTGAGACTCTAGAACATTTTATTTTTGACGTTATTTTTATTATATCAGAAGTAGATTACAAATCTTTGACTTTTAGGTCATTACATTGACTTGAAATACCGGGTTGTCACACTTTGTTTGAGTTTAAACACACAAGTGTATATCTAATTTCTCAAACCATGCTCTGATATGAACTTCTAACGACCCATTTTTTTAATACTATCTTCGTCCTAAAATTATTGTCCACAGACAAAAAACACACAAATTAAGAAAACATTAATTATCAATAACTTTATTAAATGAATTGACAGTTTTACTCCTGTGTTGCATTTAATTCCATGATAGGTGAACTAATAATGAATGGTATTTTAGTAAAAGTGATATTTATTTTTAGAAGTAGGTTATTATTTTGGGACAAACCAAAAAGGAAACATGGACTATTAATATGGGACGGACGGAGTAAATAAAAAAAGTAAAGCAGTCGGTACCCTTTTAAAAATATAATTAAAGCTTTCAAGAACATCCGACCACATTTAAAAAATAATAATTCTAAAAACATTACCGAAGAAGAAAACATCCTAGGTTTAAAACATAATATAAATGTTTCATAAATCTATCAGAGAATGTCGTTTACAGTGATATTGGCCTCTTTCTCGTATCAATACCCGAGGATCCTGAAAAATATTAGATAACAACGGGTAAGCATAACGCTTAGTGAGCATACATGTAACGCATGCGTTTCTCGCTAGACACTAATAAGATGATGTAATAGTTAGGGTCAACAATTGTAACCTATTTGATGTAATAAAGAAGAATTATGTGAATATTATGTGTTTCATGATTATTATAATACAATAAAATAAGAAAAATCAGCAGAATCGCCCATAAATCGTAAAAATAAGTGCGCCAAAACATATATATATATATATATATATATATATATATATATATATATATATATATATAAAGTACATGTCGTCTCGATCCCAAAAATATATATTTCGTAGAAATCCGACGTTCCCTTAAAATGCACCACGTGGAAGATTGCGGCTGGGGAGACACCGCCTTAAAATACACGACGTGCACCTCATTTTCACGCGGTACACCCCAAATTTGGCTATAAATAGGCTGTAATACCCCATTTCATCCCTCACACCTCCTACACCTTTCCTCTCAAGTTCTGAGGCCGAAATACCAAAATTTCCTTAGTTTCAAGTATCTGGTGAAGCCCTGAGATCCCTTAAAGCCCAACATCTAAGTTTCTAGAAAGGGCGTGGTTCTGCCAACACAATTTCCAGTGTTTTGTGTAGGGAATCTCTGTAAGTTAAATTACACTCGACTTTATATTAGTGTAATTTATATTTATAAGTCATTGTCGTTATTATGAAACTATAAATAAGATTTATCGGTAATTCCAAGTCATAATATTGATCGATCTACTTACGGGAGAGGTGTCTAAAATGGTCATGTTGACTTGGTTGTTGGATTTCTGAAAAGTTGTTATGTCGAAATGATCCTGCCTCCCAACTGTCCCACGTGGCTGATCCTTATTTGATAGAACTATCAGTATTCATTGGAATAATTGATAGGTCTATACTATTTTCAGTCATGTAGAATATTAGGCTAAGACTTAGTGATAATAATACTAGGTTACGTCAAAGGAAAAGTTCGTTGCTAGAAGCGAAGCGCTATCTGAGTTTCGAGTCATCACTTAAACAAGCGCATAATTACTTTCATCTAACAAATAGATATGAAGTATTTAGGATAAATATTATCTGTATTCCTGGTATCCATACTAGATGAACGATTTACACATGTTTTACTTGATTCAAACTGTATATGTATTTTTATACCTATAAATATATTGGGTGGAGATAGGTAGATAAAAGATGATATATATGTTGAGAGATGAAAGATGAGATAGATGATGAGAGGCCTTGACTTAAAGATGATATAGTCGTCTAGTGGAGTATAGATGACGATCACAGACTATTCTAGATAGTCTAGTGGAACGCTAGCAGGCTCGTAATCTATAAGTGTTTTTTGAACTAATTTTTCATCAGGTGTACTCCACCCCCATGGTTGCCTTATTGACATATACTTTTAAGGAATACCCTAAGCATTATTGTCTATCCTGAAGATGATCCTTAAGATTGGTCCCCTGAATTAGATGCTTTAGGGACAGAAAGTGAGGATAACGGGAATGGGTAATTGGGTTGAATTTTTTGATGAGAATATATAATTAGAAGAATTTAATTATTGTGGGTTGAAAACCCTATGTGATCACCAGGCTCCTAAGCCTGACCAACTCAGTTTCTTGTATTATAGGTAGTGGCACGAGAGCATAAGTGTGATGATTAGATGAGAGATTTATGGATTATAGGCCAGTAGAATAATAGATGTTTGTAAGGCATGTATTATTTCCGTTTATGGTTATGTACTGTATTGATGATGACATCCAAATGTTTTTAATATAAATAAAATACATATATTTGGAAATGTTTTGATAATATCCATATCATGTTTTTGGCAACAAATTCCGCAATATTATTTTTCAAAAAGGATACTCTGATTTTAAATAAGCATAAATAAATCGGTCTTTTTTGGCTGTGAAATTGGGGATGTGACAGTTGGTATCATAGAATTAGTTTAAGCAAACTAGGAATTTGTAGGATGTTTAAACTTAAACTTAGAATGCTAAGCGATGATTGCGAGATGAGTGTCTACTATTTTTAGGAAGTATGCATGAATAGACACGAGCACTAGCTTATTTTAGGGAAGATGCTTAAATTGCTTTTATGTGCTAAATGATTTATGTTATAGCTATAAAATTCCTTATATGCTTTAGGATGCTATTATTCGATCGGATCTATGGTCTATTGCCGAGTGGATTTGGAAATTTTATGTGTTCAAGTTTCTAAACGTTTAACTACAGTATTAGAATATGGCATGTAATATTTCGGAGTGATATGGAGGATTATACGTCAAATAAAACCTTCCTTATCTTAATATTCTCATCTTGAATGTCTGCTTTGGTATATAAATCATCATGATTCATGATGATAACCCGAAGCGGATTAGGAAACACAAATGGAAACCAGTAGATTGAGCGACATGTAGTTGAGCATGAACTAGTCGTTGCCCCTGCACCCAAACCTATCACATGGGCAATGATACATGCGATGTTGGATTGTCAGATGGAAGATACAAGGTGTCTACTTCAATAGAATAGGGATGAGCCTATTGTGCCTGTTGTGCAACCCGAATTGAATGAAGAATAGTCGGAGGAGGGAAACTACAGCAGGAATGTTAGTCGAGTGGAACCCCAAGTGATTAGGAGAGATGACCATGAGGAAAGGAATAAAGGAAATCATTGCAAGTACAAGGACTTCATGGAAGCCAAACCACCCAACCTATCTGAAAACCCCACAACTATACAAGTTATGAACTGGATCTCCGAGATTGAAATAGTATTCCACAGCTGTGATTGTAGCAACAAAAAGAGAAGACGATTTCCATTGTCCGACAATTGAAGATGGGAGTGTTGAGCTGGTGGAATCTATTGGCAAACTCGATGCCAAGGGGAGAAGCAAAAATAATGTCATGGGAGGATTTATTTGCACAATTGAAGAGAGAGTACGGCTTTGAAAGAGACCTTCTAGAGATAAATAATGAGTTCTAGAACTTAAAGAAGGGCAAGATGAGTGTTAGTGAGTATGCTGCCATTTTCACGAAGAAGATGATGCTAGTACCCCATTTGGTCCCGACCAAACTATCAAAGTTGAAAATTTTTCTAAGGGACTACCGATAGACTTTGGTCCAATGGTAAAAATATCAAGGACTCTGAAGGAGGCCATTTGGTCAACAAAGGAATATGGAGACCCAAATTAGGGAGAAGGGTCTTGAGAGAGCGGAGGTAGGAGAGAAGAGAAAGTTTGGGGATCATCAAGGTCCAACAAGAAGTGCGTATTTTCAAAATCTGGTTCTAAAAATATTGGAGTTGGAGGAGAAGCAAAGTGGTGCGAGAAGTATAAGAAGCACTCTCAGAAATGTGGCGAGGAGTTGATATGTTTTAAGTATGGGAGAACTGGTCATTACGCCAACGAGTGTACATCCAACAAAAGAGTGTGTAACAGATTTAATGAAGAAGGGCATATTGCGAAGGACTGCCCGAAGAAGGAGGAGGCTATAAAGCCTAATGTGCCACCTAGGCCAAAGGCGAGAGGATTCCGGATTACACTAGAAGTAGCAAGGGAGGAAGCAGATGTCACTTCAGGTACCTTTCTTGTTAATGGATTTCCTGTCAATATACTATTTGCTTCTGGAGCTAATTACTCCTTTGTATCACATAAATTTGGTAGAATACTAGCATTGCATGTAGATAAGCTAGATAGTGCTCTTGTAGTAGAAATTGCTAGTGGAAAATTCATACCTGTTAGTGAATGTATTAAGAGCATCTTCATTGAATTGAATGGGAATATATTCCACGAGGAATTGTTGCCCTTCGAGTTAAACGAATTCAACATAGTGTTAGGAATGGATTGGCTTAGTGTGAATGATGCCGACATCAAGTGTAGAAAGAATATTGTAGTGATCAAACCCCATGGAAGAGAACCATTTATGGTGTACGGGGACAAACATAGAGTAAATTCTGGAATCATCTCCCGGATGAAATCCAAAAAGTGTTTGTCCAACGGATGTACATCATACTTGGCATTCGTAATCAATGCAAAGAAGGAGAAGAAGGAGATGCAAATGATAACCGTGGTGTGCGATTTTCCGGAAGTCTTTCTCAAAGATCTTCTTGGATTACCCCTAATAGACAAGTAGAGTTTAGGATATAATTGTTACCAGGAACCACACCTATAGCGAAAAGTATATTATCGATTAGCACCGACGGAGATGAAGGAGCATATGATGCCACTTCAGGAGTTGTTGGACAAAGGTTTTATTAGACCTAGTTCATCACCCTATGGAGTTTAAGTGTTATTCATGAAGAATAAGGATGGTAGCATGAGAATGTGCATAGATTATAGAGAGCTGAACAAGGAAATCGTAAAAAACAAGTACCATTTGCCAATGATTGGCAACCTATTCGATCAGCTGCAGGGTGCGAGCTATTTCTCGAAGATTGATCTTAGGTCAGGATATCATCAACTAAAGGTGAGAGAGCAGGATATAGAGAATACTGCATTCAGAACGAGATATGGACACTATGAGTTTTGGTTATGTATTTCGGACTAATCAATGCTCCACCATCATTTATGGATTTGATGAATAGGGTCTGTAAACCTTTCTTAGAAAAATCTGTAATAGTGTTTACAAATGACATTCTCGTATACTCGAAGAGCCTCAGGAGCATGGCAAACACTTACACGAAGTGTTATAAGTTTTGAAGAAGGAGAAGTTGTACCTAAAGATTTCCAAGTGTGATTTTTGGATTCGGGAAGTCCAATTCTTAGGCCATGTGGTTAACCAGGAAGGAGTAATGGTTGATCCAGTAAAGATCAAAGTTGTTATGAAGTGGGAACGACCAAAATGTCCCACCGAGATTTGAAGATTTCTAGGATTAGCTGGATATTACAAAAGGTTTATCCAAGGCTTTTATTTGATAGCTGCTCCGTTAACAACTTTGACCCATAAAGGAGCTACTTACATATGGAGTGAGAAGTACGAAGAAGCTTTCGAGAAATTAAAGAAGAAGTTGTGTGAAGCACCAATTCTTTCTTTACCTGACGGAGTTGAACACTTCTCAATTTATAGTGATGCGTCTGGAGTTGGATTAAGATGTCTTTTGCCTTAGAGAGATAAAGTGATAACGTATGCATCTCGGCAACTAAAAGAGCACGAGAAGAACTACCCTACTCTGGATCTGGAGTTGGCAACAATAGTGTTTGCATTAAAGATATGTATGCATTATCTTTATGGCACGTAGTGTAAGCTTTACACCGATCATAAGAGTCTCCAGTATCTCTTTGATCAACATGAGTTGAATATGAGACAACGACGCTGGCTAGAATTACTTAATGATTATGACTGCAAGATACTTTACCACCCGAGTAAAGCCAATATCGTAGCAGATTCTTTGAGTAGAAAGATAAATCTAGAAAATAAGAACCAACTGACATTAAGAATTGAGATTATCTCAACAATTATAGAGAGCATTAAGAAAGCTCAGGAGGATGCTTTGGAAGGAGATAACTGTAAAGAAGAGCGTTTAGGAAAAATGTTGGAATTCGGTATAAAAAGTCAAGCATTAAATGTATTCCAAAATAGTATTTTGGTGCCTAAGATGTGAGGAATGAGAGATCTTCTCATGGAAGAAGCCCACAAGACTATGTACTCGATTCATCCCTGCAGTACCAAGATGCATAGGGATCTGAAACCTTACTTTTGGTGGCCGAAGATGAAGCTTGATGTTACTAAGTATGTGGCTAAGTGTGTGAAATGCGCAAGTGTTAAAGCTCAACATTAGAAACCGTACGGGAGTTTGGAGTCCTGAGCAGTGCCGATGGGTGAGTGTGTAACACCTGGTTTTGAAAGTGCTTCGTTGCTCGGGGCTGCGACCTAAGCATCAGTTGTCATAAGGTTTAGGGCCTTGGGAAAGGAAGGATTTTGCCCATTTCGGATGGGGGTGTTAGGGTATACGTGATCCAAGTGTTTGATTGTGTCTTCGGAGGTCAAGGGTGTAATCGTAATTTGACACCTCGGTCTTCTAGGGACTTTGGGTTCTTGTTCGGGAAGTTTCTAGGTAATGATGAGCTGTTAGAAGCATAGGGCTTCTCGTCACCTTTCCATGGATATAAAGTTCTTCGGAAACGAACTTAGAACGAAGAAGTTATATCCAAACTAAGTTTAGGGTTTTAGGGGCGTACTCATAGAGAACGCGGGGTGTAGAAGGCTGCATGGTCGCAGGTAGTTTGTGAGTACGCCGGGCGTACAAAGAGGTACGTAGGGTGTACTCCATTCAGACCAAAACCCTAAATTTTAGGGTATGTCACTATATAAGGAACATTATGCCTCAGGACCAGCCTCCCTCTCACCCTAAAGCAGCTACTACGAAACCCTAATCCATACTTGATTGATCTTGGAGCTTAGAAGGCCTTTTGAGAGCATTTTGGTGTGTTCGATCCATTCTCCAAGGAAGTAAAGGTCAAGGCAAGGTGGTGGTGCAAAGGAGAAGTTGTAGATCTGGGATTGTTGCTTCATTTCAAACATTTTCATGGTATAAAGTCTTGAACTTGATCCATGAGTGCTTAGATCTTTTATTGTCACACCCCAAACCGGAACGGCGGAAACATTCGGGGGCGGAGGACGTCATGTACAGTATCACAACAATTGAATAATAGTAATCAAAGCAACAACAACCATTGTATTAATAGTATAATGTTTACATTGTATTCAAATCATACGCGATTGAATCCAAAAGTAAATAGGAGAATAAAAACTCGAAGCTAGTATGCTCCATCTTCTTGAACCCGGTGCGTGTACCTGTCTACTAGTGTCCTGAGAATACATGTAGGTTTTGAAAGAGTATCAACATTTAAGCTAGTGAGTTCATAAGCGTTCTGTTTTAGAAAATAGATTCTATGTTCCTTGAAAAGTGCGCTGTTTTTCTCCAGAAAACCTTATATTTTCTGATGTAATAAATGTTAAGTAAAATGATTCATACTAGTTCCTTCTGCGAGTACTTAGTGTATACAAATCATATACAATCCAGATCGAACAAACAATCGATTGTGTGGTTCTGCCCAAGGCCACAACCAAACAAGGAACAGGAAGTGAGTCGGAGGCCACACATTCCACTGGTTGTTGGATCCTCATGTACATAACCCTGAAGTATTCACAAGGTACTTACGAAGTTAACTGTATTGGTCCTTTGAAATCTGTTGAAAATGTTCCTCAAGAAAATCCAATATTTTCTTAGTAAAAGTAGGATAATACCAATTTCTTCTATAACTACTTATTTCATACTAGATAGGTATAAACCCATATCGAACAGACAGTTAATTGTGTGGATCTGCCCTTAACCCACAACCAAACAAGGAACAGGGAATGAGGTGGAAACCACACATTCCACGGTCTATCGGATATTCTTCGTATGCAACCCGGCTGCATAAACTAAGGAATTATAGAATTAATAATGAATATTCGTTAGTTGAATGATAAAACGATTGTTTGTAAAGTACTGATGTTTGTCCTGGAAAATCCTATATTTACTCTAAGTGTAAGTTGTTGTCTTAACTATTCCAAAAACTGAAAAGTACACGTATACTCCATACTAATATTGTTAAAGTATTGTTCTGAATGAAAACCCTGGCTACCACCAGTAAAGTATAGTAATTTTATTACATAAAATAAAACTAGTTGAAAACATATTATTTTGTATACTGAAAGTGTTGTCAATACCCTACTGTGATCAATTAGTACATACGAGTTATAGAAGTCTAGATCGAACAGACAATCGATTTGATGATTCTGCCCTAAGCCCACAACCAAACAAGGAACAGGGAAAGAGGCGGAAGTCACACATCCCACTGCATTTCAGATGTCAATTTCATATCACCCTGCTGTATATACTAAGTAACCCCCTAGTTATTAACCCTGATGACTGTTTGTTAAGTATATTATTACGTGAATAAGTCATTGTTTCCCGTGTGAGTTCTTATAACCATGCTAATGGACGATAAACACTTCGAAGTACTTCAGGCGTCGTAAACTGAAATGATGTTTGTCACCCCCGGTTGACTGTAGCTAATAGCCAGGGTGAGGGATTGTCAGTCCCGTATAGATCTATACACAAACTCACGCTCTCCCTCCAGGAGACTCTGGTTCCTAAGGAGTAGACTTCCCAGAAGTCGTGTCTCACAATGTAGTTCTCTCAACGAATTCACGAATAATACTATGAAAACCCATTTTTTGTTATTAACATGTATTCTTATGAAAATAGTACCTTTGTTCCTAGTTCACGAGTTTGTTTTCCTTGTTAGAAACCTGTGTTGTGTTTGTAAATTTTGTATATTACTTGTTTGTGAAATTGTTCATGAGTCTAGTAGTAACAATGTTTGTCATGTTTAGTAAGTTCTACGTTCAAATGTGTGTTAATGATAAGGAATATAATAAACCAAATTATATTTTTAAACACAAGTTTTCTTGTGTTTTACTTGCATTCTCCCCCTTAAAACAATAAAAAGCTTGGAAAAATATGGGAGTATGAACTCATTGTTGTATATGTGCATGTGCTTGACAGCATGACTGGAAGGATGACCCTCGAGTTGTTGTACGCGGCAAGTAACGAAATCTGAGACTCGATCGAAGTGGAACAAGTGGGTTTTCAGCCAAGATTCCGATTGAGGCTGATTGCCGCCGTTAAAGGATTACGACCGTGAACTATTCTCGGCCCTTGAATGGTTTGCGGCCTTTGAAGGGTTTATGGTGAAAGTTTGATGCTCCAAAACTAGTTCCAAGGTGGATTTGGGTGATTTTCGAAGGATAGATTGAGTTTTCGGGTGATGGTTTTAGATAGAGAAAGTGGTGTTTTCGGCCAGAAAAGTATAAATGAGGGTGAATACACGTATATATATAGGCTGGGTTCATGGTCGGTGGTGGGGTCCACCCAGTCGTGCACGGGTCACGGCCGTGAACGGTTTACGACCGTGAACACGATTGCGGCCGTAAACACTGGGTTGCTCGAGACTTGGCTGATTTTCGAAGAAAAACTTGATTTTTCGCACGATTTTAGAATCGACACTTATATAAATTTTAATTTATATAATCTAAGTTGTTCTCAACCCTTACGAGCTTTTCAAAATTGGCAAAATAAATAAAACTCGAAATTTTTATTTAACAGGATTTGACTTTCGTTGAGTGAAAAAGGTTCGGGTTGTCACATCATCCCCCCGATAGAGGGAATTTCGTCCAGAAATTCGGATTCCGAGTGGTTGGTTAAGGATAAGGAAAAGAGGTGGGTACTTTGGTTCTATATAATCTGTGCGTTCTTCTGTGAATTCAGATCCTCGCTGGGTGTTTCAGCGGATCTTCACTGTTGGACCTGCTGTTCTGATCTGTGGAGAGTGTGTGGGTTTGACTTGCTTGTCTATGTTCATTCAACTGGTAGGATGTCCATTTGTAGTTCTGAGCAGCTTTTGTCCTGAAGTTCATGGTAGCACTCATACCTGGTTCATCTATCATTACCTTGTATACACAAGTCGTATATAATTAAGATTGATAAGACGGTCGGATGGGTGGCTCTGCCCCAGGTCCACAACCAGACAAGGAACAAGAGATAGGGCGGAAACACACATCCTAAGTCCGTAGAGTCTTAATTATATACCACCCTCACGTATAGACTTAACATTGATAGGCTAACCGTATCCGTCCCTAGCCTCTGTGCTTGAACATGACTTGCTGTGCGAGTGGTATTTCCAAAATGGTCTGCTGGGAATACTTAGGGAAGGTTACAGAAGGATATCATACTCCTCGCATGAGTACTTTGGAGGTTTGAAGCGAGAGACAATTCCGAGGTTCGCATCTAGTTTGTCACTATGAGTGACGAGAGTTTTGTTATTTGGTCGGTTTAAGGCGAAGGGTCTCCTCGGTGACACATGGGTTTGGTATAGTGTGGACCCAGCCAATCTAGGCGGGATGACATCGTCGGATCACGTGTAAGGTTTGTTCGGAAGGAGTGTTTGTTAGAACATTAGTGCATCTGTATGTGTATATTTCTAGTCCAATTCTTTTTTGACCCTGTTATTACTACTGCGAATATTTTGTATTGCATTAAGTGTGTACTAACTGAAGAATTGTTCTGATGGAAGATATTGATACTTAGTGTTACGATCCCTATCCGGTCCCTCTATAATCGCTTGGTGTCTACAAGTCATATATAATTAAGGCTAAGAAAACAGTCGACTGAGTGACTCTGCCCTAAATCCACAACCAGACAAGGAACATGAAATAAGGCGGAATCACGCACTCTAAGTCTATAGGTTCTTAATTATATATGGCCCTAATGTTTACACCAACTCATTATAGCTTACTAGAAAGGGTATTTAGTTTTTATATATACTATGTGCTTTGTTTGGACGAGAAAGAAATTTTTATAGTTAGGATCTAGTTGGGAAACGTACCGCTGTTCTCAGGTGGTTCCGGGGTAGACTCTCTTGCGGTGATCATCAGCACTCTTCCCTCTTCACCGGGGTTTCTGGCCAATGGACAATCTCTCGTGTAGTGCCCCGTTTCGCCACATTCGTAGCAGGTATGACTTACTTCCTCAAATGGGACCTGAGAGATTGGTCGTGCCGGTGCCCTACAGAAACGGATGATGTGTCCCTTCTGAGGAAGTTCTTGCAATACATCTTCCGACACCTTCCGGTATAATGAAAGTGTTAGGTTTTGAGCATTCTAACACTCCTAAGGTGTTCATGCAACCCTAAATACCTTGGATCTATGTTTTCACTAATTATACATGCAATGGTGTTTCCAAGGTATTAAACCTATAACTAGCATACAATTGTCACATACCACTCAAGAATCTAGTTAGGATAACATACCTTATGGTGGTGATTGAAGTCTTGATGTATCTAGCCTTAAGAGCTTAGCCCCTATAGTGTGGAAGCCTCAAGTGGAATCACAACACATCATGGACAAAGGAGGAACTTGAGAGAGAATCTCCATGCACCCAAAACCACCATGAACTCGAAGAATACACTAGTCACGATTTTGGGCAATGAAGTATGTATTTATATGTGGGATTTCTAGGGTCATGGATATAACCCAAATCCATACCCATGGGTCTTATGATCCATGGTTCATGTGGGCCAACTCTTTATGTATCCATACATAAACTTGGTCCAACATAGATCATAAGCCCAACACACATAAATATAACTAATTAACATAATTAGTCCCCATAGATTTAATTAGTCTCTTTTGGATCACTAAATCAATTTTAAATTAATTCTTGATCAATACTAATTAAAACCATATGATTTCATATTAATATATTAGTACTTATAATATATTAATAAATCATATATAACCTTCTCTCAAGAGTCCATCCTAACAAATTGTCCTGATGATATGCAACCCAAATGGACCATGCTACTCTCGGGTCAAGTACATACCAATAATAGTTATGGGCTTAGACATCTAATCCAACAGTCTCCCACTTGAATAAGTCTAAAACTATTATTTCAAGTACGACTTCATAACCCGACTAGCAATCGTAGCTCTTAAAGCCGCTGTCGAATTCTGAACAAATCAATGACGCATCCATTAGATAAGTGATCATATATTCCTCCATTCTAGATATCATATGGACTGAGACATGGATTATAATCATTCTCTCCGCCCATTTGTTGTTTCCCGATTTTCCATTTATGACAACTGACTAACTGAACAAATCAAATCAGTCCAGGCTTGGCCAAGCACTTAGGGGTGTCATCACTAAACCATCGAGGGGCCCACATATATCGCTTTTATCCTTATGAGGTAAAAGGAATGGATAAACTTCGACTCATATGCTTGTACTAACTGCTTGTTGAATTATACACAAAGGCACGTTTTATAACATCAAGTTACTGATGCGTTTTTGTACAATCAATGTATAATCAACTCATAGTAAACAACTCATATCTCTAGGTTTAAAGAATATAAGATATTATCATCTCATGATTCACTCGTGATAAAATCCATGAAGTGATTCAAATGAGTGTGGGTTTAATCCAATACTCGAATCTTATTCCAGGAGAACTCATGAATACTGCAGCTAAGTTTAGCCACCTAGACAGACTACATACCCATTCATGACAGTCTTGCCTCAATACCTACTTCCAAAGTATGATTGATTGTGGACGGTTTGAATAACTTAGTTATTCGGGAAGTCAAAACATGCAAAGTGAAACACAATAATAATACTAATCCTATATGGCCCCAACACTTTGAGTGTAAATAAAAACCCTTTTATCTAAGCACCATATTGATTACTCATTATTTATGTAATGTTTCGAATTATCAACTTAATCCTTGAATTAAAACAATAGTCATGCCATGATCCAAGCATGCACACTATGTTTACCTATGGTCCTTTCTTTTGTGAAATAGATCAATTGAACACGACTCCAATGATGCTCATTTCACAATCCCAATCCCTTTTATAAATGTAAGAATACCAAACTCTTGCCATTTACTGTAATCTGTTAGATTCTAAACTTATATGCAATGATTCTCTTGTAATGACTATGCACAAAAGTCACAAAGACTTGGCAACAGACATTACAAAGTATTCTAACGGAGATCAATTCCATGGAAACGAAGTCTCATATTCAAAGTACATTCCTTTGAACATCTTTCTTTGCATTAGGTTTTCTAATCTTACACAGATTCAGGGAATAACTTCCACCTATGGAAACAATTCCATATTACCATTTTGACCATCACTTCTGAACAAGAGTTTCCACTTTTCAGAATATGTCAATATAGTCCTTTCCAAAGTTTAACACTATACTTCCAATTGTCCACGAGCAACCAATCTTTGGTAAACCTCAGATTGTCCTCGACAATTGCTTAATCATTTTAGTCATATCCGGTTTTATTCCTTTTGATGGGTTTTGAGCATTCTAACACTTTCTAAGTGTACATGCAACCCTAATAACCTTGGATCTATGTTTGTCTAATTATCATGCAAAGTTGAATTCCAAGGTTATAGTCCTATCTAGCATACATGGGGAACATTTTTAACTTGAATGAAAGATAGAATAACTTACCTTGTTGTTGCTTATGATCCTTGAAACCTTGTGAGCCTAGCACCCCAAGTGTGATGCCTCAAATGCTTCACACAACACCAAATGCTTTTGGAGTAACCTTATGAGAGAATATTACACTTGCAAAATCGGCTCTAGCCCTCTTGATTCTTGTGTGCAACCGATTTTGGTGGAGCATGGGTTCTTTATATAGTGTTGACACATCTAGGGTTACACCATGTAAACCCTAATGTGTCATGACTCTTCATTTCCATGACCCATGGGTTTGTAACTCCCATGGAGCATCCTATGGGTTTAACCCAACTTGATAATCCATGGAGCCTCTTAGCCCACTATACAAGTTATGCATAATTTACATAATCAACCCATATATTTAATTAGTTATCTTTTGATCACTTAATTAATTCTAAATTAATTCTTGATCAAACTAATTAAATAATATTATTAATATATTAGAACTTATAATATATTAATAATCCACAAGTGTTATTTCTCTCATTTAGTCTATCCAATTGCATGGTGCCATGCAACCCAAATGGACCATGCCGGGTCGGGTCAAGTACATACCAGAAATAGTTATGGACTTAGACACCTTATCCAACAGTCTCCCACTTGGATAAGTCTAATAACTATAACTGTAATACTTCAGGAACCGAACGGCAATCGTAGCTCTTTCAAGGTCTCTCAGAACTGAGAAGATGATGATACGCCATTTAAGATAAGTGATCATATAATCCTCTGTTCGAGATATCAGACGGACACATACATGGAACAATGTCTTACTTATTGTCCAGCAGTTTGTTTCCCGATTTCCGATTTGTTTGACAAAGAACTTAATTGAACACATCAACTAAGTTCTGACCGGGCCCGGTACATAGGTCAAAACAAAATCATCGAGGGCCCCAGATATCAGCTTCTAATCCAAGAAGGAACAGATAAACTTCGACTCATATGTTTGTTCTACCACTCATTGAATTATACACAAGAGCACGTTTTATAACATCGAGTTACCAATGCGTTTTCGTACAATCAATGCATAACCAACTCATAAGTAACAAATCATATCTCTAGGTTTGAAGACTCATATGATATTACCGTCTCACGATCACTCGAGATAAATTCCATGAAGTGATTCCAGTGAGCGTGGGTTGAGTCCAATGCTCAGAACTTATGAGCACTCATGATTGTTGTAGCCATGTCCAACACCTTAGACCTCTGCAATCAATCATGACAGTCTTGATTCATACCTACTTCCAACATATGACCGACTGTGGAGAGTTTGAATAATATGATATAAACCATAACATAATTATTCTGGAAGTCAAAACATGCAAAAAGAAATAATAGTAAACGATTGACAAGAGATAGCAACACTTTACTCATAAATAACAGCTTTTATTTATCATCAAATGTCAATTAAATTTTACAAATTTCAAGATTATCTAACTACTAAAACTAATATCATCCTTCAGCCCTATGCTCCGAGCATGCTGGAGATGCTTAGCCCGAGTCAGTCCCTTCGTGAGGGGATCTGCTGGGTTCTCATCCGATGATACCCTCTTTGCCACGAGGATTCCTTCTTCTATTCGATGTCTAATGAAGTGATATTTTCTGTCAATGTGTCTTGATCTCCCATGATCTCTTGGTTCCTTGGCTAAGGCAACCGCACTATTGCTGTCACAGAAAATCTCCATTGGCTCCTTTATAGCTGGTACAACTCCAAGGTCTCCGATGAAGTTCTTTAGCCATATAGCCTCCTTTGCTGCCTCGCTTGCTGCTATATACTCTGATTCACAAGTGGAATCAGCCACTGTCTCCTGCTTGGAACTTTTCCAAGTAATTGCCCCTCCGTTTAGAATAAAGACCCAGCCCGAATGAGAGCGGAAATTATCCCTGTCAGTCTGAAAGCTAGCATCACTGTACCCTACAAATCTCAAGTCCTCACTGCCACCGAGGGTAAGGACCCAGTCCTTAGTCCTCCGTAGGTACTTGAGGATATTCTTTACCGCAGTCCAGTGTGCCTTGCCAGGGTTCCCATGATACCTGCTAACTATGCTCAAAGCAAAGGCTACATCAGGTCGAGTACACATCATAGCATACATGATCGATCCTACAGCCGAAGCATAAGGTATTCGACTCATTTCTGCTATCTCAGCCTCAGTACTAGGGCTTTGTGTCTTACTCAATCTGGCGTTACTCTGGATGGGTAACTCTCCTTTCTTGGAGTCCTGCATGCCGAATCTCTTCAGCACCTTATCCAAGTAGGTACTCTGACTAAGTCCAATTAGTCTTTTACTCCGGTCTCTCAAGATCCTTATCCCTAGAATATAGGCAGCTTCTCCTAGGTCCTTCATAGAGAAACACTTCCCAAGCCAGGACTTAACTTCCTGCAGAGTTGGGATGTCATTTCCTATGAGTAGTATGTCATCTACATACAATACCAAAAAGCTAACTATACTCCCACTAGCCTTGACATATACACAAGATTCATCTTCACTCCTAGAAAAGCCAAATTCCTTGACTTTCTCATCAAAGCAAAGATTCCATCTGCGAGGTGCTTGCTTTAACCCATAAATGGATTTCTCAAGCTTACACACTCTATTAGGGTACTCTGTATTGGCAAAACCCTCTGGCTGACTCATGTAAACATCCTCAGCCAACTTTCCATTAAGGAAAGCGGTTTTGACATCCATTTGCCATATTTCATAGTCATGAAATGCGGCTATGGCTAACAGAACCCTAATAGACTTAATCTTGGCCACTGGAGAAAAGTTCTCATCATAATCAACTCCCGGAGTTTGTGAGAAACCCTTTGCAACCAGTCGTGCCTTATAAGTGTGTACCTTACCATCCATGTCGGTCTTCTTCTTGAAGATCCATTTGCACCCTACAGTCTTACGACCTGGTACATTCTCAACCAAGTTCCAAACTTGATTGTCGTACATGGACTGTATCTCGCTGTCCATTGCCTCTTTCCACTTGGCTGACTCAGGGCCTACCATGGCTTCCGCGTAACTGTTAGGTTCATCCAGACCTATCAGTGTCTCATCACTGATAAGTGTATCACCTACCGCAGTAATATGGAATCCATAGTAATGCTCAGGTGCATTCCTAACCCTTGTGGAACGCCTCAGAGGTACAGACTTGTCAATTGGCTTAACAGGAGTTTCCTCCTCAAGTTGAGTGCTAGGGTTTGAAGTTCCTTCACCACTTGACTCTTGAATTTCTTCAAGTTAAACTTGCCTCCCACTGTCTCCTTGGCTTATGAACTCTCTCTCTCAAAAGACAGCCCTCCTAGCTACAAAGACCACATTTTCACTAGGTCTGTAGAAGAGGTAACCAAAGGATTGTTGTGGGTAGCCGATGAAAATACACCTCTCGCTTCGAGGTTCGAGCTTATCATGAGTCTCGCGTCTCACGAAAGCCTCGCAACCCCAAATCTTGATGTGGTCTAGTCTGGGTACTTTACCAGTCCAAATCTCATGAGGAGTTTTGGCAACTTTCTTTGTAGGGACTAGATTAAGGATATGGGCGGCAGTCTCTAAGGCATACCCCCAAAATGAGATTGGTAGCGAAGCTCGACTCATCATGGAACGAACCATATCCAACAAGGTTTGATTACGCCTCTCAGCTACACCGTTCAACTGCGGTGTCCTGGGAGGTGTCAATTGTGAGACAATCCCACATTCCGTAAGATAGTCGAGGAACTCTAAACTAAGATACTCACCACCTCGATCGGATCGAAGCATCTTAATGTTCCTGCCCAATTGATTCTCGACCTCCTGTTTAAATTCTTTAAACCTTTCAAAAGTCTCTGACTTATGCTTGATTAAGTAGACATATCCATATCTACTGTAATCATCAGTAAAAGTCAAATAATAACGATTAGCATCCCTTGTTGCATGTTTGAAGGGTCCACACACATCCGTGTGTATAAGATCCAACAAACCTTCACCCCTCTCACAAGAACCTGTGAAGGGTGACTTTGTCATTTTTCCAAGTAAGCATGATTTGCAACTATCATCTGACTTTAGGTCAAATGACTCCAAGACCCCATCCTTTTGGAGTTGGCCTATGCGTTTCTTGCTTATATGTCCAAGACGAAAATGCCATAATGATGCTTTATCCAAGTTATTATCATTAACAGAATCAATACACAATACATTATTTCCTAAGTTATCAACCACATATACAGTTTCATACACACCATCACAAGGTAATGCTTTAAAATAAAGAACATTATTAAAGAAAGCATTAATCGAATCAACTTCATTATCAAATGAAAAGGTGAAACCTTGTTTATACAATGCATGAAAGGAAATAATATTTTTTGCCATTTCTGGCGAATAACAACATTTATTCAAATCTAAACTAAACCCACTACTTAGCGATAAAGTATAAACTCCAATCTTGATGACAGGTAAAGCTTTCCTATTCCCCATGATTAAGTTTATTCTTCCATGCTCCACATTCTCACTTCTTCTTAGTCCCTGCAAATCAGAACAGATATGAATACCACAACCGGTATCAAGGACCCAAGAGTTAGAATGGGGTGAGTTATTAGATAAGATAGTGTAAATACCTGCATGATTGGGTTTAACTTTCCCATCCTTCACATCTTGCTGGTACTTTGCGCAGTTCCGCTTCCAATGTGATTTTTCATGGCAATAGAAGCATTCAGCCTCTTTTGGGTCAGAAGAAGGAGTGACGAAACCTTTCTTGGTTCCACTTGAAGAAGAGCCATCAAGGGTCCTAGCCTTGGTACCCTTCGAAGAGCCCTTCCTCTTCTTCCCTCGACTTTTCCCGATTGCCAAAATCGGGGTGGAGTTTGGAGTAGGAGTGTTAACAACCGACTTACCCTTAAGACTTGTTTCTGCGGTCTTGAGGAGTCCCTGAAGTTTGCTGAGTGTGACCTCTTCCTTATTCATGTGATATGTCATGCGGAATTGATCATAGCACGATGGTAAGGAGTGCAAAATGATATCTATTCCAAGCTCCTCAGGGAAGTTCACATTAAGCTTCAGCAACCGATCCACATACCTTTGCATTTTCTGCATGTGGCTCGTGACGGATTCCCCGTCCTTCATCATGGTTGTTATGATAGAGCATATGATTTCATACCTCTCTTGTCGTGCACTTTGATGGTATCTTTCCATCAGATCTTGGTCCATTTCAAATGGGTAGAAGTCCTCATAGGACTTTTGGAGTTCCGCTGTCATGGTGGCCAACATGATGCATGCCACTTTTGTAGCATCCCTTTCATGTGCCCGGAAGTCAGCGATCTCCTGGGCAGTTGCAGTGGTCTCATCAATCTCATTAAGCTCCTTGTTAAGGACATATTCTTTGTCCTCGTAGCGGGTAATCATCCTGATGTTTCTGATCCATTCATTGAAGTTGGATCCATCAAAAATGACTTTCCCACACAAGTTCATAAGGGTAAAGGAGCCATTAGGATTAGAGCCATAAGCAGCATTGTTTGAAAACATCTGAAAGAAGAGAACAAGATTAGTTTAGATATTAAGAGAGTCCTTAATAAAACACCCAAATGTAATATTAAGGCTAGGATCCAATCACAATATATTATAACTTAGAAGAGGTATGCCGTAATCCAAGCTATAACATATTTGAAAGGTAGGTGAATGACGATTCACCAATTTCCACCATGAAAAACGAAATATAGATATTAGGTTTTTAATTGGTTCTTAGAAATTCCTAGATTCTTTTGAGATTCAATGAACTTTTCAAAGGCATGTTTCAATCTCGAGTGTGCCCTCCAAGTTTTGTGACTGGGATACCGAGGATCACAAAACGAGGTGTGAAGTAACCATGCAAATCACTTGGTACACTCAATGTTTATTACTCAATCGATGTGCCGGTTAACCACACGAGCTCCACCGACCTATAATAAACTTTAAGTCACCCTTTACCTTCCTTGTTAAGTCAAAGTTAGTGTGCCAGTTAACCACACGAGCTCCACTAACGACTTAAACAAAGTGTAAAGTGTAATTTCATGGATTAGCACCTTATTCACATTTTTCCTAAAGTAACTAAAATTGGGAATTTAATAAAAGCATTTAGTTACTTTATAATATTCATCATACTTTTAATGAGAATTTATAAGTCCTTGTCCTACCCGTTCGGCTAACGACCCTCCACCGATCAAGGAACCGGTGGGTGAGAGTGGACACCCATTAAGTTGCCATTTTATAGGCAACAACCTTATACCCCCCTTATAGACCAGTTTCGTGAATGAGGCGTACTAGCAGTAAGACGACTTGATCTTATACATATATATATTAGTAACTTATAATATTATAAAGTATAAGGGTTGAATTTTAACTTTTCAAATTCTAAGGGTTGGAACTAAAGTTTTAATCAAGACTTTACTTGTTCCAAAACTTGAGGGCAAGTTTTGTAAACTTCCAAAACTTTTCATTTCTTATAACTTATGAATTAATTGAGTAATAAAAATGAAGACTCTTCATTTTTATAACTCTTGTGTTCTTTTAATGGCTTTAATAAAAGTGAGACTTTTGGTTTTCCATAACTTGAGGACAAGTTATGGACTCCATTAAAACACATTATGATCATGAATTAAACTACCATGAAGGTTACAAACAATTCCTATGATCATCTAATCTTCATAAGTTCAAGAACATGAATATGAACACTTTCAAGAATCAAAAATTACACTTAAAAAAAAAACTTGTAATTTTAATAATTGCCATTGTAAATGGATTAGCATAAACATTACACCATCTAAAACAAGTTTTAAAACACCAAAACAGTTTAGGGTAATGTTTCTAGTCCATTTCCAGCAACAAATGTCGAAATTCTGAAAACTGCAGCCTCTACTCGTCGAGTACAAGAACAGGCTCGACGAGTAACTTGCACAAAAAAAAACAACAAACAAACCTAGGCTCTGATACCACTGATGGGTTTTGAGCATTCTAACACTTCCTAAGTGTACATGCAACCCTAATAACCTTGGATCTATGTTTGTCTAATTATCATGCAAAGTTGAATTCCAAGGTTATATTCCTATCTAGCATACATGGGGAACATTTTTAACTTGAATGAAAGATAGAATAACTTACCTTGTTGTTGCTTATGATCCTTGAAACCTTGTGAGCCTAGCACCCCAAGTGTGATGCCTCAAATGCTTCACACAACACCAAATGCTTTTGGAGTAAACTTATGAGAGAATATTACACTTGCAAAATCGGCTCTAGCCCTCTTGATTCTTGTGTGCAACCGATTTTGGTGGAGCATGGGTTCTTTATATAGTGTTGACACATCTAGGGTTACACCATGTAAACCCTAATGTGTCATGACTCTTCATTTCCATGACCCATGGGTTTGTAACTCCCATGGAGCATCCTATGGGTTTAACCCAACTTGATAATCCATGGAGCCTCTTAGCCCACTATACAAGTTATGCATAATTTACATAATCAACCCATATATTTAATTAGTTATCTTTTAATCACTTAATTAATTCTAAATTAATTCTTGATCAAACTAATTAAATAATATTATTAATATATTAGAACTTATAATATATTAATAATCCACAAGTGTTATTTCTCTCATTTAGTCTATCCAATTGCATGGTGCCATGCAACCCAAATGGACCATGCCGGGTCGGGTCAAGTACATACCATAAATAGTTATGGACTTAGACACCTTATCCAACACCTTTTTCCCTCTTAATGCCGTAAGCATTTGGAAAATTTGGAATGGATGTAATCGATCCTATACCCGAAGCATATGGGACACGATTCATGCTATAAAACTTTTATTTGCCATGTTCTCACAATTCGAACTATGAAGAGGGATGCCGTAATCATAATCGAATTTTGAGAACGCAACATATATAGAATTTCCTTATGTTGAACCATTCCAACATAACATTTATATATATCCTTGACTAAAGTTGATTAAAATCTCAATCTAAGCTTGTAGAATTGGAATGAAGTATAAAATCCTCTCCCTTAATTATAGCAAAACAACTTTTCAAAGCGAATTGAAACTTTTGTTTTCTATAACTAACATTGCTAACTTGCAACACTTAACATGATTATCATGCTCCCACTAACATGATGATTATTAGCATAACACTTATGCTCCCACTAGCTTTGACATGTACTCAGAAATCAGCTGGACTTCTAGAAATCAATACTTTATTGAATTTATTACCAAAGTTCAGATTTCTGATACGAGATGCTTTGATAAGACTTTATCAAAATCATACACCCTTCCTTAGATGGCTCACATGTGTGTCTAAACAATTATGAAGAGGGGTTCCATAATCATAATGTTTCGACCTTCTGCCATTCTCACAAGTCCATGCTAGTGTGCCGGTTAACCACACACGCTCCACTAATGACTTTGAGAATGCAAATATCACAATTGCTATCTACTTAAAATCTACTTAGTGAAAGTGTTTACTCACCATCATTTTCATGAATCGGAGGGAAACCTCTTGACACTTAGATTTTTTATGGTGTAAGTGTTCCTATCCATGCGAATTTGTCAAAACCATAATCATAAGACAAGGTTAGTGACAAATCCAAATTCATATGGACTGAACTTGCCCGATCTCATTTTCTTGCCACTTAGTAGCGCAGGGCCTACCATTGCTTCCAGGTTGTTATGCAAACAATTGAGAACTCATAGAACTCACAAGCATAGTCAACTTTTAACTGGAATAGACACAAAAATAAGAATATGTCAACACGATAGGTTACAAACCTCAAGTTGTGGGCTAGTGATTAACAATACTCTTGATTAGTTCTTGAAACTATCTCAATATCTTTTAAGACTCCCACTGACCTCTTGACCTATAAGATTCTCTTGTCAAGAACCATTCCTTGACAAATATTCAAGAGTTAGTGTGGATTCTTATCAAGATAAACACTTCTCACAATTGGTCTTAGTTGGTCTCTATTTTATCCAAAACATCACAACTTACCAATTTCAGATGTACAAGAGTAAGAAACATGTTACTCTACATTTGATAAGTGTTCTAAACCTTTCTTAGAATTATGTCACTCAAGTTACAATCTTAGAGTATGACTCTCAGACTTGATTTTTTGGAACGAAGTATGATTTATCTTTTGATTTAACCATTTCAACAGTTCATGATTCCTCTCCTTAGCCATACAAATGCACTAAGGTGTCTTTAGAGGATCAATTGTGATATGGTTTTATAATAACTAAGATAATCATAAAACAAGATACTCAAGTACTCTCCTATCTCTTCAGATTGGAGAAACTTTTATCTTTCTGCCTTATTTGATTCTTCTTATCCGTCCTGCCATATATTGAAACTTTTCCAATGTTTCAGAATTACACTTAAACTTGTAACTATAACCATATTTACTAAACTTTAGTAAATCATAAGGATTACTCTTATCGATCTTTGTGGTGGACTTGACCATCGCACAACCAAGTGTACCTAATCCTTTAGTCCTTCACTTGACTCACACATACATGTGAACAATGAATTAGTCTTAATTTATAAAATATGAAAATTCTCATTCATCATACAATACAAGTTGCATGATTCCAAGTTTCTATCCAACTTAAACTTGGGTGATGAGAATCTTTCCTTATTTGGAAAATTGTGACACTACCACAAACGAAAGAATCTAATCCATTTTACAATATTTCTATCAATGAAATCATATAAACAACAAATTTTCACAAATGCCATCGTAAGGATACTTAAAATAAATAAAATCAAAACTTTTCTTTTATTTTAAAACTTGTGGAAAAACTTATCCTTACAATGTAAATACATATGAAAACATGTTGTTATCTATTCCTAAGCAATATATGATAACTCTTAAGCAACAACTCAAAATTCTGATCACCGAACCATGCGATTCAAATCCATCTTCGCGATCAAAATCAGCATACCCTTTTTTTTAGGTATCCTTTGATTCTTCTAAAACATCAAAATGTAATTACATTACATCATGTATTAAGAATCTCCAAAAGAGACTTCATAGAGTTAGATAATGGACTTTACCAGAAGTAGAGTCAAACTTTTTGACTTTACCATCCTTATGATCTTTCAGGTAAATTGGGCAGCTTCGCAACCAATGTCCCTTCTCTTGGCAATAGAAACATATGGACTCTTTGGAAATTGTACACGAGACTATCTCAGACTTATCCTTTCTCTTTACCATTGGGTCAAATGACTTGACCATGGCCAATCCCTTTCCATTGGGAAGAGAAAGCTTTTCTGGACTTTCGATGTTACCATTGCCAATGTCCATGGAAGCATGGGAAGTAGATCTTCCAATAAAATTTGCTTTGCCATTGCTCCAAATCATTGCTGATTTAGTAGCATCAAGCAAATATGTAAGATCATTAAGGGTCATGTCATGGTCTGTCACATAGTGGTCCTTAAAGAACTCACTATATGACTTAGGAAGTGACTAAAGAACCCAGTTAACAGTCAACTCCCTTAAGACTTTGACACCCAACTCTCCCGGCTCGCCAATATGTGACTTAATCTCCAAGATGTAAGCACATATAGACTTTGCTTGCCAATTAGGGATTGAGTGACCTTGAACTTGTGGGTCAGGGAGAATTATTGGAGGAGGTGGAGGAAGTGAAGCTCTATCCAAAGGATGAGGAAGACCATAGTTGTCTGAACCTAGACATCTATGAGGGAGAAATTCAAGTTTCAGTTGATTTAAGTCCTTAACATAACACCCAATATGAAATATTAAGTCTAGGACCCAACAAACTATTTTATAACTTGGAAGAGGGATGCTGTAATCCAGGCTACAAAATATTTGAAGGTAGGTAAATGACGATTTACCGATTTCCACCATGAAAAACAAAATAAATTATTAAGTTTTAATTGGATTGAAACTCCTAGATCTTTTGAGATTCATTGAACTTTCAATGGCATGTTTAAACCTCGATTGTGCCCTCTCAAGTTTGTGAATGGGATGTCGAGGATCACAAACAAGGTGTGAATAACCATGCAAATTGACTTGGTACCCTTAATTTTATCACCCAATCGATGTGCTGGTTAACCACACGCGCTCCACCGATCTATGATAAAACTTAAGTCACCCTTTTCCACACATTGTCAGTCCCATGTTAGTGTGCCGGTTAACCACACACGCTCCACTAACGACTTAACAATTGTGCAAAGTGTAATTTCATGGGTTAGCACCAAATTCACATTTTCCTAAGTAACTAAGATTGGGAATTTATAAGTGTTTAGTTACTTAGTATTTATCATTATACTTTTAATGAAAGGAGAATTAGAGTCCTATCCTACCCGTTCGGCTAACCACCCTACACCAGTCAAGGAAGCGGTGGGTGAGAGTGGACACCCATTAAACTGCCATTTTATAGGAAGTAACCTTATACCCCCCTTAGAGACCGGCTTCGTGAATGAGGCCTACTAACGGTAAGATTGACTTTATCTTATACATATATATATATATATATATATATATATATATATATATATATATGTATGTATATATAAACATTAATTTTTTAATATTATAATAGTATAAGGTTGAATTTTAAACTTTTAAAATTCTAAGGTTTAATTTGGAATTAAAGTATACATGGGGATGTAACTTTGCAAATTCGAAAACTTGAGGGAAAGTATTGAAACTTTTCAAACTCTTGGATTTTTCATAACTTATGAGTTTAATTAAAGTTTTAAAAACTTTAATGAAGAGACTCTTGAACATCCATAACTTGAGGACAAGTTATGAAGTCCATAAAACTATTTATGAGAAAAAGACTCTTCATTTTGTAACCTATGGCACTTTTATGAAGTCCATAAAACTATTTATGAGAAAAAGATTCATAAATGTGACTTTTCATATAACTTGAGGACAAGTTACAAAAACACATTTTATGAACTACTCTTAGATCAATTTGGATTGAAAACAACTAACACATAATTTTTCCATTAATCTAAATTAACTCATAAAACAAGGTGACACAAAAAAACTTTAGGTAATCCATAACTTGAGGTCAAGTTATGGAGTCCATACAATTTCATTAAGATCAAGAATTACACTAACAAACAATTTGCATATAATTCCTATGATCTACCAAAACTCATAAGCATGATCAATCCACATCAACAATTTTTCAAGAATCATATAAACATATATAAAACTTGAAACTTTGATAATGACTTTGAAATTGGTTTACCATAATCATTACCACATCAAAAACAGGTTTTATAAGTCCAAAATAGTTTAAGGTAATGATTCTAGACCAATTCCATCCTTAAAAGTCGAAAGTATGATGTCAGGGGCTTCTACTCGTCGAGTGTATGAACCTACTCGACGAGTAGGATAAATTTCTTCATGGACTCGGCGAGTCCATCAGTGGACTCGGCGAGTCCAGCGCCCAGGAAGCCAGAATTTTCGATTTTTAAGTTATTTCAGCATGTATAACTTGAAAACAAGCCTTGGCTCTGATACCACTGTTGGGTTTTGAGCATTCTAACACTCCTAAGGTGTTCATGCAACCCTAAATACATTGGATCTATGTTTTCACTAATTATACATGCAATGGTGTTTCCAAGGTATTAAACCTATAACTAGCATATAATTGTCACATACCACTCAAGAATCTAGTTAGGATACCATAACTTATGGTGGTGATTGAAGTCTTGATGTATCTAGCCTTAAGAGCTTAGCCCCAATAGTGTGGAAGCCTCAAGTGGAATCACAACACATCATGGACAAAGGAGGAACTTGAGAGAGAATCTCCATGCACCCAAAACCACCATGAACTCCAAGAATACACTAGTCATGATTTTAGGCAATGAAGTATGTATTTATATGTGGGATTTCTAGGGTCATGGATATAACCCCAATCCATACCCATGGGTCTTATGATCCGTGGTTCCTGTGGGCCAACTCTTTATGTATCCATACATAAACTTCATCCAACATAGATCATAAGCCCAACACACATAAATATAACTAATTAACATAATTAGTCCCCGTAGATTTAATTAGTCTCTTGATCACTAAATCAATTCTAAATTAATTCTTGATCAATACTAATTAAAACCATATTATTTCCTATTAATATATTAGTACTTATAATATATTAATAAATCATATATAACCTTCTCTCAAGAGTCCATCCTAACAAATTGTCCTGATGATATGCAACCCAAATGGACCATGCTACTCTCGGGTCAAGTACATACCAATAATAATTATGGGCTTAAACATCTAATCCAATAGAAAGTTGCATTTAGGGAGGGTTCCAGCATAACGACTGCCAGGTGCTGGAGTAGCTGGTGTCGTGGTAGCAAAGGCCGCACCCGTCTGTTGTCCATCGGAGGGCTCTTGTGTTGATTGTCTTTTCTTCCTGCTCTCAGATTTTTGTTTATCATCACATCCTTTGGTTGACTCAGGAATGGGGTCCATTATGCCTTCACGGATTCCATGGTCCACCAATGTTCGAGCCAGATGTTTGGCACTATCAAACGTAAGGGGGTTTCGCTGCTAACACGTTTCCGTGGATTGGAGAAGGTAGTCCCCAAATGTATCTCTCTACCCTCCTGCTCTCCGGGGTAACCATCCCAAGGCATAGTGCAGCTAAATCGCTGAATCTATCGGTGTAGGCTACTATTTCTGAGCCTACCATGGTAAGATTCCACAGCTCCTGCTCTAGTTTCTGTATTTCGCCCCTCGGGCAGTATTCTTCCAGCATCATTTCTTTTAGACTTTCCCACCCCATTGCCTTTGCCACTGGTAGAGTCAGCGACTTGACATGGATATTCCACCATGTAAGGGCTCTGTCGGAGATGGTGCAGGCAGCAAACTTCACTTTGCTCCCTTCTGGGCACGCGCATAACTCAAAAATCAACTTTGTCTTCCCGAATTATCGCATTAGAGCGATGAATCCCCCATTTCCATTGAAGGATTTGGGTCCACAATTCATGAAGTCTTTGTACGAGCACTCCATTATGTGTCCGTGGTTAGAGCTGTTGGTACCACTACCTGATCCACTGGTACTACTTGCGCGGATTTGAGTCATGACAGTTGTCACTACAGCTGTTACTGCCGCCTGAAAGACAACCATGTCATACTATGGAGGTGGTGGCGGTGGTGCATTGTTTTTGTTTTTTTGTTCGACTTCTTCGGTGGCATCTTTCTGCCATAAGGTTTAAAATATGAAACGATGGTAAGTCCTTATTGGTGGTTACAAGTCGAGTGTTATTTGAATCGAAGTTATTTTAGTTCTGAGTGTATCATGTTCTGACTCCTAAGGCAATTGATAACAGAGGTCTATGCAAAATTAGACTTATGAATTTGATATTGACTACCCTCTTTGTGAAGTTCTGTGACTTGGTTTACTGCTACTAGTTGATATGATATAGGCGATAAGCCTGACACATAGTGTGAGCAGTGTAATCACTAACTCACTAGATTGCATTAGTTAGTTAATTATTAGTGTGACGTATAGGGTGGTCTACCACCTTGCGCGCCTCGTGAATGGTTTCCTGTGTTTTCTGTCCTAATTATGATGGCCCTGAATTCATCTGTGGGGATTTGTTGTCTCTGGACTGTCTTATGGTTTTCCTATCCTCAAAAGTTCATGCTTCGGGTTCTATCACTGATCTCCACCACTTCCTAATGGAAGATTTGACTCCTCGTATGATTCCTTCTCGGAATCCACTTTATGAATCCTCTCTTATTCCTCCTTGACTCCTTTGTTGGTGGTTGTAGTGGAGTGGCTATCTCTATCTAGGTTGTTCGTGCGAGAATGAGAATGTCTAGAGAATCTTATGATATTAAATAAAACATTTCTTCTGAAGTTTTTGATGATCCAAACCGAGTCCTCTTATAGTCAATCAGTGCATGCAAGATGTATATACTGAAGATCAAATAGACCTTCGAATAGGTGATCATACTCTAAAGCCACAACCAAACAAGGAACATGTAGTAGAGCGAAGATCACCAATTCTAAGTCTATAAGATCCCAATTATATATAATCCTGGAAGCATGTACTTTGCAACTATAGACCTGCCAGTAAAGGTCTTTTAGCTTTCATATAAGTTTGTTATAGTGCCTAAAATACTCCTATAGTATTTTGTCTTTATTTTTGTTCTAAAGATCTTTTTTATATAGAGTTAGGTAAGTTTTAGACTCGTTGCAACACCACTATCACTCCCAAACACATGTTGGTCGTATCTCAAATAAATATAGTTGATCAGGTTATATTTATTCCAGATATGATTACATAACTACTTAGGTTTGACTGTAGTGTCCAACATCTAAATAATTTTGTTTGTTTTGTTCTTATTTGTTCTTATTGTGATACTTGTTCTTAGTATCTATGCTTGTTAGTATACTTCTCGTAAAATACTTATATTTTAAAAGTATATTTTTAGTCAGAGCACCTCGGCCCCATTGTATTTATAGTTGTATATCTTTTACTGGTTGATATACTAAGTTCACTATAAACAATGCTCTGATACCAATCTGTCACACCCGCAAACCGGAACGGCGGAAACGTTCGGGGGCGGAGGACGTCATGTACAGTATCACAAAAATTGAATAATAGTAATCAAAGCAACAACAACCATTGTATTAATAGTATAATGTTTACATTGTATTCAAATCATACGCGATTGACTCCAAAAGTAAATAGCAAAATAAAGACTCGAAGCTACTATGCTCCATCTTCTTGAACCCGGTGCGTGTACCTGTCTACTAGTTTCTTGAGAATACAAGTAGGTTTTGAAAGAGTATCAGCATTTAAGCTGGTCAGTTCATAAGCGTTTTGTTTTAGAAAATAGATTCTATGTTTCTTGAAAAGTGCGCTGTTTTTCTCCAGAAAACCTTATATTTTCTGATATAATAAATGTTAAGTAAAATGATTCATACTAGTTTCTTCTGCGAGTGCTTAGTGTATACAAATCATATACAATCCAGATCGAACAAACAATCGATTGTGTGGTTCTGCCCCAAGCTCACAACCAAACAAGGAACAGGAAGTGAGGCGGAGGCCACACATTCCACTGGTTGTTGGATCCTCATGTACATAAGCCTGAAGTATTCACTAGGTACTTACAAAGTTAACTGTATTGGTCCTTTGAAATCTATTGAAAATGTTCCTCAAGAAAATCCAATATTTTCTTAGTAAAGGTATGATAATACCAATTCCTTCTACAACTACATAGTTCATACTAGCTTGGTATAAACCAATATCGAACAAACAGTTAATTGTGTGGATCTGCCCTTAGCCCATAACCAAACAAGGAACAGGGAATGAGGCGGAAACCACACATTCCACGGTCTACCGGATATTCTTCGTACGCAACTCGGATGCATAAACTAAGAAATTATAGAATTAATAATGAATAGTCGTTAGTTGAATGATAAACCGATTGTTTGTAAAGTACTGATGTTTGTCCTGGAAAATCCTATGTTTTCTCTAAGTGTAAGTTGTTATCTTAACTATTCCAAAAACTGAAAAGTACAAGTATACTCCATACTTATATTGTTAAAGTATTGTTCTGAATGAAAACCCTGGCTACCACCAGTAAAGTATAGTAATTTTATTACATAAAATAAAACTAGTTGAAAACGTATTATTCTGTATACTGAAAGTGTTGTTAATACCCTACTGTGATCAATTAGTACATACGAGTTATAGAAGTCTAGATCGAACAGACAGTCGATTGGATGATTCTGCCCTAAGCCCACAACCAAACAAGGAACAGGGAATGAGGCGGAAGTCACACATCCCACTTCATGTCAGATGTCAATTTCATATCACCCTTCTATATGTACTAAGTAACCCCCTAGTTATTAACCCTGATGACTGTTTCTTAAGTATATTATTACGTGAACGAGTCGTTGTTTCCTGTGTGAGTTCTTATAACCATGCTAATGGACGATAAACACTACGATGTACTTCCGACATCGAAAACTGAAATGACGTTTGTCACCCCCGGTTAACTATAGCTAATAGTCAGGGTGGGGGATTGTCAGTCCCATATAGATCTATACACAAGCTCACACTCTCCCTCCAGGAGACTCTGGTTCCTAAGGAGTAAACTTCCCAGAAGTCGTGTCTCACAATGTAGTTCTCTCAACGAATTCACGAATAATACTATGAAAACCCATTTTTTGTTATTAACATGTATTCTTATGAAAATAGTACCTTTGTTCCTAGTTCATGAGTTTGTTTTCCTTGTTAGAAACTTGTGATGTGTTTGTAAAGTTTGTATCTTACTTGTTTGTGAAATTGTTCGTGAGTCTAGTAGTAACAATGTTTGTCATGTTTAATAAGTTCTACGTTCAAATGTGTGTTAATGATAAGGAATTTAATAAACCAAATTATATTTTTAAACACAAGTTTTCTTGAGTTTTACTTGCATTCTCCCCCCCCCCCCTAAAACATTAAAAAGCTTGGAAAAATATGGGAGTATGAACTCACTGTTGTATATGTGCACGTGCTTGACAGCAAGACTGGAAGGATGACCCTCGAGTTGTTGTATGCGGCAAGTAACAGAGTCCGAGACTCGATCGAAGTGGAACAAGTGGCTTTTCAGCCAAGATTCCGATTGAGGCTGATTGCGGTCGTGAACTATTCTCGGCCGTGAACTCTTCTCGTCCCTTGAATGGTTTGCGCCCTTTGAAGGGTTTACAGCTCGTTCTTGGTGAAATATTAAGATTTGAAGGGTTTACGGCCGTGAACTCAAGAATGAAGGATGTTTGATTTGATGAAATGGTGAAAGTTTGATGCTCCAAAACTAGTTCCAAGGTGGATTTGGGTGATTTTCGAAGGATAGATTGAGTTTTCGGGTGATGGTTTTAGAGAGAGAAAGTGGTGTTTCCGGCCATAAAAGTATAAATGAGGGTGAATACATGTATATATACAGGCTGGGTTCATGGTCGGTGGTGGGGTCCACCCAGCCGTGCACGGTTCACGGCCGTGAACAGTTTACGACCGTGAACACAATTGCGGTCGTACACACTGAGTTGCTCGAGACTTGGCTGATTTTCGAAGAAAAACTTGATTTTTCGCACGATTTTAGACTCGAAACTTATATAAATTTTAATTTATATAATCTAAGTTGTTCTCAACCCTTACGAGCTTGTCAAAATTGGCAAAATAAAGAAAACTCAAAATTTTTATTTAACGGGATTTGACTTTCGTTGACTGAAAAAGGTTCGGGTTGTCACATTTATGTTGAGTTTTTGGACCTTTTTAGTCCCAAGAATGGAGGTTTATGATTCAAATCCATTTCTAGGCTTAGGGTTGCCACCCTTGGTGCTATTTGAGTCCCTAAGACAGAAAGTTGACATCTTGAAGGTCTTAATGGGTTCATGCTTTAGTTATGGCCATTTTCATGGAAGTAGGTTGTTATATTTTGAGTTTGGGTTCATTTGGGTCATGTAAAGTCACCAAGTCAGTGACTTTATGGATTAAGACATTGAAAAGGACTTGGATATGTGATTGTAGCTTCTGGAATAAAGTATTAAGTGCTTAATGATATGAGTGGCTTAACAGAGCAGTACCCTGGGCGTACAAGCATGTACGCGAAGCGTACAAGCCATATAGCCTGTACGCCTAGCGTATAGAGGAGTACGCCCCTTGTACTCATTGGATTTGGGCTTTGCGTTGTTTGGGCCTCGGTTTGGGCCATTTCCATGGGCTGGTATCTTGGGCCTTAATGGGTCGTCTGTAATTGAACCTTTGGACTAGAGAAGCATCATTGGGCCTTAGCTTGAGACGCGTGTGAGGGGATCCAATTGGGCCATTTATTGGGCCTTGTAGGAGTGTTTATCTTTTTGGGCCAAGGGTTGAGTAGACTTTTCTCCTGTTGAACGGGTCGAAGACACCAATGTCGGCTCGTATATATATGTTTATATGTTTTTCGGATTACGATCCGTTGTCGGGCGATGCCTGAGGAATGGGTGTTATACTTGAGGTATTTGTGATTCTTTCATGTGTCGGTATTTGTATGTTTCCAGATTATGATCCGATGTCGGGCGGTGCCCGGGGAATGTTTATATATGTTTGTTTTCGGACTACGGTTTGATGCCGGGTGGTACTCGATGACTATGTGTATGTTAGATTATACTTTTTGTCTGCGTGATACTTGTACGTGTCTGTCAGGGAGGTGAGTGTGGGTGGGTCCCGTATCTCATCACTAGCTAAGTATGGATGGGGTTCCATATCTCATCATTAGCAGAGCAGGGGCGGGGCCCATGATAGGCGATGCCTTAGGACCGGAGCAGTTAGTACTGCATATGATTCTTTATGTGGTAGCATGATTATATGATATTGTTGCATGTGTATAGCGGGCGAGGCCCAATGACAGGCGGGGACTGGAAGAAACATATATGTGTACCGATCGGTGCTCGATGTCAGGTGGGGCCTAATGCCGGGCAGAGCCTGATGCCGTGCGGGGACCGAGGAAGGTCGAGCGGGGGCCTAGTATATGTGATTATATGTATGGTATGTGGTAGTATGGGCAACTCACTAAGCTTCGTGCGTATGGTTTTCAGTTTGGGTTTCAGGTACTTCCAATTGCAACGGGAAGAGCTCGGGATGACTGCATTGCACACACCATGATGTTTAGCCTGGGATGTTAACTCTGATATTTTGATTTGGAAACTCTGATAATTAATATTTTGAGATACTTTGAATTATGTTTTGACTTATGTTTTGGTCATGAATTTTTGGGATGTTACAGAGTGGGAGGACATTACCATGGATTTTGTGACTAAACTACCCAGCACAACAAGTGGTCATGACATGATTTGGGTAATCATGGATCGATTCACAAAGAGTACACACTTCATAACAGCCAATGAGAGAGGGTCTATGGACAAGCTTGCAGATGTCTACATGAAAGAGATAATAACACTTCATAGTGTTCCCCTAACGATTGTGTCAAATTGCGACAGTAGTTTCAATTCAAAATTTTGGAAGATCCTACAAGAAGAAATGGGTACGAAGTTGTGTTTGTGTACAACCTATCATCCATAGACTGATGGTCTGAGTGAAAGGAAAATTAAACACTCGAAGATATGTTGAGAGAATGTACCCTAGAATTCCAAGGTAACTGGGATGAGCATCTACCCCTAATAGATTTTTCCTATAATAATAGTTACCATTCAAGCATTAAGATGACACCTTATAAAGCCTTGTACGGACAGGAGTGTCGTACGAAGTCTTGTTGGCTTCAAGTTGGAGGAAATGAGTTCGTGGTACCGAAGATAGTCCATCAGACTGCTGAAAAGCTAAAGGTGATTAGGGAAAGGGTGTTAGCTGGTCAGGATCTTCAAAAGAGCGATGTTGGCAAGAAGAGACAACCAATGACTTTCGAAGTTGTAGATTTGGTGTTGCTCAAAGTCTCGACATGGAAGGGACTTATAAGATTTGGAAAGAGAAGGAAGTTGAGTCCAAGATTTATTGAGCCATTCAAGGTTCTTCAAATAGTTGGGAACCAAGCTTACACGCTGGAATTTCCAGAAGAACTGGATAACATTCATAACACTATCCACGTGTGTTATTTGAGGGAGTTCATAGGAGAAGTCCCCGATATAATTCCACTATCGAAGATAAGGATTGATGAAGATAAGAGGTTAATCAAAGAGCCCGAAGCGATTGTTGACCGTAACACGAAAAAGTTACAATGTAAGATGGTTGATTTAGTGCTTGTGCGATGGAAAAATTCGAATGGGCCAAACCTCTTCTGGGAAACAGAAAGCGAGATGAAGAATCGCTATTCACATCTGTTTGCTGATGCATCATTCTGTCGATGGAATCATCTTGAGGGGGAGAGAATTGTAACACCCACGTTTCTCGCTAGACATTAATAAGATGATGTAATAGTTTCGGTCAACAGTTGTAACCTATTTGATGTAATAAAGAAGAATTATGTGAATATTATGTGTTTCATGATTATTATAATATAATAAATTAGGAAAAATCAGCCGAATCGCCCATAAATTGTAAAAATAAGTGCGCGAAACCATATATATATATGTATATATATATATATGTATATATATATATATATATATATATATATATATATATATATATATATATATATATATATATATATATAGAAAGTACACGTCATCCTGATCCCGAAAATATAAATTTCGTAGAAATCCGACTCCGTATGAATTAGATATGATTTTTTTAAAATATAAAAGTCAGTCGTGCATAACGAATGTGTGACGTAAAAAGTTATGAAGAGAATGGTTGACTTCTAGCTAAAGTCACCAAAAGGTAAATCGTAGTACTCTTTAAGACATGAATTTTGGGAAAATAATGCCAAAAACGGAGTCCGTACAAGAGAGTTTTGATTTTAGCAAAACCATTTAATCATATAAAAAATAGGGATGAAAAATAAATTCAGAATTTGTAGATGGAGTCTAAAGGAATGTTGTATATCTCTTCGAGATCTTTCGGGGGATATAAAGAACGTAAAAAACGGAGCTCGTATGAAGAAGTTACAGAAGTTACAAAATTTGTGTTTTGTGACACGCGCGTGGTGTGCGGCAGGTGTGCGACGCGCGCTTCTAGAAGGTGAAAACGCGGACCATAGAGAGTCCGAAACATTGCACAAAGCGGCTGGGGAGACGTCGCTTTAAAATGCGCGACATGCACCTCATTTGCACGTCGTGCACCAAAAATTTGGCTACAAATAGGTTGGAAGGCCGCATTTCATCCCTCACACCTCCTACACCTTTCCTCTCGAGTTCTAAGGCCAAAATCCCAAAATTTGTTTAGTTTTAAGTATCTGGAGAAGACCTGAGATCCCTTAAAGCCTGACATCTAAGTTGGTAGTAGGCCGTAGTTCTACCAGCACAATTTCCAGACTTTTGTCTAGGGAATCTCTGTAAGTTAAATTACACTCGACTTTATCTTACTGTAATTTATATTTATAAGTCATAGTCGTTATTATGAAGACTATAAATAAGATTTATCAGTAATTCCAAGCCATAATACTGATCGATCTACTTACTGGAGAGGTGTCTAGAATTGTCACGTTAGCTTGGTTGTTGGATTTTAGAAAAGCTATTATGCCGAAATGATCCTTCCTCCCAACTGTCCTACCTGGCTGATCCTTAATTGTTAGAACTATCAATATTCATTGGAATAATTGATAGGTCTAGACTGTTTTCAGTCACATAGAATATTAGGCTAAGACTTCGTGATAATGATACTAGGTTACATCAAAGGAAAAGTTAGTTGCTAGAAGCGAAGCGCTGTCCGAGTTTCGAGTCATCACTTTAAAAAGTGAGTGCATAGTTACTTTCATATTATACATAGATATGAAGTCTTAAGATAATTACGTGATATATGTGCCTTTTATCCGTGTTCCTGATATCTATACTAGATGAACGATTTATACGTGTTTTACTTGATTCAAACTCTATATGTATTTTTATACCTATGAATATATTGGGTAGAGATTGGTAGATAAAGGATGATATAGATGGTGAGAGATGATAAATGAGATAGATGATGAGTGGCCTTAACTTAAAGATGATATAGTCGTCTAGCGAAGTATAGATGATGACCAAGAACTATTCTAGACACTCCAGTGGAACGCTAGCAGGCTCGTAACCTGTAGGTGTTTTTTTTAAATAAGTGTTCACCAAATGTACTCAATCCCCCCATGGTTGCCTTATTGACATATAATGCTAAGGAATCCCCTAAGCATTATAGTCTATCCCGAAGATGATCCTTTGGATAGGTCCCCTAAATTAGATGTTTTATTGACAGAAAGTGAGGAAAAGGAGAATGGGTAATCGAGTTGAATATTTTGATAAAAATATATAATTAAAAGAATTTAATTATTGTGGATTGAAAACCGTATGTGATCATCAGGCTCCGAAGCCCGACCCACTCAGTTTCTTGTATTACAGGTAGTGGCATGAGTACACATGTGTGATGATCAGATGAGAGATTTATGGATTATATGTCAGTAGAATAATATATGTTGGTAAGGCATGTATTTTTTTCGTTTATGCTTATATACTGTATTGACGATGACATCCCAATATTTTCAATATAAATAAAATACGTATATTTAGAAATTCTTTGATAATATCCTTATCATGTTTTTTGGGAGAAAATTCTGCAATATTTTTTTTAAAAATGATACTCTGATTTTAAATAAACATAAATAAATTGGTCTTTTCTGGCCGTGAAATTGGGGATGTCACCGTACACATTACTCTACAATTATATAGATCACTTATAACATATAACATAAAATTTCACATAAAGCATAAGACATAAACGTTCCTAGCACATATTAGTTATATCAACCATAACATTGTTCCTCCCTAATATCCCATAATGACACTTCTTACCCTCAAAACAAAATTCTTTGAAAAATATAGTTTTAAAACTTGACACATTCAACCCTTTTTATAGAAATGATTAAAATTCCCTAAATTAAACATTTCTTGACTTTTTTTGTTATTAGTTATTGTTCAAGTTATTTATCTAATTATTATTTCACATATTTATTATTTAATCACTTAAATCCATATAATGTCTTTATTCGTTCTAATTACCGATGTGTTTTCTTTATAATTCTTTTATCATAATTATATAACTTTTTGTATTAATTAATATGCTCGTTTTCTAAATTCTTAACAAGAAATAGGACGTTACAGAAGAATGGTTTTTGGTGGTTCTTATTTCAGCGATTGAGGAAAAGAGAAGATACGTGGAATGAAACCGAGGCGACATTATTTTATGGATTACCTGTATCGCCCCAAAAATACCGAGTAAAATTTTCATTTTAAATAAGGCAAAACTATTCATTCATTATCCTAAAAGATGATCAGAGAAAAAATATTCTCAAAACATCACAGTAAATTCGTAAACAGTCATTGGGGAATAAAATCTTTATGGGATGCAATGCAATCAAGCCACACCCTTCCTTTTGAACCAAAAGTACATGGAAACATTTAAACACAAAACCTTAAGGACAAAGCTTAGTGAGTTCTCCAAAATACCACATACCATACTAATCAGTTGGGCCCAGCCCTGGGTTATATTCCAACCCAACATATAATTATGGGCCCAACCCTGGGGTATATTTCAACCTAGTCATACAATCATGGGCCTAGCCTTGGGGTTTCTTTGAACCCAAGCATACATTCATGGGCCTAACCGTAGGGGTTTTTTCAACTCAATCTTACAAAGATTCAAAAGCCACAAAGACAGCTAGCATCCTATATAACATAATCCAGTGTGTCGATATTGGTGCCTTTGACCATAAGTACAGTGAGAAGACTCACCTAAACTACTCAACAGAAGATCAACAGCTACCTCAACAACAATACAGCCAACCCAAGCTTCCAAAAATCCAAACCGAGACTAATCCTTAGTCAAATACTCAATTCTAGCCAAGTTTGACCAAAAGTCAAACCAGTCAAAAAGTCAACGGTCAAAGCAATGTCAAAATTATGAATCAGCAGCCCTCACGTCGTGACCCTCCTTGGCTACATCATGGAAACTAAATGCCAAAATAGTCGATGATTCCCCATTCGCCATACTGTGGTAGCCTAAGGCCACATCATGGGGACTAGTCTGACAGCTCAAACGAGCTTAATCGATTTTCTTTCGATTTCAAGAGCTCCAAAGCTTAGATCTGGTCCATTCCAAGCTCTTAATGGATAAATTTTCCAACTTTATCCCTTAATTCATCCCAATAGGCCAAAACTTCTAACCCTAAGTCCTTAATGACATCATGTGGCATGAGTTAACCCATTAAGCTCTTAATCGACAAAGACAACCCACCAAACTTTCCAAAAGACCTTGATACCCAAAATACACAATAAAAATGTCTGATTTATGGTCATGCATGACCAAAGCATGAATCACCCCAAATATGTCAAATCCAAGGAAGAAAAAGGGCTCAAACATACATATGAGGCCAAATACAACAAGGCACACACGATCTGAAACATATAACCTCAAATGGACCTCAAAGATCCATAAAGTTTCCAAATTTATCAAATACATTTCTTCAACTCTCACAATCATGAAGAAAAGGGAAAATAATCCTAGATATAGAAGCACAAACCAAAAATCTAGAAACTTGGAAACTCACAAGGGTCCAGAATATGCACATGATGATGATGATGATGATGTTTCTTGTTGGATAAATGAACCAAAACACATTCTTCTTCTTCTTCTTCAAGGCACCAAGAATACCAAAATGGACAAAAACTATTTAAGGGAGGCTCCGGTTTTGAGGTAGATGGTTGGAGGATTAAACGGATGCCCTAATCCTCTAGAAATGTTGTTTGAATATGGGAGGAAACCCTAGATTTTCTGTGACATCCACATTTTCACGGCCAGAAAAGACCGATTTTGTTTATGCTTTGTTTAAAAACCAGAGTAACATTTTAAATAAAAGTGTTGCGGAATTTGTTCCCAAAATAAAATATGATAAAGATTTATCAAAGCATTTCCGTAGAAATGTATTTCATTAAAAACCTCGGGATTTCATGTTCGATACAGATCAAAAGCATAAACAATACAATATAAGCCTTACAACATTTATTCATATCTACAGGCCTATATCCGTAATCTCTCATCCCAAACATCATATCTATACTCGTGCACCACTACCTATAATACAAGAAACTGAGTGGGTCAGGCTTGGGAGCCTGGTGAGCACATAGGGTTTTCAACCCACAATAAATAAGTTTATTAATTTCATCAACCAACAATAACCCGATTACCCGTTCCCGTTATCCTCACTTTACGTCCCTAAACACCTATCATAAGGGACCTAGCCCAAGGATCATCATCGGGATGGACACTACTGCTAAGGGGGTTCCTCAGCAATAAATGTCCTAAAGGCAACCATGAGAGGGATGGAGTACACCGGTGAACACATCGTTCACAAAAACCTACAGGTTGCGAGCCTGCTAGCGTTCCACTAGACTGTCTAGAAAAGTCTGTGGTTGTCATCCATATATACACGTAATTTATATTAAATACTCCATATCTATGTGTAAGATGAAAGTGACTATTGTCACACCCCCAAACCAAGGATGGCGGAAACGTCCGGGGGTGGAGGACTTCATGTATAGTATCACAACAACGAGTATAATAGTGCTCAAAGTAATTACAACCATCATAAATATAATTGAAAAGGTTACACCAAAGTATATGTTTACATGTTTCAAATCAATTACATTATGATGACAAAATGAACTATTTGACGATTTAACGTCCCATCCTCAAAACACTGTTGATTTCCTGTTTCACTGATTTCCTGAGAATTCAAGTAGTTTTGAAAAAGTGTCAACAATTAAGTTGGTGAGTTCATAAGAGTTTTGTTTAAGAAAGAAGCCGTTTTATCTGTAAAAGCGACAAAGTAAGTTTCCAGAAAATCCAATATTTTCCTTAATAAAGTTATGTAGTCCTAAATCCCAGGGCTGGAAATAAACAAGTATTTTTACATACTTAAAGGTATAAAAAGTGATTTTAAATTGACATAAAACCCTTTTTAATCTGGGAATTTTCCTGTAAACTTTATGTGTTGTGTGTTGTCTTATTCCTAAGACCGAAAGTGTACAAGTATTTTTCTATACTTAAAGTAATTCATGTGAGTTAAATCGACATAACTCGCTAATTTAAAAGTAAGAACCCGTAAATCTTATGATTTGTTAATACCACATTTGAGCTATTATAACCATGCTAAGACTAGTTTAGGTGGCCTCGTAACACGACGTTCTTCAGGCGTCGCACGTTAAATGACACTTGTCACCACAGACCTGCCGGTCTAGCTGTTGCATGCAGCTTAGGTGTGGGTTTGTCAAACCCAATATAGATCTATACACAACTATCATGCTCTCCCTCCAGGAGACTCTGGTTACAATTTACAGGACTTTTGACTTTGTTACTTTGAAGGTAACACGAAGTGAATGACTCACAAATTTATTCATTAACAGATTTACGTAAACTGAACTGAAAACCTTTGGTAAATGAGTTTGAAAGGTAAATGATACATAAACTATACCTATTATAGTTTATCCAAAACGTTTGTAACGTAAAAGAATCTTACTGAAATGTAAATGATACCTAAACTATACCTATTATAGTTTATCCGAAAACACATTAGTACTATAAGTCCATAAACTATTACTATTATGTAGTTATGAAAAGCCCATTTGTTTGAGAGTAAAACCTTTCTCATGTGGTAAAAATCAATAACTATGCTTATTATAGCTTATTATATGTGTTCGAATGAATGAAGAATTCTTATCATGAATGACTAAATTTCAGTTTATGATGATAAACTAACAAGAAATTACATTCAATATTTAGAACTTATTGTTATACACTTTGCTCAACATAATACAAAGTGTTATGAAAGTTATAAGCTGTTAACTAGTTTTTAAGCTTTCTGCACTGTTTTAGAAAAATCATAGAAAAATCATACAAAGTCGAAAACTGAATCCGTAAATTCTGAGCGTTCATAAAATGTGTCTAGTTTATTCATAATTTTTATTATGATTTTTAGAAGTCTTTAACTTGTGTTAAAATGTTCATATTCACAGACTGGTCCGAATTTGTTTCTGAAATGATAGGCAGTTTTGTAAAAATCGCCATAAATCGTAGAAAAATCGTATGGTGATGTGAAACTAGTCATTTTAAAGGTATGAACCTGAACTATTTGTAACTAATACATTTTTGAAAACTAAAATGTTTAAGTTGACCAAAACAGTCCGTGAATGGAGTTGAACTTTTCTGATGAAGGCTGTTAAATGAGTTTAGTTGTGTTCTTGGTGTTTTAACTTGTATTCCCCCCCTTAAAACTTAAGTAAAACGTGAAAAGATAGGGGTATGAACTCACCTTAAGTGATTTCAGTAGATGGATGATAGAGAAAAGAAGTGTTCAACTCAAGAACACTTGGGAGATGCCTTGAAGATTTGAAGATCTAACACAAATGTGATGGAATTTGTGTAAGCAATCTATGATTTGGGAAGAAGAAAGTGAAATAATCATAAGAAGAATGAATTATACTTACCAAGAGTGGAAGAGAGCTTGATGATCAGCCCTTGAATCTCGAATTTGAGAGAGAGAGAAGTGAGAGAAAAAGTGTTTGTTCTTTGGAGGAAAAATGAGAGAAATAAGAGAAAGATGAGGAGAGATAATAGTTTTCAGCCTTTGACCAAGAGTATGGCTGGTCAAATGGTGGGGAAAGTACTCTTGAATGACCAGGTATGGTGGAAGGACAATAGCTGGTTATGGAGTGGGCATGGGAGTGGTTGCTTGTGTCATACACTAAGGTAAAGTCAACACTCCACCTCAAATATTCACCCACTAGATTTTATTCTTAAATAAATATTTCCATAAAAATATGTTTAAGTTATGAATATTTAGGGTCTTATATGTTAAAATATGCTTTTTGGAGAAAATCCCGCGTTAAAATAATTAAAAACGGGCTTAAAACGGAGTCGTGGTCGAAAACCGGGTGGAAAATGGCAAATCCGAAGTCAGGAGGGTGACTCCGGCCTTAACAGCATTAGATCCGAAGCCGGGGCTTGGTCGCTGCAGTGGATCCGAAGGCGAAGGAGGCTGCGGTCCGAGCAGCTACCGCAGGCGGGTTCGGATGTGGTGCTCCAGGTGGCTGCGATCGGTGGCTGCGGCTCGCTGGCTGCGGCTAGGTGGCTGCGGCTACTCAAGGAGACTCCGGTTCAAGGAGGGTTTGGTCCCTATAGAGGGACTTCGGCCCTAAGAGGCTATTTTCCAAGGTATCACCCTTTTCGAAGGGTTTTTCACCAAGTCAAGTGTCGGGATGCCCCAAATGCTTAAAATAAATCAAAAGGGGTTTTGAGAGAGATTTGGGAGAGATTTGACATACTTGGAGAGATTTGGGAGAGATTTCACATTCTTGGAGAGATTTCTCATACAGAGAGAGATTTGGGAGAGATTTCACCTTCTTGGAGAGATTTCTCATACAGAGAGAGATTTGGGAGAGATTTCACATTCTTGGAGAGATTTCTCATACAGAGAGAGATTTGGGAGAGATTTGACATACTTAGAGAGATTTGGGAGAGATTTCACATTCTTGGAGAGATTTCTCATACCGAGAGAGATTTGGGAGAGATTTGACATACTTGGAGAGATTTGTGAGAGATTTGACATTCTTGGAGAGATTTCTCATATAGAGAGAGATTTGGGAGAGTTAGAGTGAAAGAGATTGAGAGAGACTTCTTTTGTGACCTTTTTGAGTGTTTGTCTCTGTAATTCAAGGTTCGTAAACCTCGTTAAGTCTTGTTATGATTGTTATATGCCCCCGGGGGTTAAGGAATAATGTTTTATCTAGTAGTTTCATCACTTGCCCTGATTAGGGTTTAGATTTTCCGAACACGTGAAAACTCTAAGTGATACTTTGTATTAAGATTGCGAGTCGTTCAATAAGAAACATAATGGAAACCCTAATATACAAGGGTTAGATGAGTTGACCGGTTTGACTTGTTGACTTTAGTTGACTTTGACTTGGCCAAAATTGACGGTTGTCACAACTATGCACTCACCTGAAAAGATGGTGACTCTGCACTCGGACAGCGCTTCGTTACTCTTAAAACAATTTTCCTCGACAAAACAACGGGTTTTTATTAAAAACCGGGCTTCGCTGGAGCAGCGTTTCCGAGCCGAAAGCTTTTCTTCTCGGAGCCGTCGGGCGCTCCGAGGCTTCCTTCTTGTGCTAGGGAGGTCACATAGACTTGGGAGGGGTTTAGGGAGGCTAGTGAGAAGTTAGAGAGAGAAAGAAAGGCTTATGGTGTGAAGAAAATATGAAGAGTTCACCCTTTATTTATAGGGAATTTATAGTAAAGTAGCCCCTAAGTTTCGTCGGTATCTTCCGCGTACGAGCTTCGTTTTCTACGTTCTTTATATCCACGCATTGGTATTTACGAGTACTACAACTTTCATTTAGACCCCGTCAGCTAATTCTCCTTCTATATCAGATTTACAAAAACTGTATCGAATTCGCCGTGCTCGAAAAGTAGAGACTAAGCTTCGTCCATAACTTTCGTATACAAGCTTCGTTTTTGACGTTATTTATATCCACGCATTGGTAAAAACAAAATCTACAACTTTCCTTTTTACTCCGTCGGCTAATTCTCGACCGGTCTTAAATTTAACAGTAGGAGGTGATTACACTGTTAAATGTCCGCGTAAAATTCATAACTTTTACATACGGACTCCGTTTTCGTCTGTCTTTTTGTTGTTGAATTCCTATTAATGAGATCTTCAACTCTCATTTAGGCCGCTCGAACTAAAATTCGAGTTTCGGGCCGTGCACTGCTATGCCAAGTCTTAGAAAAATCCTAACTTCCTCATATGAAGTTAGATTTGAGCGTTCTTTATATCCCAGAATGCTTTTTTTGACCACCACCACTTTATGTAAAGATATCGGGTTTATCTCACACTTTAATTTTGACGCTTATTTTTATTCTTTATTAATTATACCTTTATAATTAAGTATAAAGCACATAAATTCACATAATTCACATAATACTCAAATAATTCATTTTTATTACTTCAAAAAGAGTTACAATAGTTGACCTAGACTATTACATCATCTATTAATGCCTTAGCCCCGAAACCCGGGCGTTACAATTCTCTCTCCCTTAGGATGATTCCGTCCCGGAATCATGCATCAGCAAACAGATGTGGATAGCGACTCATCATGTCACTCTCTGTTTCCCAAGTGAGATTCGGCCCATTCGAATTTTTCCATCGGACTAGCACTAAGTCGACCATCTTACGTCGTAACTTCTTAGTCTTACGGTCAACGATTGCATCAGGCTCTTCGATTAGCCTCTTATTTTCATCCATCCTTAACTATGAGATTGGAATTATGTCGGGAACTTCTCCCATGAACTTCCTCAAATAACACACATGAAAGGTGTTATGAATACCATCTAGTTCTTCGGGTAATTTGAGCTTGTAAGCTTGGTTCCCAACCCTCTGAAGAACTTTGAAAGATCCAATAAACCTTGGACTCAGCTTCCCTCGTTTTCCGAATCTTATAAGTCCCTTCCACGGTGAGACTTTAAGCAAAACGGAATCTCCAACTTCAAAAGTCATTGGTCGTCTTTTCTTGTCAGCATAGCTCTTCTGACGATCCTGAGCTGCTAACATCCTTTCCCTGATCACCTTTAACTTTTTAGCAGTCTCATGGACTATCTCGGGGCCCATAAACTGTTTCTCTCTGGTTTCAAGCCATCAAGACGGCGTACGACACTTCTGTCCATACAAAGCTTCATAGGGTGTCATCTTGATGCTCGAGTGGAAACTGTTGTTGTAGGAAAACTCTACCAAAGGTAAGTGCTCATCCCAGTTACCTTGGAATTCTAGGGTACATGCTCTTAGCATATCTTCGAGTGTTTGTATCGTTCTTTCGCTCTGACCATCAGTCTGCGAATGGTAAGCTGTACTCAAACACAACTTCGTACCCAATTCCTCTTGTAGACTTCTCCAAAATTGTGACGTGAAACGACTATCACGATCCGATACAATCGTTAGAGGAACACCGTGAAGTCTTACTATCTGCTTCACGTAAGCATTTGCGAGTTTATCCATAGACCACCTTTCGTTGGCTGCTATGAAGTGTGCACTCTTAGTGAAACGATCCACGACCACCCAAATCATGTCGTGACCGTTCTTTGTCCTGGGCAGTTTAGTCACAAAATCCATGGTGATGTCTTCCCATTTACGCATGGGTACAGATAAGGGTTCTAAACTCCCATACGGTTTCTGTTGTTGTGCCTTAACTCTTGCACAAGTTACACACTTGGCCACATACTTTGCAACATCGAGCTTCATCGTCGGCCACCAGTAGTAGGGTTTTAGGTCCCTATACATTTTAGTGCTACCGGCATGAATCGATTACATGGTCTTGTGAGCTTCTTCCATCAGAAGATCTCGTATCCCTCCCGTCTTAGGTACCCAAATTCTATCTTGGAAAACCTTCAGTCCTTGACTGTTTGTACCGAACACTAACGTTTTACCCAAACGTTCTTCCTTTCGGTTATTCTTCTCTTAAGCTTCTTCCTGAGCTTTCTTTATGCTTTCAACAATCGTCGAGACAACTTCTATTCTCAACGCTCTTGGCCTTTTCCTTTCCAGGTTGACTTTCCGACTGAGAGCATCAGCAACAACATTTGCTTTACCGGGGTGGTAAAGTATCTCACAGTCGTAGTCCTTGAGTAACTCTAGCCAGCGTCGTTGTCTCATGTTCAATTCTTTCTGATTAAAGAGATACTGGGACTCTTATGATCAGTGAAAAGTTTGCACTTCGTGCCATAGAGGTAATGCCTCCATATCTTCAAGGCAAAAACACCCGCTGCCAACTCCATATCTTCAAGGCAAAAACATACCTCTTTGATGTAGAATGTCTTCATGAAGCTTGAGTGCCTAGTGCCCCAAGTGTGACACCTCAAATGGTTCACACAACACCAAATACACTTGGAATAACTTGAGAGAAACTTGAACACTCCTTGAAATCGTCTAGCCCTCACACTCACACATTAGTCCACGATTTCTTGAGCCATGGGATTCTTTTATATGGTGGCTATTAGGGTTACACCATGTAACTCATAACTTTACCCATTCCTTATGCTCCATGGATTTTAACCTCCATGGAGTATCCATGGGTCACCCCATGGACTTAGTCCAACATAAGGAATCTTGGATCACAAGCCCACATATATAAGAATGAATGATTTACACAATCAACCCATATATTTAATTAGTCTCATTTTGATCACTTAATTAATTCCAAATTTATTCTTGATCAATACTAATTAAATAACCTTATTAATATATTAGAACTTATAATATATTAACCAACCTTAAGTGTTATTTCTCTCATTATAGTCTATCCAAATGGACCATGCCGGGTCGGGTCAAGTCTTACCAATTATAGTTATGGACTTAGACATTAATCCAACAGTCTCCCACTTGGATAAGTCTAAAACTATTATTGCGTATGACTTCAGGAACCGATTAGCAATCGTAGCTCTCAAAAGCTTCTGTCGAACTCTGACCTTGTCGATGAACTCTGACCTTTGTCAATGACTTGTCCATTAGATAAGGGATCATATATTCCTCCATTCTAGATATCATATGGACTGAGACATGGATTATCAATCATTCTCTCTGTCCATTTGTTGTTTCCTGATTTCCGATTCATGATGATTGACTGATTAAACAAATCAAATCAGTCATGGCTTGGCCAAGCACTCACATGTATCATCTTTAAATCATCGAGGGGCCCTCAGATATCGCTTTTATCCCGAAGGTAAAAGGAATGGATAAACTTTGACTCATATGGCTTGTTCTACTACTTGTTGAATCATACACAAAGGCACGTTTTATAACATCGAGTTACCAATGCGTTTTCGTGCAATCAATGTATAACCAACTCATAGTAACAACTCATATCTCTAGGTTTGAAGAATATAAGATATTATCGTCTCATGATCACTCGTGATAAAATCCATGAAGTGATTCAAATGAGCGCGGGTTGAATCCAATACTCAGAACTTATGAGCACTCATGAGTGTTGTAGCACCACTTTGTCCACCAACTTGGACCTCTACAAACCAACCCATGACAGTCTTGATTCATACTACTTCCAACATATGACCGACTGTGGATGGTTTGAATAACTTAATCATTCAAGAAGAGCGACTTAGTTATTCTGGAAGTCAAAACATGCAAAGTGAAACACAAGAATAAATGAATCAAATATGGTATCAAACCCTATGAATATAAATAAACACTTTTATTTATCACCATACTGATTACTCATTATTTATTGTTTCGGTTTTATCAACTTTATACTTGAATTTAAAACAATAGTTGTCCAATGCTCCAAGCATGTACACTATGTTTTCTAAACACTAGTCATGCCATACACCAAGTATGCATACTATGTTTGTCTATGATCTTTACTTTGTAAAATAGATCAATTGAACATCACTCCAATGATCCTCTTTTCACAGTCCCAAATCCTTACTGCAAATGCAAGAATTCCAAATTCATGCCATTTACTGAAATCTGTTAGATTCTAAACTTATATGCATTGATCCTCTTAATGATTATGCACGAAGTCAGAAAGACTTGACAACAATCATTATAGAGCATTCCAAAGGAGATCAGCTCCTTGGAAACATCCTTCTTTCATTAAGTTTCCTAATCTTACACAGATTGAATAATTTCTAACTTTGAAACATTTCCATATTCCATTTTGACTATCACTTCTGAACAAGAGTTGCCTCCTTACAGATTATGTCAATATGGTCCTTCCAGAATTAACATTATACTTCCAACCGTCCTTGAGCAACCAATCTTTGGTAAACCTTAGATTGTCCTCGACAATTGCTTAATCATTTTAGTCATATCCAATTCTAGACCTTTTCCCTTCATAATGCCCCAGGCATTTGGAAAATTTTAGAAAGGATGAATATAGCACATGTAATCGATCCTATATCCGAAGCATATGGGACACGATTCATGATGTCTCACATAAAGACTAAACCAGTCTTTTGCTATAATATTTCCATTTCAATTTGCCAAGTTCTCAAAATTCAGATTATGAAAAGGGATGCCGTAATCATAATCGAATTTTAGAACGCAAATAATGGACCCATATATAGAATTTCCTTATGTTGAGCCATTCCAACATGAAATTCATATATATATCCTTGATTAAATACGATTAAAATCTCAATATAAGCTTTTAGAATTGAAATGAAGTATAATTTCCTCTCCCTTAATTATAGCAAAACAACTTTTTCAACCCCTGCAACCTCACGAATTGAAACTTTTGTTTTCTATAATTAACATTGCTAACTTGCAACCTTTGTCATAATTATCAAGCTCCCACTAACATGATGATTTTTAGAATAACACTTATGCTCCCACTAGCTTTGACATGTACTCAGAAATCAACTGACTTTCTTACCAAAGTTCAGATTTCTGATACTAGATTGTTTTGATAAAACTTTATCAAAATCATACACCTCTCTTAGATAGCTCACATGTGTGTCTAAAAAATTTTAGAACTATGAAAAGGGATGCCGTAATCATAGTCTCAATTGTTTAGACCTTTGCCACTTCTCACAAGTCCATGTTAGTGTGCCGGTAAACCACACACGCTCCACTAACGACTTTGAGAATGCAAATATCACAATTGCTATCTAGCTAAAATCTACTTAGTGAAAGTGTTTCCTCACCATCATTTTCATGAATCGGAGAGAAACCTTATGACACTTATATTTAATAGTGTATGTGTTCTTATCCATGTGAATTTGTCAAAACCATAATCACAAGACAAGGTTAGTGACAAATCCAAACTCATATTGATTAAACTTGTGCAATCTTAAATTCTTGCCATTTGGCAGCTCAGGTGCCTGCCATTGCTTCCAAGTAGTTGTGCAACCAATTGAGAACTCTCAGAACTCCTATGCAAAGCCAACTTGAATAGGCACAAAAATTTCAACACGATAGGTTATAAACCTCAAGTCGTGTGCTAGTGAAGGACTTTTAGGTTTTATTCTTGATTAAGTCTTGAAACTTTCAAGAGCTTTAAGACTCTCACTGTCCGCTTGACATATAAGACTCCCTTGTCAAATATTCAAGAGATAGTGCGGATTCTTTATCAAGACTAACACTTTACACAATTGGCCTAAGTTAGTCTCTGTTTTATCCAAAACATCACAACTTACCAATTTCAAATGTACAAGAGTAGATAACCTTTTACTCTTACATTTGACTAGTGTTAACAAACCCTCTTTAAGATATGTCACTCAAGTTACAATCTTGGAGTATGACTCTAAGAATTGTTTTGGAACGAAGTATGACTCATCTTTTTGATTTAACCATTTCAACAATTCATGACTCCTCTTCTTAGTCATAAGAATGCACTAAGATGACTTTAGAGGACCAATTGTGATATGGTATCTTAATCATTAAGATGATCATAAACATGATACTAAAGTACTCTCCCATCTTTTCAGATTTGAGAAACTTTTATCTTTCTGCCATACTTTGATTCTTCTTATTCGTTCTGTCTCACATTGAAACTTCTCCAATGCTACAGACTTATACTTAAACTTATAAGTATAACCATATTTACTGAACTTAAGTAAATCATGACGAATAGTCTTCTTAATCTTTTGTTGTGGACTTGACCAGTGCACAAGAATGTGTACTCGATCCCTTAGTCCTTTCCTTATTCACATAAGGAATTAGTCTTAATTTTCCAAGCTGAAAGTTCTCATTCATCATACTATACAACTTGCATGATTCCAAGTTCCGGTCCAATTGAACCTTGGGTGATGAGAATCTTTCCTTATTTGGTAATATTAGACACTACCACAACCGAAAGAATCAAATCCATTTTTCCAATATTGCTATCAATGGAATCTTATAAGCAACAACTTTTCACAAATGCCATTGTAAGGATACTTAAAATAAATTAAATCAAAACCTTTTTCTTTTATTTTAAAACTTTGCGGAAAAACTTATCCTTACAATCCATATGAAAACCTTGTTGTTATCTATTCCTAAGCAATATAAATATCATAACTCTTAAGTAATAGCCCAAAATTCTGATCACCGAACCATGCGATTGAAATCCATCTTCGCGATCAGAATCAGCATGTACTTAATAGAGTTAGACAATGGACTTTACCTGAAGTAGAGCCAAACTTATTGACTTTAACATCCTTAGGTAAATTTGGCAGCTTCATAACCAATGCCCCTTCCTTTGGCAATAGTTACCTATGGACCCTTGATAATGGGACTATCTCAGACTTCGCCTCTCTCTTTACCATTGGGTCAACCGAGTTGACTATGGCCGATCCCTTTCCATTGGGAAGAGAGAGCTTTACTGGATATCTAATGTCATCATTGTCAATGTCCATAGCGTTTTAGGAAGTTGATCTTAGCAAATAGATAAGATCATTAAGGGTCTTGTCTTAGTCTGTTTCATAGGATTCCAAAAAGAACTCACTATGTGACTTAGAAAGTAGTTGAGCCACCAACTTTCTCAAGACTTTGACACCCAACTCTCCCGGCTTGTCAATATGTGACTACATCTCCAAGATGTGATCACACCTAGACCTTGCCTTGCCAATAGGGCTTGAGTGACCTTAAACTTTTTAGGAACTTGTGGGTTAGGGAGAATAATTGGAGGAGGTGGAGGAAGTATGATATCCATGGGACATCATCTTCATTTAGGAAAGCTTGTTTCAAGAGATTTGGGAAGATCATAAATGTCTAGACCAGACATCTTTTTGGGAGATATTCAAGATAGTTGATTTAAAGTCCTTAATATGACACCCAATATGAAATATTAAGGCTAGGACCCAGCAAACTATTTTATAACTTAGAAGAGGGATGCCGTAATCCGAGTTATAAAATAGTTGAAGGTAGGTAAATAACGATTTGCCAATTTCCACCATGAAAAACGAAATAATGTAATTAGGTTTTTAATTGGATTTGAAACTCCTAGATCTTTTGAGATTCATTGAACTTTTCAATGGCATGTTTCAATCTCGAGTGTGCCCTTCAGGTTTTGTGACTGGGATGCCGAGGATCACAAAACAAGGTGTGAAGTAACCATGCAAATATACTTGGTACCCTTAACATTTACCCCTCAATCGATGTGCCGGTTAACCACACGAGCTCCACCGATACTATGATAAATATTAAGTTACCCTTTGCCTACTTTGTTAAATCCAGGTTAGTGTGCCGGTTAACCACACACGCTCCACTAACGACTTAAGCAAAGTGCAAAGTGTAATTTCATGGGTTAGCACCAAATTCACATTTTCCTAAGTAACTAAGATTGGGTATTAATAAGAGTTTAGTTACTTAGTATTTATCATTAATACTTTTAATGAAAGGAGAATTATAGTCCTTGTCCTACCCGTTCGGCTAACGACCCTCCACCAGTCAAGGAAGCGGTGGGTGAGAGTGGACACCCATTAAACTGCCATTTTATAGGCAGTAACCTTATACCCCCCTTATAGACCGACTTCGTGAATGAGGCCTACTAACGGTAAGACTGACTTTACTCTTATACATATATATAAATATTATTAACTTATAATATTATAAAGTATAAGGGTTGAATTTTAACTTTTAAAATTCTAAGGGCTAACTTGGAATTAAAGTATTCATAAGTGAAAAACTTTTCAAATTCCAAAACTTGAGGGCAAGTTTTGAAACTATTCAAAACTAATTAATTCCATAACTTATGAGTTTAAAGTAGTTTTAATTAAAAAAAAAAAACTCTTCAAGTTCCATAACTTGAGGACAAGTTATGGAAGACTTTAAACTAATTAATAAAAAAAATAACTTTTTTTTATTGTAACTTATGGAACTAATTAAGGTTACACTTTTTTTTAATTTAATGAAGAGACTCTTGAACCTCCATAACTTGAGGACAAGTTATGGAGTCATAAAACCATTTAATTAGAACTAGACTCTTCATTTTGTAACCTTTGCCAACTTTTATGAGTTTTATGATTCTTAAATGTGACTTTTCATATAACTTGAGGACAAGTTACAAAAACACACTTTGGAATCAACTCTTAGATTAAAATGGATTGAAAATAACTATTTCACACAACTTTTCTATTAATCTAAGAACCTCATAAGAACAAGATAATTCAAATCATCAATCTTCAAGAAATTAGCATGGACATACAAACTAATACAAATCTTGAAATTATGACAATTATCTTAGAAATTGGATTAGCATGAACATTACCACATCAAAAACAAGTTTATAAGTCCAAAAACATCTTAGGGTAATGTTCCTAGTCCAATTCCAGCCAAAACAATCGAATATATGCATCCAACTCGATTTTTCAGCTACTTTTGCAAGTATAACAAGAAAACAAGCCTAGGCTCTGATACCACTGTAGGGTTATGAGCATTCTAACACTCCTAAGTGTACATGCAACCCTAAATACCTTGGATCTATGTTTTCTCTATTATGCATACAATTATGAACATCCAAGGTATTATCCTAATCTAGCATACAAAATAATAAATATAACAAGATAGAATACATACCTCTTTGATGTAGAATGTCTTGATGAAGCTTGAGTGCCTAGTGCCCCAAGTGTGACACCTCAAATGGTTCACACAACACCAAATACACTTGGAATAACTTGAGAGAAACTTGAACACTCCTTGAAATCGTCTAGCCCTCACACTCACACATTAGTCCATGATTTCTTGAGCCATGGGATTCTTTTATATGGTGGCTATTAGGGTTACACCATGTAACTCATAACTTTACCCATTCCTTATGCTCCATGGATTTTAACCTCCATGGAGTATCTATGGGTCACCCCATGGACTTAGTCCAACATAAGGAATCTTGGATCACAAGCCCACATATATAAGAATGAATGATTTACACAATCAACCCATATATTTAATTAATCTCCTTTTGATCACTTAATTAATTCCAAATTAATTCTTGATCAATACTAATTAAATAACTTTATTAATATATTAGAACTTATAATATATTAACCAACCTTAAGTGTTATTTCTCTCATTATAGTCTATCCAAATGCATGATGCCATGCAACCCAAATGGACCATGCCGGGTCGGGTCAAGTCTTACCAATTATAGTTATGGACTTAGACATTAATCCAACACTTTTCTCTTTGGGTCAGAACACAACCCAACCCGACTCCAGATGCGTCACTATAGACCGCGAAGTCTTCAACTCCATCGGGTAGAGAAAGAATCGGTGCTTCACATAATTTCCTCTTTAGCTTCTCGAATGCTTCTTCGTGCTTCTCACTCCATGTATAAGTAGCTCCTTTGTGGGTCAAAGCTGTCAATGGAGCGGCCATCGAAGAAAATCCTTGGTTAAACCTTCGGTAATATCTAGCTAATCCCAGAAAGCTTCGAATCTCCGTGGGACTTTTCGGTCGTTCCCACTTTATCACAACTTCGATCTTTGTCGGGTCAACCATTATGTCTTCTTGGTTAACCACATAACCCAAGAATTGGACTTCTCGGATCCAAAAATCACATTTGGAGAACTTTGCATACAGCTTCTCCCTCTTCAATACTTCTAACACTTCCCGCAAGTGTCTTCCATGCTCCTCTTGACTTTTCGAGTAAATCAGAATGACATCTATGAACACTATCACAGATTTATCGAGGAATGGTTTACAAACCCTGTTCATCAAATCCATGAATGTTGCCGGAGAATTGGTCAGTCCAAACGACATAACCAAGAACTCGTAGTGTCCATATCTCGTTCTAAACGCAGTTTTCTCAATATCCTGCTCTCTTACCTTCAGCTAATGATATCCTGACCTAAGATCGATCTTTGAGAAATAGCTCGAACCTTGCAGCTGATCGAATAGGTCATCAATCCTTGGCAATGGATACTTGTTCTTCATCATTTCCTTGATTAGCTCTCGGTAGTCTATACACATTCTCATGCTTCCTTCTTTCTTCTTCACGAATAGCACCGGAGCTCCCGAGGGTGATGAACTAGGTTGAATGAAATCGTTGTCCAACAACTCCTGAAGTTACGTCATAAGCTCCTTCATATCTGTCGGTGCTAATCGGTATGGTGCTTTTGCTATTGGTGTCGTCCCTGGTAACAAGTCTATTCGGAACTCTACTTGTCTATCAGGCGGTAATCCGGGAAGATCTTCGGGAAAGATTTCTGGATAATCACACACTATTGGTATACTTTGCACCTCCTTTTTCTCCTTCTTTGCATCAATTACGAATGCCAAATATTATGTGTATCCTTTGGACAAACATTTTCTGGCTTTCATCAGGGAGATGATTCAAGAATTTACTCTGTGTTTGTCCCCGTACACCATGAATGACTCTTTTCCGGGTGGGTTTACTCTTACTATCTTCTTTCGGCATAGTATCTCGGCATCATTGGCACTAAGCCAATCCATTCCCAAAACGATATCAAAACCATTCAACTCTATGGGCAACAGCTTTTCATGGAATTCGTTTCCATTTAGGTCGATGACGATGTTCCTAATACGATCACTAACAGGTACGAATTTGCCACTGGCAACTTCTACAATCAGGGCATTATCAAGTTTTTCTACGGGCAATGCTAGTTTCCCACCAAAATTATGTGACACAAAAGGAGTAGTTTGCTCCGGAATCAAACAGTATATTGGCAGGAAAACCATTTACAAGGAAGGTGCCTGAAGCGACATCGGCTGCCTCCTTTGCAGCTTCGAGCGTCATCTGGAAGGCTCTTGCCTTCAACTTTGGTGGAATGTTGGGTCTTCCTGCCTCCTTCTTCTTCGGGCAGTCCCTCGAAATGTGCCCTTCCTCGTTGCACTCATAACAGACCTTCTTAGTGAACGTGCACTCGTTGCCATAGTGCCCGGGCTTTCCACACTTGAAACAGGTGACCCCTCCGTCACATTTTCCTTGGTGCTTCTTCTTCCATTTGTCGCACCATTTTGCTTCGGCTCCTCCTCCTCTCGAACCAGACTTCGATAATTTACTCTTCTTGCTGGACCTCGAGTATCCATCAAATTTCCTTTTCTCACCAACCTCAGCCCTCTCCAGACCCCTTTCCTTCTGTTGGGTCTCTACATTCTTAGCTGCTCGAATCGCTGATTTCAGAGTGGTTGCCATCTTGACCGTCGGGCCAAAGTCGGCTGGCAGTCCATTTGCGAACCTCTCAATTTTGGAGAGTTTGGTTGGCACCAAGTAGAAGTTCGAGACGAGAATATTAAGATAGGGAAATATTTATTTACGATGGACGTATAATTCCTCATTGTCACTCCGAAAAGTAACATGCTAGTTCTAATACCGTAATTTATACGTTTAGAAATCTGAACACATAAAGTTTCCAGATCCGGTCGGCAATAGACCATAGATCTGATCAATTAATAGCATATAAGGCATCTTTATAGCTATAACATAAATCATTTAGCACATAATAGCAATTTAGGTATCTTTCCTAAAATAAGCTAGTGCACGTGTCTAAAATATAGCAGACACCCATCTCACAATCATCGCTTAGCATTCTAAGTTTAAGTCTAGAAATCCTACAAATTCCTAGTTTGCTTAAACTAATGCTCTGATACCAACTGTGACATCCCCATTTTCACGGCCAGAAAAGACCGATTTTGTTTATGCTTTGTTTAAAAATCAGAGTAACATTTTAAATAAAAGTGTTGCGGAATTTTTTTTCCCAAACTAAAATATGATAAAGATTTATCAAAGCATTTCCGTAGAAATGTATTTCATTAAAAACCTCGGGATGTCATGTTCGATACAGATCAAAAGCATAAACAATACAATATAAGCCTTACTACATTTATTCATATCTACAGGCCTATATCCGTAATCTCTCATCCCAAACATCATATCTATACTCGTGCACCACTACCTGTAATACAAGAAACTGAGTGGGTCAGACTTGGGAGCCTGGTGAGCACATAGGGTTTTCAACCCACAATAAATAAGTTTATTAATTTCATCAACCAACAATAACCCGATTACCCGTTCCCGTTATCCTCACTTTACGTCCCTAAACACCTATCATAAGGGACCTAGCCTAAGGATTATCATCGGGATGGACACTACTGCTAAGGGGGTTCCTCAGCAATAAATGTCCTAAAGGCAACCATGAGGGGGATGGAGTACACCGGTGAACATATCTTTCACAAACACCTACAGGTTGCAAGCCTACTAGCGTTCCACTGGACTGTCTAGAAAAGTTTGTGGTTGTCATCCATACTCCGCTAGATGACAGAATCAACAACAACAACATCGAGGCCTCTCATCATTTTATCACACATCGTCTATTACATCTACCCATGTTTTACCCCAACATTTTGTAGATATAAAATACATATACAGTTTAAATCATTTAAAACACGTATATAAATCTTTCATCAGCATAGACAGCAAGTATTCAGACAATATGCACACATAGCATGTAATTTATATTAAATACTTCATATCTATGTGTAAGATGAAAGTGACTATGCACTCACTTGAAAATATGGTGACTCTGCACTCGGACAGCGCTTCATTACTCTTAAAACAATTTTCCTCGACAAAACAGCAGGTTTTTATTAAAAACCGGACTTCGCTGGAGCAGCGTTTCTGAGCCGAAAGCTTTTCTTCTCGGAGCCGTCGGGCTCTCCGGGGCTTCCCTCTCATGCTAGGGAGGTTCCCTAGACTTGGGAGGGGTTTAGGGAGGCTAGTGAGAAGTTAGAGAGAGAAAGAAAGGCTTATGGTGTGAAGAAAATATGAAGAGTTCACCCTTTATTTATAGGGATTTTATAGTAAAGTAACCCCTAAGTTTCGTCCGTATCTTCCGCGTACGAGCTCCGTTTTCTATGTTCTTTATATCCACTCGTTGGTATTTACGAGTACTAAAACTTTCATTTAGACCCCGTCGGCTAATTCTCCTTCTATCTCAGATTTACAAAAACTGTATCGAATTCGCCGCGCTCGAAAAGTAGAGACTAAGCTTCGTCCATAACTTTCGCATACGAGCTCCGGTTTTGAAGTTATTTATATCCACGCATTGGTAAAAATAAAATCTACAACTTTCCTTTTTACTCCGTCGGCTAATTCTCGACCGATCTTAAATTTAACAGTAGGAGGTAATTACACTGTTAAATGTCCGCGTAAAATTCATAACTTTTACATACGGACTCCGTTTTCGTCTGTCTTTTTGTCGTTGAGTTCCTATTAATGAGATCTTCAACTCTCATTTAGGTCGCGTAAGCCAAAAACCGCTCGAACTAAAATTCGAGTTTCGGGTCGTGCACTGCTATGCCAAGTCTTAGAAAAATCATAACTTCCTCATACGAAGTCAGATTTGAGCGTTCTTTATATCCCAGAATCCTTTTTTTGACCACCACCACTTTATGTAAAGATATCGGGTTTATCTCACACTTTAATTTTGACGCTTATTTTTATTCTTTATTAATTATACCTTTATAATTAAGTATAAAGCACATAAATTCACATAATTCACATAATACTCAAATAATTCATTTTTATTACTTCAAAAATAGTTACAATAGTTGACCTAGACTATTACATTATCTATTAATGCTTAGCCCCGAAACCCGGGCGTTACATTTTCGGTCCGGGCCACAATGGCTGCCACGCTGTGGCAATCATTAAAACATGCATTCCATTTCTTTTATGCCACGATGTGGGCATCCTTGTTCCACGTTGTGACATCATAGTTTTTCCTAAAAACTCCATCTTTGAACCTTGATAAATATTAAACTAAACCATTATGGAACACGGGTGTTACAACCTCCCCCACTTAAATTAGATTTCATCCTCAAAATGATTCCTTACAACTTACTCTGCCATACTAGATAACTGCCTACCAACACTGCTAATGAAGCCCCGACTCAGCAGAAACCATGTATCCTGACTAATAACGAGCCTTAACATTCTGCCGCTAGACGACAAAAGGAAATCCAACCGCCACGCCCGAAAAATGAAAAAAACGCCAAACCATGTTTGTCTTACAGACAGATAGAACCATTCCACACCATAACCATAATGACTCCACACTGCAACCCGAATCAGACAAACCTCTCCAATCCTGAAGTATTCCACTGATACATGGAAAGCAGTACCCATGACCACTTGCTGCTACCGACAACCTCACATTCTAATACGAAGACAACTTCCAACACAAGACTCAACCCTTGATGCCAAAAAACATATAAATCACATCCTGTTAACCAAACATTCGCATTGTGGTCTAACCAATATCTTCCTGGTTCCGTACTGACATACCAAATGGTTAATGTGCCAAATTTTTGATCGGTTGCTGAAGCTGATGATCTCACACACGACCACACCACAAGACTCCAACCAAGAGTCTAAATCACAAAATCTATTCATAAAGAAAACTCGAGAGACTACTTGGAACCCTACTTAAGCCAACAAACAGCTCAACACTTGGAAGCACTAAACGGAAACAACTACCTCTTCCTCCCCATCTACAAGACCCAACCCAATGCTCCTAGTATGCTTAAAGTGCTTGATCTTGCTTAATCCCTTCATTAGAGGATCTGCAGGATTATCCTCTGATGATACTCGGTTCACCACGAGGTCGCCACCTTCTAGTCCTTGTCGTATGAAATGGTATTTTCTTAGAATGTTTCTTGACCACCCATGATCCTTTGGTTCTTTAGTTAAAGTAACCACACCTTCGTATTAGAAAAAAAATTCTATGGGCTTTATGATTGATGGAACAACTCTGAGATCACCAATGAAATTATTACGCCACGTTGCTTCATTTTCTACCTCGTTTGATGCGATGTACTCAGACTCACAAGTAGAATTAGCCATCATTTTCTGTTTGGAATTTTCCAAGTTACCACTCCACCATTCAGTAGGAATACCCAGCCAAATTAAGAACAAAAGTTGTATCAATCTGTTTGAAAGTTGGCATCACTATAGCCACTAACTCTTAACTCGTCTTTGCCACTGGAAACTAAGAACATTTCTTTCGTTCTATGCAAGTACTTAATAATATTCTTTACTACTGCCCAACGTGCTCTGTGAAGATTATCCTAATATCGACTCACCATGCCCCATGCATAAGATACATCAAGATGGGTATAGGTCAAAACATACATGATCGATCCAATATCTAAAACGTATGGGACTCGACTAATATCATCTACTTCTTTATCATTAATAGGACATTAAGTCTTACTTAATTTAACAATATGATGTATGGGCAAATCCTCTTTCTTAGAATTCTACATATTGAAATGCTTAAATGTTTTATCAAAGTATGTATATTGGATATGTCTAACTAAACCTTTCTTTCTATCCCTGTAAATCCTTATTCCCAGAATGTATGTCGTCTCTCCCATATCCTTCATAGGGAAACATTTCCCATGCCAAGATTTCACCTCTTGAAAAGTTGGAATATCGTTTCATATAAGGAGTATGTCATCAACATACAAAACTAGAAAGGTCACAATACTCCCGCTAGCTTTGGCATACATGTAGGACTCATCTTCACTTCTAGAAAACCCAAAATCTTTGACCTTCTCATGGTAGCAAAGATTGTAACTACGAGGTGCTTGTATAAGTCCATAGATAGACTTATCAAGCTTGCACACTTTATTAGGATACTTGGCATGTTCAAAGGCCTATGGCTGATTCATATATACATTCTCAGTAAGCTTCACATTAATGAAAGCAGTTTTAACATCCATCTGCGATACTTCATAATAATAAAAGGCAACAATGGAAAGCGTTATCCTAATCAACTTAATCTTAACTACTGGTGAGGAGCTCTCATCAGAGTCAATCCCTTGGGTTTGAGTATAGCTCTTCATCACTAACCTAGCCTTGAACATGTGTACATTCCCTTCCAAACTTGGTTATCATATATGGATTGAATCTCGTTATTCATAGCCTCTTTCCACTTAGCAGCCCCATGGCCTTCCATTGCTTCCTTGTAGTTAGTTGGCTCATCCAAATTTATTAGTTTTTATCACTAATAAATGTGTCCCCATGCATATTTATATGAAAACCATAAAAGTCGGGTGGTTCACTAAATCTACCAAATCGACGAAGAGCTAATGACGTCTTAATGGGCACAATATGTGTTTCTCCCTCAGGTTGAGTGCTAGTGTTATCGAAAGCTTCCTCATCGGCTGAATCTTGAATTTCTTCAAGATCAATTATGCTCCCACGTTTCTCTTTAAATATGATCTCTCTCTCTCTCTCTCTCTCTCTATATATATATATATATATATATATATATATATATATATATATAGCTTTGACACACACACACACATAAAAGACTCCTATTCGAGCAACAAAGGTCACGTTTTCACTTGGTCTGTATAATAAGTATCTAAATTACTTTTGTGGGTAACTAATGAAAATACAGCTTCCGGCTCTAGGCTCTAGTTTGTCTTGTGTCTTGTGCCTAATGAGAGCCTCACAACCCTAACCTTGATATATGAGAGCGAAGGATTTTTCCACTCCACGTTTCATGAAGTGTCTTGGAAACCTTTTTGTAAGAACAAGGTTTAGAATATGGGTCACAACCTGATGCGGTCCCTATTGTGGAGGATCGGGCCCTTGCGTTCCTAGAGTCCCATGATCGTATAACTAAAGGGGCTTCACAGAAATGGCCATAACTTTGGCAACAGGTATCCATTTTAGACCTACGACTAGTCAAATCGAAGCTTGGAGCAAGGAGCACGTCTAAATGGAGTTATGGACAATATATATTGTTATTTACCCATAAATTTTGGGTTTTGTTTTTGGTTTTGTATCTGGTCCGTGGACTTTTAGGGTTTCGTTTTAATTTATGCTTCTTATTTAACATATTTTTGATGTAATTTGGATGGTCGATCATCAATTTTATGAACTTTCGTTTTCTCCCAAGAATCTATGCGTGTTAACCCAGATTTTGAAGCCAATCCCACGGTATTCGTTGAATCAACATGGTTTTGAAGAGATTTACTTGGTTATTCTTTTAGAATCAACATGTTCACCCTTGTTTATTTCTGTTTGTTTTGTACGTTGCATCACAACCTCTAATGCATATCCCCATAATGATATATGAAGTGAAGCTCGACTCATCATGGAACGAACCATGCCTAGCAAGGTTTGATTTCTGCTCTCACGCACGCCATTAACTTGTGATGTCCTAGGATGGATTAATTGTGAAGCTATTCCACATTCGTTAAGATAGTCGTTGAATTCGATACTAAGATATTCTCTACCTCCGTCAGATCGAGGTATCTTTATCTTCCTACCGAGTTGATTATGTACCTCGTGCTTAAACTCTTTGAACTTTTCAAAAGTTTCTGATTTATGTTCGAACAAATAGATATATCCATATCTACTATAATCATCTAGAAATTCCATGTAGTAACAATTAACATCCCTTGTGGCAGTTATGTAGGGCCAAGACACATCATTGTGAATGAGGACCAACAAACCTTCACCTCTTTCACAAGTCGTTATGAAAGGTGATTGAGTTATCTTTCCTAATAAATAAGTTTCACATTCATCATATGTGCCCAAGTCAAATGGTTCCAACACTTCATCGTTTTGGAGTTGGGCGATGTGTTTCTTGTTTATATGCCCAAGAAGAAAATTCCATAAGCATGATTTGTCTAAACTATTAGAAGAATCAATATTGAATACACCATTTCCATTATTTTGAATGCACACAATAGTTACATACATGCCATTACAAGGATAAGATTTAAAAATAAAAACACCATTCTTATAAACCAAATGTTGCACCCCTGACCAAGGCGGCGGAACATGTAGGGCTGTGCGACTTAGTTCATGGATCACAAGCAATTTGAATATGCATCACGAGTACAAAAATAACAACACATCAGTTATATTCCACTTTAAAGTTTGAATCCATGGTTCATAGAAATAATAATAGTAAGTACATGAATTTACCATAACAGATAGTCCAATATAACAAAAACTAGAGAAAACAAGGCTGCTTGAAATCCATGAACATTCTTCTGCTAAAAGCTAGTTCAATGATCTCCTGAGAATACATGTAGTTCGAGAATCAGCACAAACATTGGTGAGAGTTACAGGCTTTCTGCTGTCACAACTAGCATTTTAGCTAGGAAATTATGTACTCATGTAAGCATCATCTATTGTGATACATGTAATTCTTGTTTGACATCATGCACTATACTCAATCAATGACAACTAACCTAATCAAGATTCACAAATAAAGTTCAAAACTCTATGCAAAACATTTCGGAAAGTCAATTGGGAGTTGAAAACCCTAAAAATCCCTGTTCAAGATATTTATGGACTAGGATTTTCTTAAATGGGCTCTAAACGGACCCAATTCATAAATCTATAACATTTTGGACCATTTGGGTCTAAAATGATTCATTCTAACCCTAATAGGCTTTATTGGGCCATAAATGAATTAGTTAGCCCTAATGGGCCATAAACCCATTCCTTTATACCATATTGGGCCGTGAGCCATCCTAAGGGCCCAGTGGGCCGAAAAATAATATTAGGCCTATGAAATTCGAACTAAGCCTAGAATGGGCTCAAACTATCTCCTTGGCCCAAATCTCGGAGAGGATTAAGAGAGGATTAAGGAGAGGATGACAACTCAAAATTACACACCATATATCTATAAACTCACATACATCCATAAAACCTATTACCCTCCATGCAAAAATCATTCTTTTTCCCTCTTCTTATTACTCTCGGCCGAGAGCAAGAACAAACACACATACACATCTTCAAACTTTTCTTTCAAACACTCTCTAAGAACTCCTTCCTCTCCTCCATATTCTCGCAATGTTTGTGGGTGTCTTCAAGAGAGATTTTCATTTTAAATCATCAATCCTTGGTAAGTCCTTATATATCCAAGTTCTACAACTTCATTGTTATGTTAGAACACTCCTTCTAAACAATTGTTTGTGATCATACTCTTAGAAACTTCCTAAGTTCGAAAATCACTCAAGAAAGCTTGCTAAAGGCCAAGATCTCTCCATTTCTTCTTCAAAACCGAGAACAACAAGCAAAGGTGAGTTCATACCCCCTTGTTTTCGATTTTATCTTGTTTTTGGGGGAGAATACAAGTCACCATGTGTTAGATCTATGTATTTGTGCATGCTTATGTGTGTTTTCTTGATTTAAGTTGTGATTATGTGATGAAACACTATAGATCTCGAAAATCTCTAACCAAAAGTAGTGGTTTTGTAAACTAAAACACTTCATATAACTTACTATAAAGATGAATGTGATATACATGTAAAGACCCTTAAGAAACCTGACAAATCTTGAAAAAGGGACCATTTTTGGCACATAAACAAAAAGTTGAGGTTTTTAGTTTATTTTCGATTTTTATAAGGGTCACAAGAGTTATTTTCTTTTAAAAAAATGGGTCTTTAAGATATTTGTGACTTTAAAGGGGCTAAAAGTAAAATTTTCGCATAATGGGCCATAATATGGGCCATTACGGTTTCCTTGGGCCTAAAATGTAAAAATCTTGATTTTTATGGATAAAATTGTCATTTGATACAAATTTGAGCTAAAAATGTAAATATGTGGAATTAGGGGCTGAAAATAACACTTTAATAGAAATGTGGCAAAAAATGTTATTTTTATAAAATTGGTCCCAAATTGTCATTTTAATGAAAAATGGGCTGAAAATGTAATTTTTGTAGAAATGGGTCGAAAACAGCAAAATTTATATATTTGGGCCAGAAATATTCATTTAGATGTATTTGGGTCAAAAATGTTAAATTATACTTAGTTGGGCCGAAATTGTAAATATTTATGAATTTTAGGCCGAAAGTAAAATTTTAACCAAAATGGGCCACAGATGGTCATTATATTTGAATTAAGCCCATAAATTGAAGACTTTTAGTCTTAAGGGATCTAAAGTATCAAATTTTCCAAAAATGTGACTAAAATGTATATTTTCGGTCTAGTGGGCCAAAAGTGTCACTATTACAAAAATTAGATATTTTTGTTGTCTTGGTAAACCTCGAGCTAAAATAAACAACAAAATAATAATGAATGGACGAAATATATCGATAACAATTTTTATCGGGCCTAATACTCTCGTTACATGGCCAATGGGCCTTAAGGGCTCATTTAAGTGTATATTGGGCCTAATAGTTTCCATGACATATTTATTGGGCCTTACGGCCCATTTACATGTTAATTTGGTCCTGAACTATGGATCACGTGTTTATTGGGCCTTAGTGGCCCATTTACATGCCTATTGGGCCTAAATTGCCCTTTACATGTTTATTGGGCCTTAGTGGTCCATTTCCATGCTAATTGAGCTTGGACTGAATATCACATGCTTAGTGGATCTTGGTTATACCTCTACATATTTATTGAACTTCATATATTCATATACATACTTTCAGATTTGAAAGCTTAAAACATACACATAAACATTATACTTGGTAAAATACATTACTCGTGAACAAGTTGAGAATCTAGTGAGATTTGTCGGTTGACACCTTTGAGTGTATGATCGTAGCCTGTAATTATAACCATAGTTTCCCGGAGGGAGAGCGGGAGTTTGTGTATAGATCTATACGGGGTGACCCCCCACGCCTTAACTGTTCGCTACAACAAGACTAGGCCAGTCTAGGGTGACAAACCTTACCTACATCAAAACCGGCGCCTGAAAACGCCAAGACAGGCGATTTAGTCATTATCAAGCATGGTTGTAATGACTCTCTTAGAGACTAACTGCATCAAAGATTTCAGTATATTTATACAAATCTTGACTATACTAAAAACATACATCGATACACGGTCTTGGGATTTTATGATTATGATACTTTTGTAAGCAGAAAATATCGGATTTTCTGGGATAAATACATTTATACACTACCTTCTACTTACAACAGAAAATACAGGATTTTAACTGGATTACATTTTTGTTTATCTATATGTTCCAAAAGCAGCAAACACACATGCATTAATACTTGATTTTGACACATTACTTTCTAACTACTTTAAAGAAAATATCAGATTTTCTGGTGTTTTACGAACCATACAAAACTTTTCAATCAAACATGCTTATGAACTCACCAACATTATATATGTTGACGTTTTCAAAATAACTTGTATTCTCAGGGATTCGTTAAGCGGAAGAATCAACAAGAATATGAGAATTTGTTTTGTGAACTGTTAAACATCATACATTGAATGTTTTGGTCATGTAATTTAAAAGATTGTACTTGATGTAAACAATGGCAGTTGTATTATTATGCATGGTGATTATGATGTTATGTTTCATATATATACACTGTAATGATATTTCAAGATGAAGTCACGCGCAAGCCCCCGGACGTTTCCGCCATCTGGTTCGGGGGTGTGACAGATTGGTATCAGAGCATTGTTTATAGTGAACTTGCATATCTAATCATACAGGATATGCAACTATAAATACAATGGGACTAAAACACTCTGAATAAAATGCATACCTAGATGTACATTAAAACTATAACACTAAAAGTCTCTGGAGGAAGTTGAACACCATGGTCAAACCCGGACAGTTATGTAGTCGTATTGGGGGTTAATATAGCCTGATCAACTATATTTATTCAAAATACGACCAACATGTGGCTGGGAGTTATCATGTGGGGAAATGAATCCAGAAACTTACCTCGTATCCAAAAAGCCCTAAGGAACTCAAACTTAAACAATTAAAAATACTATAGGAGTATTTGAAAATGCTATCTATATACACTCTTCACACACCCCTTACCCCTCCGTTTCTCGCGCAGTCAGCATGGAAGACTACCAACAAGGTGTTCTTTACTACCAGGCTCTAGTGGCCAATGGATTGCTTGAGGGAGAATCTGTCATGATTCCAGGAGAAGACCCAGGCCTAGGACCTGAGGAATGTGTGGAGACCAATTATGATTTCGGGGAAACCGAGGAAGAAGTGGAGGAAGTGGGGAACATTATAGAATTCCCCGGCGAGCCTGCCACTTCGAAGAGGACACCGGACCACCCCTCAACACCGGAGGATTTAGCCGCTCGTGTGCGCTATTTGGAGGAGGAGGTTGCCGCCCTCAGGCAGCAACTCTGGGCAACAGAAGGCCGGGCAGAGCTAGCAGAATATGAGAGGGACAAGGTCAATAGGGAGTTGAGCGAGCTCGCTGATCGTGTGGCACGACACTTCAACATTTGATCACCTATCAGACCCTTGACGCTTCGACCAAGATTAACTTCGTTTACTACCACTACTGCTAGGGTGCCTTGTTATGTTCTACTATATGTACTATCAACGACATGATTAAGTGATTACACTACTCATGAAGTCATTACTCTGTCATAATTTACATCATTTCATGTAATGTATGCCTTAGGTAAGCAAACTTCCATGTACTCAAAAGATTTTCATTAATGAAAACGGCTATATATTTTTCGCATGATGTTGTATTCTGTTATGCGTAATCCTACTTTTATTACATATTGATTCTATGCACTCACATACTCACGCAAAACCGAACCCTCGAAACCGCTAGTTACTCAAGGATCTCGAAACCAAAATAATCTATAAACTCTATGGACAGACTTAAAATTCATGCAAAAAAAAACTGCGATTACCTACTACCATAAATACATCATAGGGATGTAGATGGAAACAATGTCAATCATACGATAAAACGCGAAATTTATAGAGTACAACCAGGAATGACGATCGTTAATTACGATCTGGCTTATCATCATGCGACAGGAAAATGTCATCCCACAGAAATAACAAGCACACCAGCGAGACATCGATCCTGCAGATGGACTCTGCTACATTCCAAGCTGCTGTAACAGCGACAGTAACCGCTGCTATGGCACAACTCAACGCAAACAACACCAATAGAGGTGGAAATAACATCGACAACTCCAACCGAAGAAATGAGCATGGAAACCAACAAGTGACAGCTTATCAAGGCACTCCAAACCCCAAGCTTAAGAGCAGGAAGCGAAAGTCTGGAAGTAAGAGAAAGGGACAGCCAACTCAAGGGTCCTCGAAGAAGCAACATGTTGTTGCTGTCCATGCGACCATGACACCTACTACATCAACACCAGCGAGACCATATGCTGGAAGCCTTCCAAAATGCAACAAGTGCAATTTCCATCATAAGGGAGCCTGCCAGATGTCGTATTGTAATAGATGCAACCGAAAGAGTCACACCGCCAGATACTATAGAACTTATCCACAACAAAATCAGCAGCCAAACAACAACAACAACAATCGCAACAACAGTAACAACAACATCAATGTTGGGGCCAGTCACACCTGTTATGGGTGTGGAGGAACCGGCCATTTCCGACGCAATTTCCCCAAGGCTAACAATCAAGCGACAGAAGGATCAGGAAGGGTCCTACCCTTGGGTCAAGGCGAAGCAATTCAAGACCCGATGGTTGTTACTGGTACGTTCCCACTTAACAACTCTTTCTCTTGCACCTTACTTGATAGTGGAGCTAAGCGAAGCTTCGTTAGTAACAAATTCAAGCACTTACTAAAACAACAACCCCATAAGCTAAACGAAGCCTTCATGGTGGAGATGGCTAATGGGAAAAACTGAATCAACCAAAGATATTTATGTAGGATGCACCTTAACACTAAACAACCATTCATTTCAATTAGATATGATGCCAGTAAATGTTAGGAGTTTTGATGTGATAATCGGCATGGATGGGTTAAGCCCCCACCATGCTGATATTATGTGTCACGAGAAGGTCGTTCGCCTTCACCTCCCCAATCGCAAAACCCTAATAATCTATGGTAATAAACATGGCGCCAATCTTCATCACATTTCGTTCCTCAAGGCACAGAAGTGCCTGCACAAGAAGAACTATGCGTTCATCGCTTATGTTGTAGATAAAGCCAAAGAAGAAAATCAACATTAAAGACATCCCAGTGGCAAGCGACTTTCCGTATGTATTTCCTGAAGAGCTTCTGGGAATACCCCCTGAAAGACAGTTTGGACTTCGAAATCGACCTCATACCAGGAGCCACATCAATTGCCAATTCAGCCTATAGGTTAGCTCCCGCCGAAATTTAGGAGTTTTCCAGTCAATTAAGAGAATTGTTGAGCAACGGATTCATCGGACCAAGCTTCTCACCCTGGGGAGCTCCGGTCTTGTTCGTCAAGAAGATGGATCCTTCAGAATGAGCATCGATTTAAGGGAATTGAATAAGCTCACTATCAAAAACCGATACCCACTTCCTCGGATTGACGACCTATTTGACCAGCTTCATGGAGCTAGTTACTTCTCCAAAATAGATCTAAGATCCGGTTATCATCAGCTCCGAGTCCGAGGAGAGGACATTCCAAAAACTGCTTTCCGAACTGGATACGTCCATTTCGAATTCGTTGTGATACCTTCGGTCTAACGAATTCCCCCACGGTATTCATGGACCCTACGAACCGAGTTCTCCCAACCATTCCTAGTCAGCCTTTTTAATTATTTTCATAGATAACATACGCGTCTGCTCAAGACGCAAGAACAAAACACTGTCAACACCTACGACCGGCCTTGAAGGCATAAAAGCCGGAGAATATCGCGAAGGAAGCACTGCGTGGATGAGATAAAACTCTCGAAGTCAAAAGACGAAGCTTATTGTTATAAGAGTTGAATTGGGCGCTATCTGGGTGATCGTCGATAGGTTAACCAAATCTGCCCATTTCCTGCCAATAAAGGAATCAAACAAGACGGAAAGATTAACACATATCTATATCAAAGAGATCATGAGACTCCATGAAGTACCAGTATCTATTATCTCGGGTCGGGATAACGGATTTACTTCAGAATTTTGACAATCACTTTAGAAGGCTATGGGAACACAGCTACACATGAGCATTGCTTACCACCCTCAAACCGATGGCCAAAGCGAACGAACCATCCAAACACTCTAAGACATGCTCTGAGCTGGTGTGATGGATTTCGGCGAGTCGTGGGACACCCATTTTCCCTTGACTGAATTCTCATACCACAATAGCTATCACACTAGCATCAAGGTTGCTCCTTTTGAGGCTTTATGTGGACGTAAATGTAGATCGCCTCTATGCTGGGATGAGGTGGGTGACACCCAACTAGAAAAAGGACAATCACCAGACATCACTCTTACAAGACCAAAAATCATTCGATTCTCTACAGAAAAGATAATCCAAATCAAATCTTGACTTCAAGCATCACGAGACCGATAGAAGAGCTATGCTGACAAACGGAGAAAGCCTCTAGAATTTCAAGACGGAGACCGGGTACTATTGAAGGTCTCTCCCTGGAAAGGAATGGTCCGTTTTGGGAAACAGGGAAAAACTGAAGCTACGATATATTGGACCGTTCGAGATTCTTGCCCGGATTGGTCCAGTGGCTTATAAGCTGTAGCTACCTGCCGAGTTCAGCAATGTTCACCCCGTGTTCCACGTCTCGGATTTGAAGAAGTGCCTATCAGATGAAACTCTTGTCATTCCTCTAGAAGAGATCGAGATCAATGAGAATCTCATGTTCGTCGAAGAACCAGTCGAGGTATTGGATAGGGAAGTGAAGCGTACGAAGCAGAGCCACATTCCGATTGTGAAGGTTCGATGGAACGCTAAGCGTGGACCAGAATTCACATGGGAACGCGAAGACCAGATGAAGCAGAAGTACCCTCACTTATTCTCTTCTTCATAATCCTAGCTTTCAAAAGAATTTCGGGACGAAATTCCCTCTAACGGGGGGATGATGTCACAACTAGCAGTTTAGCTAGGAAATTTTGTACTCATGTAAGCATCATCTATTGTGATACATGTAATTCTTGTTTGACATCTTGCACTATACTCAATCAATGACAACTAACCTAATCAAGATTCACAAATAAAGTTCAAAACTCTATGAAAAACATTTCGGAAAGTCAATTGGGAGTTGAAAACCCCAAAAATCCCGGTTCAAGTTCTTTATGGACTAGGATTTTCTTAAATGGGCTCTAAATAGACCCAATTCATAAATCTATAACATTTTGGACCATTTGGGTCTAAAATGATTCATTCTAACCCTAATGGGCCTTATTGGGCCATGAATGAATTAGTTAGCCCTAGTGGGCCATAAACCCATTCCTTTATACCGTATTGGGTCGTGAGCCATCCTAAGGGCCCAATGGGCCGAAAAATATTATTAGGCCTATGAAATTCGAATTAAGCCTAGAATGGGCCCAAACTATCTCCTTGGCCCAAATCTCGGCCCAATATATATATATATATATATATATATATATATATATATATATATATATATATATATATATATATGTGTGTGTGTGTGTGTGTGTGTGTTAAAAAAGAAAAAGAAGATTAAGGGAGGATTAAGGAGAAGATGACAACTCACAATTACACACCATATATCTATAAACTCACATACATCCATAAAACCTATTACCCTCCTTGCAAAAATCATTCTTTTTCCCTCTTCTTATTACTCTCGGCCGAGACCAAGAACAAACACACACACATCTTCAAACTTTTCTTTCAAACACTCTCTAAGAACTCCTTCCTCTCCTCCATATTCTCGCAAAGTTTGTCGGTGTCTTCAAGAGAGATTTTCATTTTAAGTCATCAATCTTTGGTAAGTCCTTATATATCCAAGTTCTACAACTTCATTGTTATGTTAGAACACTCCTTCTAAACAATTGTGTGTGATCATACTCTTAGAAACTTCCTAAGTTCGAAAATCACTCAAGAAAGCTTGCTAAAGGCCAAGATCTCTCCATTTCTTCTTCAAAACCGAGAACAACAAGCAAAATTGAGTTCATTGTTGGATTAATGTCTAAGTCCATAAGTATATTTGGTATGTACTTGACCCGACCCGGCATGGTCCATTTGGGTTGCACTTCACCGACACAATTTATATGGATAGTCTTTTGAGAATAGTATATTTATGATTTATATTAATATATTATAAGTTCTAATATATTAATATGTAATCATACTATTTAATTAGTATTGATCAAGAATTAATTTAGAATTAATTAAGTGATCAAAAAGAACTAATTAAATATGGATTCTTATATATATGGAATGGGCCAAGTTCATTTAGGTTGGGCTAAGCTTTCATGGATGGTCCATGGAGCTTTTAACCCATGGATCCTATGTAAATGAAAGGTCATGGGTATTAGGGTTTACATGGATGTAACCCTAATCCTCCATAATATATAGAGGGGTCCTTGGCTCACAAAATTGACACAAGTGTGTGAAAATAAGAGTGGGCCGATTTTAGTGTGCATACATATTTTCTCAAGTTCTTCCAAGGTGTTTTGGTGATTTGTGATTCCATTTGAGGCTTCCACATTATTGGGGCTAAGCTCTAAAATCTTGAAGACATCAAGCTACATCAAAAGGTATGTCATCTAACTAGAACTTTGTATTATAGGTGCTTCATAATATGCTAGTTAGGATGAAACCTTGGAATAGTTAATATTTGCATGTATAATAGAGAAAACATAGATCCAAGGTTTATAGGGTTGCATGTACACCATAGGAGTGTTAGAATGCTCAAAACCCAACAGTGGTATCAGAGCCATAGGTTGTTTTCTGTTATATTGATGCAAATGTTTTATTTTCAAGTTGAAAAAAAAGGAAAAAAAAACATGACGTTTGTCAAATTTTAAGATAATTACTTGTTTTTGTGAAAAACTAATTATTTGTAAAATTTAAATCATTTGCTATATGAGTTGAATTAGGTCAAATTTAGTAAAAGATAAAATGATATGATTATTTTATTAGTTTTAAAAGTTTGATCTAAAGAGTTTTTTGAAACCTCCATAAGTTATGGATATGAAAAGGTTTTTAAAAAATTGATTCAAAGTTTTTTATAAAGTTACAAAACTTGGTCTTAATGTTTTAAAGAATTCCATAACTTGTTCTTAAGTTATGGAACATGAAAAGTTTCATCATAAAACAAGTATTTAACTCCATAAGTTATGGAATCCAAAAGTTTTTAAGAGTTACAAAACTTGCCCTCAAATTTTGGAATTTGGAAAAAGTTTTTTTATGATAAAAAAAAGAATTGAATTCTAAAACTCTTGGGTTCATAACTAAACAATTAATTAAATGGTTTTAATTTTGAATTTAATAATTGGAATTATGATGTTTTATTGAATAATTCAATTAACTCTTATGGACTTTATTAATAGATAATTAAAGTGTTTAATTAAAAGAGAATTAATAATTCCATAATGACATGGTTTAAATTTAATTAAATTAAGAGTATAGTTTAATTAATAGATTAAACCACCAAGTATTTTAAATGTCTAAAATACACCCTTATACTATTATAATATTAAAAGTTTAATATATTATATGTATAAGAGCAAGTCGTCTTACCATTAGTAGGCCTCATTCACGAAGCCGGTCTATAAGGGGGGTATAAGGTTACTGCCTATAAAATAGCAGTTTAATGGGTGTCCACTCTCACCCACCGCTTCCTTGACTGGTGGAGGGTCGTTAGCCGAACAGGTAGGACAAGGACTATAATTCTCCCTTCATTAAAAGTATTAATGATAAATACTAAGTAACTAAACTTTTTATAAATTCTCAATCTTAGTTACTTAGGAAAATGTGAATAACGTGCTAATCCATGAAATTACACTTTGCACTTTGTTTAAGCTGTTAGTGGAGCGTGTGTGGTTAACCGGCACACTAACCTGGACTTAACAAGGTAGGCAAAGGGTAACTTAATGTTTGTCATAGTATCGTTGGAGCGTGTGTGGTTAACCGGCACATCGATTGAGCGGTAAATATTAAGGGTACCAAGTATATTTGCGTGGTTACTTCACACCTTGTTTTGTGATCCTCGGCATCCCAATCACAAAACCTGAAGGGCACACTCGAGATTGAAACATGCCATTGAAAAGTTCAATGAATCTCAAAAGAATCTAGGAGTTTCAAAACCAATTAAAACCTAATAATACATTTCGTTTATCTTGGTGGAAATTGGTGAATCGTCATTCACCTACCTTCAAATATTTTATAGCTTGGATTACGGCATCCCTCTTCCAAGTTATAAAATAGTTTGTTGGGTCCTAGCCTTAATATATCATATTGGGTGTTATATTAAGGACTTAAATCAACTTTACGTGAATTTCTCCCATTGTTGATGTCTGGTTTAGACAACAATGATCTTCCCAAACCAAGCTTTCCTAATGAGTATGACTTCCCGAGTTTGGCTCATGGAAGTCATACTTCTCTTCCTCCACCTCCTCCAATTATTCTCCCTAACCCACAAGTTCAAGGTCACTCAAGCCCTAATGGCAAGCAAGGTCTATGTGTGATCACATCTTAGAGATGAAGTCACATATTGAAAAGCCGGGAGAGTTGGGTGTCAAAGTCTTGAGAAAGTTGGATGTTCAATCACTTTCTAAGTCACATAGTGAGTTCCTTTGGGACTACTATGAAACAGACTATGACATGAACCTTAATGATCATATCTATTTGCTTGGTTCTGCTGAATCAGCAATGATTTGGAACGATAGTAAAGCAAATTTGATTAGAAGATCAACTTCCCAAAAACTTTATGGACAGTGACAATGGTGACACTGGAAATCCAGAAAAAGCATTCTCTTCCCAATGGAAAGGGATTGGCCATAGTCAACCCGGTTGACCAAATGGTAAAGAGAAAGGCTAAGTCTGAGATAGTCCCATTACCAAAGGGTCCATATGTTTATTTTGCCAAAGGAAGGGGCGTTGATTGCGAAGCTGCCAAATTTACCTAAGGATGTTAAGTCAATAAGTTTGACTCTACATCAGGTAGAGCCCATTATCTAACTCTGTTATGTTCTATTCTGAGATCCTCATTACATGATGTGACTGGGTCACATGTTGATGTTTTAAGAATCAAAGAATAGAGAGAAATCTTAAAGGAAGTATATGCTGATTCTGATCGCGAAGGTAGATTTCGATCGCATCAGAATTTTGAGCAGTTGCTTAAGAAGTTATGATATATTGCTAAGGAATAGATAACAACAATTTTCCATGTGGATTGTAAGGATAAGTTTTTCCGCAAAGTTTTAAAATAAAAGAAAATTGTTTAATTTTATTTATTTGAAGTATCCTTACAATGACATTTGTGGAAGATTGTTGCTTATATGATTCCACTGACAGCAATATTGGAAAATGGATTTGATTCTTTCATTTGTGGTAGTGTCTAAATTTACCAAATGAGGAAAGTTCCTCATCACCCAAGTTTCAATTGGACCGAAACTTGGAATCATGCAAGTTGAATAGTATGATGAATGAGAACTTTATAGCATTGGAAAATCAAGACTAATTACTTGTTCACATGGATGTGTGAGTCAAGTGAAGGACTAAAGGGATCGAGTACACATTCTTGTGCACTGGTCATGTCCACCACAAAGCTCGTTAAGACTATTTGATTTACTAAAGTTTAGTAAATATGGTTATACTTACAAGTTTAAGTATAATTCTGAAACATTGGAAAAGTCTCAATGTATGGCAGAACGAATGAGAAGAATCAAATTAGGCAGAAAGATAAAAGTTTCTCAAATCTGAAAAGATGAGAGAGTACTTTAGTATCATGTTTGTGATCATCTTAATGATTTAGAAATCATATCACAATTAGTCCTCTAAAGGTAATCTTAGTGCATTATTATGACTAAGAAGAGGAGTCATGAATTGTTGAAATGGTTAGATCAGGAAGATGAGTCATACTTCGTTCCAAAACAATTCTTAGAGTCATACTCCAAGATTGTAACTTGAGTGACATATCTTAAAGAAAGGTTTAAAACACTTGTCAAATGTAAGAGTAAAAGTGTCCTACTCTTGTACATTTGAAATTGATAAGTTGTGATGTTTTGGATAAAACAAAAACCAACTAAGGCCAATAATGTGAAGTGTTTGTCTTCATAAAGAATCTGCACTATCTGTTAAATATTTGGCAAGATAAGAGGATAGTGGGAGCCTTAAAGATCCTAAAAAGAATTTCAAGAACTAATCAAGAATAAAACCTGAGGTTCTTCACTAGCACACGACTTGAGGTTTATAACATATCGTGTTGACATATTCTGTGCCCATTCCAGTTAAAGTTGGCTTTGCATAGGAGTTCTGAAAGTTCTCAATTGGTTGCATAACAACTTGGAAGCAATGGCAGGCCCTGTACTGCCAGGTGGCAAGAAGTTAAGATTGCATAAGTTCAGTCCATATGAGTTTGGATTTGTCATTATCCTTGTCTTGTGACTATGGTTTTGACGATTCACATGGATAAGAACACATACACCATAAAATCTAAGGGTCATAAGGTTTCTCTCCGATTCATGAAAATGATGGTGAGGAAACACTTCCACCAAGTAGATTTGAAGCAGATGGCAAAAGGTCTAAACAATTGAGACTATGATTACGAAATCCCTTTTCATAGTTCTAAAATTGTTTAGACACACATGCTTGCTATCTAAGGAAAGGTGTATGATTTTGATAAAGTTTTATCAAAGCATCTCGTATCAGAAATCTGAACTTTGGTAAGAAAGTCAATAAAGTATTGATTTCTAGAAGTCCAGCTGATTTCTGAGTACATGTCAAAGCTAGTGGGAGCATAAGTGTTATGCTAATAATCATCATGTTAGTGGGAGCATGATAATTATTGTTAGTGTTGCAAGTTAGCAATGTTATTTATAGAAAATAAAAGTTTCAATTCGTGAGGCTGCAGGGATTGAAAAAGTTGTTTTGCTATAATTAAGGGAGAGGATATACTTCATTTCAGTTCTAAAGGCTTAGATTGAGACCTTAATCATCCTTAGTCAAGAATATATATATGAATTTCATGTTGGATTGGTTCAACTTAAGGAAATTCTATATATTGCGTTCTCAAAATTCGATTATGATTACGGCATCCCTCTTCATAGTCAAATTTTGAAAACATGGAAAATAAAAATATTGTAGCAAAAGACTGGTCTAGAATCATGTCTTTATGTGAGACATCATGAATCGTGTACCATTTGCTTTGGGTACAGGATCGATTGCATGTGCTATAATATTTGGCATTTCTAAATTTTTCCAAATGCCCAGAGGCATTAAGAAGGGACAAGGTCTAGAATTGGATATGACTAAAATGATTAAGCAATTGTCGAGGACAATCTGAGGTCTACCAAAGATTGGTTGCTCAGGGACAGTTGGAAGTATAGTGCTAATTTTGGAAGGACCATATTGACATATTCTGAAAAGAGGCATCTCTTATTCAGAAGTGATAGTCAAAATGAGAATATGGAGTTGTCTCCATAGGTGGAAGTTATCTGTGTAAGATTAGAAAAACTTAATGCAAGAAGCATGTTCAAAGCTATGTACTTTGAATATGAGACTTAATTTCCATGAAGTTGATCTTCATTGGAATGCCCTGTAATGACTGTTGACAAGTTTTGTGACTTTGTACACATTCATTACAAGAGGGTCAGTGCATATAAGTTTAAAATCTAAACAGATTTCGATAAACGATAGGAATTTGGAATTCTTACATTTTTTCGATAACGATTTGGGAGTGTGAAAAGAGAATCATTGAAATTATGTTCAATCGATCTAGTTCACAAAGTAAGGATCATAGACAATCATAGAGTGCATACTTGGTGTATGGCAAAGCTATTGTTTAAGAAAAACAAAGTGTACATGCTTGGAGCATGGGACAACTAGTGTTTTTAATTCAAGTATAAAGTTGATAAAACCGAAACAATGAATAATGAGTAATCAGTATGGTGATAAATAAAAGTGTTTATTTATATTCATAGGGTTTGATACCATATTTGATTCATTTATTCTTGTGTTTCACTTTGCATGTTTTGACTTCCAGAATAACTAAGTCGCTCTTCCTGAATGATTAAGTTATTCAAACCATCCACAGTCGGTCATATGTTGGAAGTAGATATGAATCAAGACTGTCATGGGTTGGTTTGTAGAGGTCCAAGTTGGTGGACAAAGTGGTGCTACAACACTCATGAGTGCTCATAAGTTTTGAGTATTGGATTCAACCCGCGCTCATTTGAATCACTTCATGGATTTTATCACGAGTGATCATGAGACGATAATATCTTATATTCTTCAAACCTAGAGATATGAGTTGTTACTATGAGTTGGTTATACATTGATTGCACGAAAACGCATTTGGTAACTCGATGTTATAAAACGTGCCTTTGTGTATGATTCAACAAGTAGTAGAACAAGCCATATGAGTCGAAGTTTATCCATTCCTTTTACCTTCGGGATAAAAGCGATATCTGTGGGCCCCTCGATGATTTAGCGATGACACATGTGAGTGCTTGGCCAAGCCAGGACTGATTTGATTTGTTCAATCAGTCAGTCATCATAAATCGAAAATCGGGAAACAACAAATGGACAGAGAGAATGATTATAATCCATGTCTCAGTCCATATGATATCTAGAATGGAGGAATATATGATCCCTTATCTGATGGACAAGTCATTGACAAGGTCAGAGTTCGACAGCGGCTTTAAGAGCTACGATTGCCAGTTAGGTTTTGAAGTCATACTCAATAATAGTTTTAGACTTATCCAAGTGGGAGACTGTTGGATTAATGTCTAAGTCCATAACTATATTTGGTCCATTTGGGTTGCACTTCACCGGCACAATTTATATGGATAGTCTTTTGAGAATAGTATATTTATGATTTATATTAATATATTATAAGTTCTAATATATTAATATGGAATCATATTATTTAATTAGTATTGATCAAGAATTAATTTAGAATTAATTAAGTGATCAAAAAGAACTAATTAAATATGGACTCTTATATATATGGAATGGGCCAAGTTCATTTAGGTTGGGCTAAGCTTTCATGGATGGTCTATGGAGCTTTTAACCCATGGATCCTATGTAAATGAAAGGTCATGGGTATTAGGGTTTACATGGATGTAACCCTAATCCTCCATAATATATAAAGGGGTCCTTGGCTCACAAAAATAGGAAACAAGTGTGTGAAAATAAGAGTGGGCCGATTTTAGTGTGCATAGATATTCTCTCAAGTTCTTCCAAGGTGTTTTGGTGATTTGTGATTCCATTTGAGGCTTCCACACTATTGGGGCTAAGCTCTTAAAGCTTGAAGACATCAAGCTACATCAAAAGGTATGTCATCTAACTAGAACTTTGTATTATAGGTGCTTCATAATATGCTAGTTAGGATGAAACCTTGGAATAGTTAATATTTGCATGTATAATAGAGAAAACATAGATCCAAGGTTTATAGGGTTGTATGTACACCATAGGAGTGTTAGAATGCTCAAAACCCAACATTCATACCCCCTTGTTTTCGATTTTATCTTTTTTTTGGGGGAGAATACAAGTCACCATGTGTTAGATCTATGTATTTGTGCATGCTTATGTGTGTTTTCTTGATTTAAGTTGTGATTATGTGATGAAACACTATAGATCTCAAAAATATCTAACCAAAAGTAGTGGTTTTGTAAACTAAAACACTTCATATAACTTACTATAAAGATGAATGTGATATACATGTAAAGATCCTTAAGAAACCTGACAAATCTTGAAAAAGGGACCATTTTTGGCACATAAACAAAAAGTTGAGGTTTTTAGTTTATTTTCGATTTTGATAAGGGTCACAAGAGTTATTTTCTTTTAAAAAAATGGGTCTTTACGATATTTATGACTTCAAAGGGGCTAAAAGTAAAATTTTCGCATAATGGGCCATTACGGTTTCCTTGGACCTAAAATGTAAAAATCTTGATTTTTATGGATAAAATTTTCATTTGATACAAATTTGAGCTAAAAATGTAAATTTGCGGAATTAGGGGCAGAAAATGTGACTTTAATAGAAATGTGGCCAAAAATGTTATTTTTATAAAATTGGGCCGAAATTGTCATTTTTATGATAAATGGGCTGAAAATGTAATTTTTGTAGAAATGGGTCGAAAATAGCAAAATTTATATATTTGGGCCAAAAATATTCATTTAGATGTATTTGGGTCAAAAATGTTAAATTATACTTAGTTGGGTCGAAATTGTAAATATTTATGAATTTTACGCCGAAAGTAAAGTTTTAACCAAAATGGGCCACAAATGGTCATTATATTTGAATTAAGCCCATAAATTGAAGACTTTTAGTCGTAAGGGATCTAAAGTGTCAAATTTTCCAAAAATGTGACTAAAATGTATATTTTCGGTCTAGTGGGCCTAAAGTGTCACTATTACAAAAATTAGATATTTTTGTTGTCTTGGTAAACCTCGAGCTAAAATAAACAACGAAATAATAACGAATGGACGAAATACATCGATAACAATTTTTATTGGGCATAATACTCTCGTTACATGGCCAATGGGCCTTAAGGGCTCATTTAAGTGTATATTGGGCCTAATAGTTTCCATGACATGTTTATTGGGCCTTGCGGCCCATTTACATGTTAATTTGGGCCTGAACTATTGATCACATGTTTATTGGGCCTTAGTGGCCCATTTACATGCCTATTGGGCCTAAATTACCCTTTACATGTTTATTGGGCCTTAGTGGTCCATTTGCATGCTAATTGGGCTTGGACTGAAAATCACATGCTTAGTGGATCTTGGCTATACCTCTACATATTTATTGAACTTCATATATTCATATACACACTTTCGGATTTGAAAGCTTAAAACATACACGTAAACATTATACTTGGTGAAATACATTATTCGTAAACAAGTTGAGAATCTAGTGAGATTTGTCGGTTGACACCTTTGAGTGTATGATCGTAGCTTGTAGTTATAACCAGAGTTTCCTGGAGGGAGAGTGGGAGTTTGTGTATAGATCTATACGGGGTGACCCCCCACGCCTTAGCTGTTCGCTACAGCTAGACTAGGTCAGTCTAGGGCGACAAACCTTACCTACATAAAAACTGGCGCCTAAAAACGTCAAGACAGGCGATTTAGTCATTATCAAGCATGGTTGTAACGGCTCACTCAGAGACTAACTGCATCCAAGATTTCAATATATTTATACAAATCTTGACTATACTAAAAACATACATCGATACACGGTCTTGGGATTTTATGATTATGATACTTTTGTAAACAGAAAATATCGGATTTTATGGGATAAATACATTTATACACTACCTTCTACGAACCATACATTACTTTACAAAAAACACACATGCATTAATACTTGATTTTGACACATTACTTTCAAACTACTTTACAGAAAATATCGGATATTCTGGTGTTTTACGAACCATACAAAACTTTTCATTCAAACGTGCTTATGAACTCAGCAACATTATATATGTTGACGTTTTCAAAATAACTTGTATTCTCAGGGACTCGTTAAGCGGAAGAATCAACAAGAATATGGGAATTTGTTTTGTGTACTGTTAAACATCATATATTGAATGTTTTGGTCATGTAATTTAAAAGATTGTACTCGATGTAAACAATGGCAGTTGTATTATTATGCATGGTGATGATGATTTTATGTTTCATTTATATTCACTGTAATGATATTTCAAGATGAAGTCACGCACAAGCCCGCAGACGTTTCCGCCGTCTGGTTCGGGGGTGTGACAGATAATCGCAGTAATGATACTTTTAAAAAAACATTTGAAAAGTATTTTCTTATAGTTAAAACCATATTTGAAAATCTTTGATTAAAAAAGTGTTGGAACTTTGTTCTACAAAATTACAATATGCGACTTGTCCTACATAGGAGGAAGAGAAAACTGTTTCCCACCTTATAAGTCTTTTCCCACTCATTTAATCAAATGGATCAAGTAATGGCTTAAGCATCTTGGGTTTGGGTTGTAGTGTTGGACGAGTCAAATTGGGCTAGTAGTAGGCTTGGATTTATTAAATATTAATGGTCAAAGATAGGGCCTTGGGGCTCTTGGACTCTTCTTGACTAAATAATATTTTTTTTATAAAATCTGAAATTAATTAGAAATTAATTAATTTTTATTTATTTAGCACAAAACAAACTTTAGAAATTAATTAATTTTTATTTATTTTTAATCGGAGACAAATTTTAGCAGTTAATTTCGGTTGGTGGTTTACAACCACTATTGGAAGCCTATAAATACATGGATTCAGACAAAATTTGAGTGCCACTAAAAACCACACACTTTCTCTCAAAAATCGTTCTACATATAAAAAGGGATCAGGGTGAATTTCGACAGATTCAAGAAATGTTCTTCAATTGGTTGTTGTATCCTCAAGACAGACCCATTCCAGGGAAATTTCTGTCTTAGGACACTGCAATCACAGGCCTCAATCTACTATTTCGAGTTTCTATTTTCTATTGTAAACATCAACATTCAAGTATGTATTCTGATTTGTGAATCTTTGATATATATAAATTCTATTTATTTATGTTTCTGTTAGTCCAATTTAATATTTGATTACTTTTGTCATAACAATCTAAGATAAAAATCAAAAAGTGAAGAATGGATCAAAATTCCATCATCAAAACACATGTGGAAAAGCCTGATAAATTCAAAGGCTTAGATTTTCGGAGAAGAAAACAGAAGATGTTGTTTTATCTAAGAACTCTTCATGTTTCCAATGTTCTCACAGATGATTCTTCCTCTCCTCCTACTGGTGTAACCATGGCAGAAGGTACAACACCACCCACTGCAAACCAATTGGCAGAACATCAAAGGGATATGGAAACTTGGAACAGAAATGAATATAATTGCAGAAATTATATTATTAATGCCTTGGATGATTCCATCCATGATATCTACTCTATCATGACTATTGCAAGATAAACAACTATCAAGAATATTATAAGGTTAGAATTATGATATTAGTTTGGATGGACCATAATGACATGATTCTGGATTGAGATGGTTCTTGATCAGAATTGATGGTCATATGGAAATATAGAAATGTTTTCATAATGGGAGATGTTTGAAAAAAGTCTACATGTAAGTAGGAATTCCATCACATCTTACATAGTGATATGAATTTGGAATTGTGAAATTTGCGTCATTAGAATAATGTCCAGTTGATATGTTCACAAAGGAATGAGCATAGAGAGGCATAGTATGCATGTTCATAACATGATATGACTGATGTTTAATTCAAGTGGTTAGTTTATTCCTCGAAACATTATACAATAAATGAAGTCGTAATTATTATGGTGGTTAAATAATGGAGATTATTTATATTCAATAGAATTGAGACCATAGTTAATTAGTTTATTATTGTGTTTCACTTTGCATGTTTTACTTCCTAAATGATTTGATTATTCGAAATTCCACAGTCGCTCATACTTTTGGAAGTAAATAGTGAATTAAGACTGTCATGAATTAAATTGTAGATTGTCTATGGATATTAGGCATTGCGATGGTTGCTACAATATTCATGAGTACTTAGAAAATGGAGACTTTGAGTATTAGATAAACCATCGCTCATGGAATTACTTCATAGATTATATCACGAGTAATTGTGAGATGATAATATTTTGTATTCTTGAAATGGAGATATGTGAGTTGAAATTTAAAAGTTGGTTGTGCATCGGTGTTACGAAAACGAATCAGTAACGTGATGTTATAAAACGTAGTGTCATGAATGATTTGATGAGTAAAAGATGCAAGCATATAAGTCAAAGTTTATTCTTTCCTTTTTGCCCAAAGGGGAAAAGCGATATTTTTAGCCCCTCGGTGACTTGATGTCGACATCTGAAGTGCTTGGCCGAGCCCGAATGAATTGATATGTTCAACTAGAAATCTGAATTTAGTCGTCATAGATCAGGTCATCGAGAAACAGAAGCTTAGACTATGAGATAGATTCTAATCCATGTCTCATGTCCATATGATATCTTGTAAAACGAATGAATAATTGATCACTTATATTAGGGCAATAACTGATTTTAATCAGAGTTTGGTTGTGGCTTTGTAAAGTACTATTTGCTAGTTACTTCAAGGTCTATACTTGCAATTGTAGTTACAAACTTATCCAAGTGGAAGACTGTTGAATTAAAGTGTCTACGTCAATAACTAAATTGGTATATTCTTGAATTAAGAGCAAAGTCCTTTTGGGTTGCCCTCATAACCAGAAATAGCTAGAAATAATATTAGGAGAGAGAGAGAGAGAGAAATGTTTTTTTAATATATTAACTGGGAATAGATAATTGATATGTTAATTTGTTATGTGATTAATAAATTAATATGAGATTAATAATTATATAATTGATTTGTTAATTTATATGGTTAATAAATTAATAAGAAATCATTTAGAATTAATTAATTATTAATCAAAATTAATCTGGAATTAATTTGGGATTAATTGGAATTAATTAAAGGTGCAAGGGGTGAATTGTAATTGTTCAATAGTTGAAAAAAAGAAGCAATTCTAGAATAATCCAAGGGGTGAATGAAATTCGGAGTCTTTCTAGGGTTTCCAGAAGCCTCCTAGTTGCATAAAAGGAAATGATTTGAATTATGATTAAATCTATTATTTAATCAACTCAGATTCTGCTTTGCTTGCAAGTTACCTAAACTATAAATAGGACCCCAAGGCCAACATTTTCATTCATGAAATTTCTAAGAGTATTAGGAATGAAATTTCCTTCTCCTCCCTCTCTCTCCTCTTCATTCTAGGGTTTTGGGTGTGAGTCATCATAGGCACGAGATTTTTGGTGCTTGCTTTCTAGATCTTGTTCACGAAGGATTTGATTGATTATTTACAATAAAAATAAAAAGGTATGTAAACCCGAATCCCTTTATGAATTTCGAAAATGCTAAGGTATTCTTAGAGTTCTTGATGTTCAACTGTTTGTTGCAATCAATAGAGAAAACCTAGATCCAATAGGTTGCATGTGAACTTAGGGTTAAGTTTTTCTACCATATATTTTTTTTGTAACCTATAAAACCTATCAAAACCATCTTCTGATGAACTCGTGGTCATGGCTGGAGCCTTTGGAATGAACATTGCCATTGAGAATTTCATTCTTGTTTTTATTTTTTACAAGTAAATATATGTGGATTCGGTTGTTTATATTTCTTTCATTGATTACATTTGTGTTGTTATTTCAGGATGATGAGAGCTTAATGAGTTAGAAAGAGAAATGGCTTAGAGGTCTTAATGTCTCCCAGGTTCAAGGTAATTAATTGCAGATCAAGATCTCTTATGATAAACCTAGTAAGAATTTTCGTAATTAAACAGACATGAGTACATACTACTATAATCTGTAAAAATTGCAAGTACATTGCTACCATGGGTAGAAAAATGTTACTACATTGTTATTATTCGTAAAAATAAAGTAAATGTGCTAATATATATGTTGTTCTTAATTACTATTTTTAAGGTGCGGGAATTACATGAACAAGTTCAATGGCATGGAAAGATGCAAATAGAAATACAACAAAGAAAAACATAACTTAAATAGCAATTGGTCAGTTTTATGGATGATAACATTCAATGGTTTTTAGTATTTTTTTTTGTTTTAAACTAAGTTGTTAAATATTTATTTTCTTTTGTATGTAATTGTATGTCACAACTAGCATTTTGCTAGGAAATTCTACTATCATGTAATCATTCACCTAGTGTAATAACTTGTACTCTAAGCGAATATCATACTCTATGCTCATTCAAATACATCTCATATGTTCAACTAAGGGTGAAAACCCTAAAATCCCGGTTCAAGTTCTTTATGGACTAGGATTTTCTTATTTGGCCTAACGGACCAATAAGCATTCAATTCGACTATTTTTGGCTTAGGAACCCTAATTGGGCTCTAATTGGACCCAATTCTGGAAACAATAACATTTTGGGCCATTTGGGCCTAGAATGATCCATTCTATCTCTAATGGGCCTTGATGGGCCATAAATGATTTAATTAACCTTAATGATGCCAGAAACCCATTCCTTTTACCATTTTGGGCCGTGAACCTTCCTAAGGGCCCAATAGGCCGAAAATATGATTTTTTGGGCTTCAAAAATTCGAACAAGACCAAAAAATGGGCTAAATCACCTCATCCTCATTTATCTTAACCCAAATTCTCGGCCCAAAACAATATATATATATATATATATATATATATATATATATATATATATATATATATATATATATATAATGAATGGAAGGAGGTTGATTTAAACATTGCCAACACATGATTATCTAGCATGTATCTAGATAATCACATACATCTAGACACTTATTATGTCACACCCCCGAACCAGACGGCGGAAACGTCCGAGGGCTCGTGTGACTTAAATTGAAATATCATCACAATGAATATACATGAAACATAACATAAACATCCCCATGCATTAATACATTTCAACCGTCATTGTTCATATCCAGTACATTGTTTACATTACATAATCCATAGCATAAATTGTTTGAGAGTCACAAAACATAACATCCTAACACACTTGGCAATTTTCTTCAGCTTATCTGTTACCTGAGAATACAAGTTATTTTGAAAACGGACAACATATATAATGTTGGTGAGTTCATAAGCAGGTTTGATATGAAAATGTTTTGTGTAGTTTGTAAAACCCAGAAAATCCGATATTTTTTGCAAAGACAATTGTTTACATAATAGGTGTGATGATCCATAAGTATATACGTGAATGATTTCAAACATGTAAAAGTAGTATGAATTCTTGCACTGTAGTTATCGAAAGTGAAAGCGAATAATGTTGTTCCCCCGGAAAACCTGATGTTTTCCGATATAAATAGCATGATTGTTTTGTATTATTGTATAGACACAATGAATATATATGATTTCCCATGATTACTTAGACGGTATTTGGATGTCTATGTGAGTCGTTATAACCATGCATAATAATGACTATTTCGTCTTTCTTGGCATTCTAGTGAAAGCCGGTATTGATTTTAAGATTTTGTCACCCTAGACTGGCCGAGTCTAACTGTAGCGAACAGCTTAGGTGTGGGGGAGTCACCCCCGTATAGATCTATACACAAACTCTCGCTCTCCCTCCAGGAGACTTTGATTATAACTACAGACTACGACCGACACTTTTTGGTGTCACCCGTTATTACTCACTAAATCCAAATGAAATTGAATAACCTTGTTTAACGATCTGAATTATGTTTACTTGAATAAGAGGTAAGCCTAACAGACGAAGAGAAGAGGACTACGGGGGCCCACTAATCACGCATGTTATTAAAGGCTGTCGAGTGTGCGACGGACACGTTAGCCCATCGCACATATGATTTATTTGGACCTTACTAGAAATACAATTGGGCCACTACGGTCCAATAGCATGTAAAAGCCATTGAGGGTCCATTAGGCATGTAATTGGGTCACCTGAGGCCCAATAAACATGTCTTTTTTATGTTTGGCCCAATAGTCATGTTAATGGATCACAAAGGCCCAATAAGCATGATTAGGGGTATTAAAGCCGAACCGATATAATGTTTACTTGTTTTGTATAGTATTAATATCGTAAGGATTGTTTCACACGAATTGTTTAATCGAAAAGTCTCCAAATTCGCCAACTTGTCTTATAATGATATTTAGATTTATATATAAAATGTATTTATATTCTTTCTATTTAAATCCATAAGTTATTAAAAATTATGTATTTTTTTTTACCCAATTATCTTAATATTAACATAATTGACCCATAAATAATTGTTTGACCAATTCAGCCCCTTTTCTAGTAAAAATGACAAATTTTTTACCCTTTTTATGAAAAATGACATTTTTGGTCCTTCGATTATGTTTCTTGACATTTTCGACCCAACACTTATTTAAATCATGATTTCAGCCCAAAATAAGGTTTTGGACAGTTTCAGCCCTGTAATTAAAAAGATTTACACTTGTAATCCCAATTTTCGCAATTCTTACAATTTTTGCCCAAAAATCCAAAAACATTGCATTTTTAGTCCTATTTGATAAGAAAGACATTTTCAGGCCCTGAAATTTGTTTATTCATGTTTTTAACTCATATTTTGATAAACTTACAATTTCAGTCCCTTAAGTTTCCCATTTTTCGCAAATTGGGCCTAAAAGCCGAAAAGCCCAAACTTTAGCCCATTAGGCTAAAATTTACACTTTTAGTCCTTTAAAAACCGTGATCTTCATAATAACTCATATTTTAAGAGATTTGACCCTTTTGATCCTTATAAAAACCGTAATGACATCATTTCCTCCATCCTTTGCTTGTTTGTCAAAAATGGTTCATAAATAGAATTTGTGTTTTGTTTTACTTAGTTTGAATTTGTATAATACTTTTGCCTTGATAATAATATGTATAAGATATCTTAGGTAACATATTTCCTTAACAAGGTTAAGAATCTCGAATAGATCAAGTTTCTAACACATAATCATCAAATAAATTCAAGAAATCACACATATCATACCAAAAACACATGGATCTACACATTTTACTTGTATTCTCCCCCATAAATCATGTAAAAACCAAAAACAAGGGGTATGAACTCACCTTGCTTAGTTGTTTCGGTTTTGAAGAAGATATGAAGAAGATTTTTGGTCCTAGCAACACCTTGATGTGGATCTCGAACTTGAGGTGATTCTAGGAGTATGATTATCACAAATGTTTAAGAGAAGGGATCTAACATGAGAAAAGAGTTATAAAATCCTTGGATATGTATAACTTACCAAGAAATGATGATATTCTCTTGAAAATCCTCTTGATACACAAACAAAACTTCGAGATTTTGGATGGAGAAGGAGGAGAATGCTTGAGAGAGTTTGAAGGAAGTTTGAAGTTGTGTGTGTGTGTTTTCCTTGTGCTCTCGGCCGAAGAAGAAAAAGAGAGGGGAAGAGAGAGTTGATGAAATGACTAACATGGATATATGTTGGATTATGCATGGAGGTATGAAGGGTAATAAGGAGGTGGCACATAAAAGTCAACCCTCCTTATTCTTTTTTTTTATTTGGGCCGAGAGGGAGAGAGGAGAGACAAGATTTGGGCCTTTAGTGCTTGAGTTCCATAATGTGAAGCCCAAATTGATGGTTTTCGGCCCATTGGGCCTTTGGAGTAGTTCACGGCCTAATCTTGCATAAAGGAATGGATTTGTGGCCCATTAGGATTTATTAAATTTGTTATGGCCCAAGAAGGCCCATTAAAGGTAAACTAATCCATTTTAGACTTATAAGGCTCAAAAAGGTTAAGTTTCATGAAAGTGGGTCCAATTAAGGCCCATTTAAGGGTCCTAAGCCCAAAATAGTCAAATTCGAAGCTTATTGGTCCATTAGGCCCAATAAGGAAATCCTAGTCCATAATAGACTTAAACTGGGATTTTTAGGGTTTCCAATCTTTTGTTGACTATTTGAAGTGTTGCATAGAGTGTTTGATGAAATCTTGGTGTCATTGAATAATCATCATGTATACTTTCCAAACTTTAGTTTCGAATCTTATCATTGTTAATGTTTACAGAAGCATTAGAATTTCTAGTTGTGACATCATCCCCCCGTTAGAGGGAATTTCGTCCAGAAATTCTTTTTGAAGCTAGAATCGAGAATGCGAGAATAGGTGAGGGTACTTTTGCTTCTTCTGGTCTTCGCATTCCCATGTGAATTCCGGTCCACGTCTTGCATTCCACCGAACTTTCACAATCGGAATGCGACTTTGTTTAGTACGCTTCACTTCCCTGTCCATGATTTCAACTGGTTCCTCGATGAAGAGGAGACTCTTGTTGATTTCGATTTCTTCCATTGGGATGACAAGAGTTTCGTCGGATAAGCACTTCTTCAAATTGGAGACATGGAACACGGGGTGTGCACTGCTGAGCTCGGCAGGTAGCTGTAGCCTATAAGCCACTGGACCGATTCGGGCAAGGATCTCGAATGGTCGATTGTACCATGGGTTTAGCTTTCCCCTTTTCCCAAAACGAATCACCCCTTTCCAGGGAGAGACTTTTAACAACACCCATCCCCAACTTGAAATTCCAAGGGCTTTCGCCGTTTATCAGCGTAGCTCTTCTGTCGGTCTCGTGATGCTTGAAGTCGAGCTCTGATTTGAACTATCTTCTCTGTCGTTTCGCGTATGATTTCTGGTCCCGTTAACACGTTGTTTGGTGTCTGCCCTCTTGCCAGCTGAGTGTCACCTACCTCAGCCCAACACAACGGTGATCTACATTTACGCCCATATAATGCTTCAAAAGGAGAAACTTTGATGCTTGTGTGATAACTGTTGTCGTATGAAAATTCAATTAAAGGTAATTGGGTATCCCACGACCTTCCGAAGTCTATCACTCATGCTCGAAGCATATCCTCAAGCGTTTGAATGGTTCGCTCACTTTGATCGTCCGTTTGTGGGTGGTAAGCAGTGCTCATATCGAGTTGTGTTCCCATAGCGTGTTGAAGTGATTGCCAAAAGCGTGAAGTGAATCTACGATCTCGATCTGAGATGATAGATATTGGTACTCCATGGAGTCTCACAATTTCCTTGATGTAGATGCTCGTAAATCGTTCCATCTTGTATGATTCCTTTATTGGCAGGAAATGGGCGGATTTTGTCAACCTATCGACTATTACCCATATGGCATCCAATCCATCAGTTGTCTTGGGTAATTTGGTTACAAAGTCCATGGTAATTTTTTCCCATTTCCACTCGGGTATTACCGGCTGTTGTAATAACCCCGAGGGCTTTTGGTACTCTACCTTCACTTTAGCACAAGTGAGGCACTTACTAACGTAAGTGGCAATCTCTGCCTTCATGTTAGGCCACCAATAATATTGCTTCATATCCAGGTACATCTTATCTGAACCTGGATGGATGGAGTATCGTGTCTTATGAGCCTCATTCATGACTACCTCTATGAATCCCCCAAGTTTAGGGACCCAAATTCGGTTCATGAAATAATATGTTCCTTCCTCCTTGACTTCGAAGTACTTTTCCATTCCACGTAACGCTTCGCTGATTCTTATTTCTGTCTTAATGGCATTAGACTGGGCTTCTTTGATTTGCGAGAACAGGTGGGATTGAATGGTTATTGAAAGAGTTTTCACACGACGATTTGAGTATTCTTTCCAACTCAAGGCATCAGCTACCACGTTAGCCTTGCCTGGGTGGTACTTGATTTCGCACTCATAATCGTTTAGTAGCTCAACCCATCTTCGCTGCCTCATTTTTAACTCCTTTTGATTTAAAATGTGTTGGAGACTCTTGTGGTCGGTGAAAATGGTGCACTTCGTACCATAAAGGTAGTGCCTCCAAATCTTCAAAGCGAAGACCACAGCTCCCAATTCGAGATCATGGGTGGTATAATTCCCTCATGTGTCTTTAGTTGTCGGGATGCATAAGCTATCACCTTCCCACGCTGCATGAGTACACAGCCTAAACCCTGATTCGAAGCATCGCAGTAAACTACGAAGTCCTCAGTTCCCTCTGGTAAAGATAGTATTGGTGCACTACAGAGAGCTCGTTTTAGAGTTCGGAAGGCAACCTCCTGCTTTTCTGTCCATTCAAATGGTACGCCCTTCTGTGTGAGCAGGGTAAGTGTCTTGGCTGTTCTGGAGAAGTTCTGAATGAATCGTCTGTAATAGCCTGCGAGACCCAGAAATTGACGAATTTCTATGGGTTTCGTTGGGACTGCCCATCCTTCAATGGCTTTGATCTTAGAAGGGTCCACATGTATCCCTTCTTGGATGACAACATGACCTAAGAAGTTTACGCTACGGAGCCAGAACTCACACTTAGAGAGTTTTGCGTATAACTTTTCGGTTCGTAGGGTTTCCAAGATTTGCCGGAGATGTCGACTATGCTCCTCTTCGCTTCGAGAATAAACCAGGATATCATCGATGAAAACGTTGATAAAGTTGTCGAGGAATGGTCGGCATACTCGATTCATCAGGTCCATGAATGCGGAAGGGGCATTCGTTAGACTGAAGGGCATTACAACAAATTCATAATGTCCATAGCGAGTTCGGAAAGCGGTCTTGGGGATATCCTCTTCCCAGACCTTGAGTTGGTGGTAGCCGGATCGCAGATCTATCTTAGAGACATAGTTCGCTCCTTGAAGCTGGTTGAATAGATCGTCGATTCGCGGAAGTGGGTAGCGATTTTTGATAGTGAGCTTATTCAGTTCTCTATAATCGATACACATTCTAAAGGATCTGTCCTTCTTTTTAACAAAAAGGACCGGAGCTCCCCAGGGTGAGAAGCTAGGTCGGATGAATCCTTTGCTCAAGAGTTCGCTGAGTTGGCTTGACAGTTCTTGCATCTCCACAGGAGCCAACCTATAGGGTGATTTGGCAATGGGTGTAGCTCCTGGCACAAGGTCAATTCGGAACTCGACTTGTCTTTCTGGGGGTATCCCCGGAAGATCTTCAGGAAAGACATCAGGGAAGTCGCAAGCCACTGGGATGTCTCGAATATCGACCTCTTCCTTGGACTTATCCACTATGTGAGCCTGAAATGCCATGTCCTTCTTTTGTAGATACTTATGTGCCTTTATGCACGAGATGAGATGAAGGTTCGTATTGGGTTTGTCTCCGTATATAATTAGAGTTTCGTGGTTAGGGCGATGAAGGCGAACGGCCTTCTCGCAACACATAACTTTGGCATGATGGGGGCTCAACCAATCCATGCCGATAATCACATCAAAACTCCTAATGGTTACAGGCATCAAGTTTATTTGAAATACGTGATTATTTAAGGTTAGGGTACATCCTACGTAGATTTCCCCAGTTGATTCTATTTTCCGATTAGCCATTTCCACCGTAAAGGCTTCATTAAGCTTCTGGGTTGTTGTTTTAGAAAATGTTTGAATTTATTACTCACAAAACTTCGCTCTGCCCCGGTATCAAACAGAATGCATGCATAGGTGTGGTTAAGGAGAAACGTACCAGTGACAACAGCGGGATCCTGAACCGCTTCTCCTTAACCCATGGTCAGCACTCTCCCTGCTCCTCCATTCCCTTGGTTGTTGATATTGGGGCAGTTTCGACGGAAATGTCCAGTCCTTCCACATCCATAACAGGTGTAGCTAGCTCCAGTTTTGTTGTCGTTGTTGTTAGTGTTGTTGTTGTTGCGGTTGTTGTTGTTGTTATTGTTTCCCTGCTGCTGGTTCTGGGAAGGATAGGTTCTGCAGTATTTTGCTGTGTGACCCTTTCGGTTGCAGCTGGTACATTGCATCTCCCTGCATTCACCATTGTGATGGAGATTGCACTTGTTGCATTTTGGGAGATTTCCGGAATATGGATTAGGGGCACTTGGGGTGGATGAGGCTGGAGCATGTGGTGTGGAGGGAACTTGAGTGGTTGCAGCATGAACTGTCACTGTTTGTTGTTTCTTTGACGACTCTGGGCCTTGTCATCCCTTCCTCTTGTTATTCTTTCCCTTCTTGTTGTCACTCTCCTTCTTGCTTTTAGTTTCTCCTGCTTTCTCGCCTTTCTTGTTGTTATGGTCATACAACTTCTTGGCCAACCTCTTGGCACTGTCAAAGGTTTCAGGATTCGCAGCAATCACGTTTCCTTGAATTGGGGAGGTTAATCCCCAGATGAATCGTTCGATTTTCTTCCCTTCCGAAGTAATCATGCCAGGACACAACAGAGACAGTTCACTAAACCTTGATATGTAAGCATCGATGTCGGAGTTTCGGACAGTGAGATTCCATAACACTTGCTCCATTTTCTGAATCTCGCCACGCGGGCAATATTCACCCATTAGCATTTCCTTCAGTTCCGTCCATGGCATGGCATTAGCCACCGGGAGAGTCATAGCCTCCACATGTCCATTCCACCAGGTGAGAGCTTGATCAACAAATATACATGCAACAAACTTCACCTTGACCTCATCAGGGCATTCACATATCTCGAACACCGATTCCACTTTTTCAATCCACCTCTTCAGGGTTATCATTCCCCCTGTGCCATTAAAGGTTCGTGGCTTGGCGTTGGTGAACTCTTTGTAAAAGCATGTCATGGTAGGTCCTTGGTTCATCCCGTTGTTTGAACTTCCGGCTCCCTGTCCGTTGCCTCCACCATTGTTCCCGTTGTGGATTTGCGCCAGTGCTACTGTGACTGCGGCAGACACATCTGCTTGGAATGCAACCGAGTTGATTTCTGGTGGCGTCGGTGGTTGATTGTTTCCACGGGTTGGTCTTTGCGGCATCTTGCTGTTATGGAACAGGAAGACGTTGAGTAAGTATTGTATTTAAGTTGAGAATTTCGTGAATCGATTTTTGTATCTAATTGTTTCCATATATTCACACCAAACAATAAGAGTATAAAACACATAGCAGGTCACAACATCACCATAAAACACATAATATTTTTCACTAATAATATCCGTACTTTGATACATGAAAATTTGCTCAAAAAGAGCATACATAAAGTTCGGCAACATAACGACTCTATGAGTAGTGTAATCAGTTAAACATGGAGTCGGTAGTACATAGCATGGTAAGCATAAGTGAACATAATACTAGTAGGGAAGTCTAATGGTTCGAAGTGCTCTGAGATGCGTCGGGTGGTGGGGCTGATGATGTGGATGCGCCCTGAAGACGCGCCACCTGTCGTTCTGTGGCTCGTAGTCGATCCTCCCAAATCGCTTGACGTACATGAAAGTTATGGATTACTTCTTGAGTTTCTCGTTTCGCCCGGGCCACTGCGGCTCGCATCAGATTCAGTTGCTCGGCCGTGTCCTGGGCTAGGTCGCCAGTGTTCCGTAACCGTCTCACCATGACAAGAAGTGCTCGGTCAGCCGGTCCTCCCTCCCTCAAGTCATAGAACTGGCGAGCCATGCCAAACGGGGGTTGCTGTCCCTGTTGTCTGCTCCATCTCCAAATGTCGATACCCCAGGGAGGGGTAGGGCCGTTAGGGCCCATTCGGTGAGCTGGCACCCTCACTGGGTATGGGGGGTTGATGACTACAGACTTAGTGTTCGAATCATCGTTGTTGTCGCCACCCGACTCTTCCTCTTCAATGTCTGCCACAGGTTCTGCAGGTCCCTCTTCGATTTCCTCTTCCGGTTCCTCTTCTTCCGTGGGATCCTCTTCAGGCTCCTCGTCGGATTCCTCTAGCCATCCGTTATTCCCCTGATTGGGGAAATACGGATCTCCGGGAAGATGGAACCCAGCCATACTGTCTGCAAGGGGGGGGTATATCAATAAACTATTATAAATCCTAAAATATTTTTAGTTGTTATAAAAATTGGGTTGATGTCCTCCTCTTTTTTAACAATGGGGTATGCCTTTGGTTTACTGACCATCGTGATTGCCTCAGGGCATGTGATAGTTGTATTCTGAAGAAATGTAGTTGATCAGGCTACATTCATCCCTAATACAACTGTGAACAGTCCTGGCTTAACCGAGATGTTAGGATTTTTCCCGATGCCTTATTTGAATTGTTATTATGTCTACTTTTCTAAGTCGCACAAGTAAGAGTGTTTATTATTATGTTTTATTAGTTTTGTTCAGAGTTATTTAATCCCTCTTTGGGTTTATAGTTGCATATCAATGTGTGGTTAGATATGCCAGTTCACTATAAACAGAGCTCTGATACCAACCTGTCACACCCCCGAACCAGACGACGGAAACGTCCGAGGGCTCGTGTGACTTAAATTGAAATATCATCACAATGACTATACATGAAACATAACATAAACATCCCCATGCATTAATACATTTCAACCGTGATTGTTCATATCCAGTACATTGTTTACATTACATAATCCATAGCATAAATTGTTTGAGAGTCACAAAACATAACATCCTAACACACTTGGCAATTTTCTTCAGCTTATCTGTTACCTGAGAATACAAGTTATTTTGAAAACGGTCAACATATATAATGTTGGTGAGTTCATAAGCAGGTTTGATATGAAAATGTTTTGTGTAGTTTGTAAAACCCAGAAAATCCGATATTTTCTGAAAAGACAATTGTTTACGAAATAGGTGTGATGATCCATAAGTATATACGTGAATGATTTCAAACATGTAAAAGTAGTATGAATTCTTGCATTGTAGTTATCGAAAGTGAAAGCGAATAATGTTGTCCCCTCGGAAAACCCGATGTTTTCCGATATAAATAGCATGATTGTTTTGTATTATTGTATCGACACAATGAATATATATGATTTCCCATGATTACTTAGACGGTATTTGGATCTCTATGTGAGTCGTTATAACCATGCATAATAATGACTATTTCGTCTGTCTTGGCATTCTAGTGAAAGTCAGTATTGATTTTAAGATTTTGTTACCCTAGACTGGTCGAGTCTAACAGTAGCGAACAACTTAGGTGTGGGGGAGTCACCCCCGTATAGATCTATACACAAACTCTCGCTCTCCCTCCAGGAGACTTTGATTATAACTACAGATTACGACCTACACTTTTTGGTGTCGCCCGTTATTACTCACTAAATCCAAATGAAATTGAATAACCTTGTTTAACGACCTGAATTATGTTTACTTGAATAAGAGGTAAGCCTAACAGACGAAGAGAAGAGGACTACGGGGGCCCACTAATCACGCATGTTATTAAAGGCTGTCGAGTGTGCGACGGACACGTTAGCCCATCACACATATGATAGATTTGGACCTTACTAGCAATGCAAATGGGCCACTATGGTCCAATAGCATGTAAAAGCCATTGAGGGTCCATTAGGCATGTAATTGGGTCACCTGAGGCCCAATAAACATGTCTTATTTATGTTGGGCCCAATAGTCATGTTAATGGGTCACAAAGGCCCAATAAGCATGTTAATGTCTTACTTGTTTTGTATAGTATTAATGTCGTAAGGATTGTTTCACACGAATTGTTTAATCGAAAAGTCACCATATTCGCCAACTTGTCTTATAATGATATTTAGATTTATATATAAAATGTATTTATATTCTTTCTATTTAAATCCATAAGTTATTAAAAATTATGTATTTTTTTTTACCCAATTATCTTAATATTAACATAATTGACCCATAAATAATTGTTTGACCAATTCAGCCCTTTTTCTAGTAAAAATGACAAATTTTTTACCCTTTTTATGAAAAATGACATTTTTGGTCCTTCGATTATGTTTCTTGACATTTTCGACCCAACACTTATTTAAATCATGATTTCAGCCCAAAATAAGGTTTTGGACAGTTTCAGCCCTGTAATTAAAAAGATTTACACTTGTAATTCCAATTTTCGCAATTCTTACAATTTTTGCCCAAAAATCCAAAAACATTGCATTTTTAGTCCTATTTGATAAGAAAGACATTTTCAGGCCCTGAAATTTGTTTATTCATGTTTTTAACTCATCTTTTGATAAACTTACAATTTCAGTCCCTTAAGTTTCCCATTTTTCGCAAATTGGGCCTAAAAGCCGAAAAGCCCAAACTTTAGCCCATTAGGCTAAAATTTACACTTTTAGTCCTTTAAAAACCGTGATCTTCATAATAACTCATATTTTAAGAGATTTGACCCTTTTGATCCTTATAAAAACCGTAATGACATCATTTCCTCCATCTTTTGCTTGTTTGTCAAAAATGGTTCATAAATAGAATTTGTGTTTTGTTTTACTTAGTTTGAATTTGTATAATACATTTGCCTTGATAATACTATGTATAAGATATCTTAGGTAACATATTTCCTTAACAAGGTTAAGAATCTCGAATAGATCAAGTTTCTAACTCATAATCATCAAATAAATTCAAGAAATCACACATATCATACCAAAAACACATGGATCTACACATTTTACTTGTATTCTCCCCCATAAATCATGTAAAAACCAAAAACAAGGGGTATGAACTCACCTTGCTTAGTTGTTTCGGTTTTGAAGAAGATATGAAGAAGATTTTTGGTTCTAGCAACACCTTGATGTGGATCTCGAACTTGAGGTGATTCTAGGAGTATGATTATCACAAATGTTTAAGAGAAGGGATCTAACATGAGAAAAGAGTTATAAAATCCTTGGATATGTATAACTTACCAAGAAATGATGATATTCTCTTGAAAATCCTCTTGATACACAAACAAAACTTCGAGATTTTGGATGGAGAAGGAGGAGAATGCTTGAGAGAGTTTGAAGGAAGTTTGAAGTTGTGTGTGTGTGTTTTCCTTGTGCTCTCGGCCGAAGAAGAAAAAGAGAGGGGAAGAGAAAGGTGATGAAATGACTAACATGGATATATGTTGGATTATGCATGGAGGTATGAAGGGTAATAAGGAGGTGGCATATAAAATTCAACCCTCCTTATTCTTTTTTTATGGGCCGAGAGAGAGAGAGGAGAGACAAGATTTGGGCCTTTAGTGCTTGAGTTCCATAATGTGAAGCACAAATTGATGGTTTTCGGCCCATTGGGCCTTTGGAGTAGTTCACGGCCCAATCTTGCATAAAGGAATGGATTTGTGGCCCATTAGGATTTATTAAATTTGTTATGGCCCAAGAAGGCCCATTAAAGGTAAACTAATCCATTTTAGACTTATAAGGCCCAAAAAGGTTAAGTTTCATGAAAGTGGGTCCAATTAAGGCCCGTTTAAGGGTCCTAAGCCCAAAATAGTCAAATTCGAAGCTTATTGGTCCATTAGGCCCAATAAGGAAATCCTAGTTCATAATGGACTTAAACCGGGATTTTTACGGTTTCCATTCTTTTGTTGACTATTTGAAATGTTGCATAGAGTGTTTCATGAAATCTTGGTGTCATTGAATAATCATTATGCACACTTTCCAAACTTTAGTTTCGAATCTTATTATTGTTAATGTTTACAGAAGCATTAGAATTTCTAGTTGTGACATATTACCCTTCATGCAATACTCCTTATCTCTTCTCTTTCTCTTCTTATTGCTCTTGGCCGAGAGCTCCACAAACACACAACATTTCACTTTCAAACTCACTCATAATTCCTCTCAAGCTCAAAGAAAACTCTCACCTTCCCTTGCCATTTTCGTGACCTTGGTGTGTGATCCCAAGTGTTCTTCATCCAAAATCATCTACTTGGTAAGTTCTAATCATCTATAAGTCATTTGTTTCCGTTTTTAAGCAAAGAACACTTCCTTATATGGTTCATTTCGTGTTCTAGCTTCCTAGGACCATCTAAGTTCGAAACTCCTTCCAAAGAAGCACACAAGGCCGAAAATCTTCTTCAAACTCTTCATCAAACCGAATCCAAACCTCAAGGTGAGTTTATACCCCCTTGTTTTTGGTTTTACATGTTTTTGGGGGGAGAATACCAGTGTTCATGTGTAGATCAATGTATTTATGCATGTTATGTGTGATTTTTTTGGTTTATGTTGTGATTATGTGATAAATCTTGATGAATCTCGAATACTCTAACAAAAATGGGTGAGATTCAAAAACTAAAACACTCTAAACATCATAATACAAGGATAAAAGTGTTATACATGCCTAAGATGTGAAAAACAAAACAAAAATCTTGTATAAGGATCATTTTTGACAAGTAAACAGAAGATTGGAGAAAATTTTGCCACTTATGGTTTTATAAGGATCAAAAAGGTCACATTTGTATAAAAATGAGATTTTATAATAATCATACTTTTCAAAGGGCCAAAAGTGTAAAATTTAGCATTATGGGCCTCAATTTGGGCCTTGCGGCTTTTCGGGCCCAAATTGCAAAAATATCAATTTTTAGGGATTTAAAATGCTATCTAATCAAAACGTGAGCCAAAAATGTTAATTTTATGAAAATTGGACCGAAAATGTCATTTTATTCAAATAAGGGCTGAAAATGTAATTTTATGAAAAATGGGCCAAAAATGCCCTTCTTTTTAAAGATGGGTTAAAAATGTTATTTTTATAAAGATTGGGCCGAAAACGTTACTCTTTTCAAAAATCGATTAAAAATGTTATTTCTTATAGAAATGGGCAGAAATTTACAATATTTTATTAATTGGGCCAAAAATGACCATTTATATGTATTTGGGCCAAAAATGTTATTATTTATGATTTTTGGACCGAAAATGAAAACTTTTAACCTTAAGGGATTTAAAGTGTCAAATTTTACAAAAAGGTGACTAAAATTGTATATTTTCAGTCTAATGGGCCAAAAATGTCTCTGTTACAAAAATTAGATATTTGGTAATTTTGGTAAAGCTCGAACAAAAACAAAACAACGAAATAATAACAATTGGACGATATACATCGATAACATGTTGTTGGGCCTGATACTCTCGTTACATGGCCAATAGGCCTTAAGGGCCCATTTAAGTGTATATTGGGCCTAATATTTTCCATGGCATGTTTATTGGGCCTTGCAGCCCTTTTACATGTTAATTTGGGTCTGAACTATGGATCACATGTTTATTGGGCCTTAGTGGTCCATTTACATGCCTATTGGGCCTAAATTACCCTTTTACATGTTTATTGGGCCTGAGTAGTCCATTTACATGCTAATTGGGCTTGGACTGAAAATCACATGCTTAGTGGATCTTAGCTATACCTCTACATAATTATTGAACTTCATATATTCATATACATACTTTTGGATTTAAAAACTTACAACATACACGTAAACATTATACATGGTGAAAAACATAACAATCGTGAAAAGTTGAGCATCTAGTGAGCCTTGTCGGTTGGTATCTTTTAGTGTACGATTGTAGCCTGTAGTTATAACCAGAGTATCCTGGAGGGAGAGCGGGAGTTTGTGTATAGATCTATACGGGGTGACCCCCCCCCCCCCCCCACGCCTTAGTTGTTCGCTACAGCTAGACTAGGCCAGTCTAGGGCGACAAACCTTACCTAAATCAAAACCGGCGCCTGAAAACGCAAAGACATGTGAATTAGTCATTATCAAGCATGGTTGTCACAACTCACTTGGAGACTAACTTCATCAAAGATTTCGGTATATTTATACAAATCTAGACGATACTAAAAACATACATACATCGATACTCGGTCTTGGAAAGTTTATGATTACGATACTTTTATAAGCAGAAAATATCGGATTTTCTGCGATAAATACATTTATACATTACCTTCTTCTTACAACAGAAAATACAGGGTTTTTATCTGGATTACATTTTTGTTTATTTATACATTTCAAAAGCAGCAAACACTCATGCATTAATACTTGATTTTGACACATGACTTTCAAACTACTTTACAGAAAATATCGGATTTTTTGGTGTTTTACGAACCATACAAAACTTTTCAATCAAACATGCTTATGAACTCACCAACATTATATATGTTGACATTTTCAAAATAACTTGTATTCTCAGGGACTCGTTAAGCGGAAGAATCAACAAGAATATGGGATTTTGTTTTGTGTACTGTTAAACATCATACATTGAATGTTTTGGTCATGTAATTTAAAAGATTGTACTTGATGTAAACAATGACAGTTTTATTATATTATGCATGGTGATGATGATGTTATGTTTCATTTATATTCACTGTAATGATATTTCAAGATGAAGTCACGCACAAGCCCCCGGACGTTTCCGCCGTCTGGTTCGGGGGTGTGACAGATTGGTATCAGAGCATTGTTTATAGTGAACTGGCATATCTAATCATACAGGATATGCAACTATAAATACAATGGGACTAAAACACTCTGAATAAAATGCATACCTAGATGTACATTAAAGCTATAACACTAAAAGTCTCTGGAGGAAGTTGAACACCATGGTCAAACCCGGACAGTTATGTAGTCGTATTAGGGATAAATATAGCCTTATCAACTATATTTATTCAAAATACGACCAACATGTGGCTGGGAGTGATCATGTGGGGAAATGAATCCAGAAACTTACCTCGTATCCAAAAAGCCCTAAGGAACTCAAACTTAAACAATTAAAAATACTATAGGAGTATTTGAAAATGCTATCTATATACACTCTTCACACACCCCTTACCCCTCCGTTTCTCGCGCAGTCAGCATGGAAGACTACCAACAAGGTGTTCTTTACTACCAGGCTCTAGTGGCCAATGGATTGCTTGAGGGATACCCTGTCATGATTCCAGGAGAAGACCTAGGCCTAGGACCTGAGGAATATGTAGAGACCAATTATGATTTCAGGGAAACCGAGGAAGAAGTGGAGGAAGTGGAGAACATTACAGAAGTACCCAGCGAGCCTCCCACTTCGAAGAGGACACCGGACCACCCCGCAGCACCGGCGGATTTAGCCGCTCGTGTGTGCTATTTGGAGGAGGAGGTTGCCGCCCTCAGGCAGCAACTCTGGGCAACAGAAGACCGTTCGCCTTCACCTCCCCAATCACGAAACCCTAATAATCTATGGTGAAAAACTTGGCGCCAATCTTCGCCTCATTTCATGCATCAAGGCACAGAAGTGTCTGCACAAGAAGAACTATGCGTTCCTCGATTATGTTATAGATAAATCCAAAGAAGAAAATCAACATTAAAGACATCCCAGTGGCAGGCGACTTTCCGGATGTATTTCCTGAACACCTTCCGGGAATACCCCCAGAAAGACAGGTTGGATTTCGAATCGACCTCATACCAGGAGCCAAATCAATTGCCAATTCACCCTACAGGTTAGCTCCCGCCGAAATTCAGGAGTTATCCAGTCAATTAAGAGAATTGTTGAGCAAAGGATTCATCGGACCAAGCTTTTCACCCTGGGGAGCTTCGATCTTCTTCGTCAAGAAGATGGATCCTTCAGAATGAGCATCGATTTTAGGGAATTGAATAAGCTCACTATCAAAAACCGATACCCACTTCCTCAGATTGACGACCTATTTGACCAGCTTCAAGGAGGTAGTTACTTCTCCAAAATAGATCTAAGATCCGGTTATCATCAACTCTGAGTCCGAGAAGAGGACATTCCAAAAACTGCTTTCCGAACTCGTTACGGCCATTTCAAATTCGTTGTGATACCGTTCGGTCTAACGAATGCCCCCACGATATTAATGGACCCTACGAACCGAGTTTTCCCAACCATTCCTAGTCAGCCTTTTAATTATTTTCATCGATAACATACTCGTCTGCTCACGAAGCAAGAACAAAACACTGTCAACACCTACGACCGGCCTTGAAGGCATCAAAGCCGGAGAATATCACGAAGGAAGCACTGTGTGGATGGGATAAAACTCTCGAAGTCAAAAGACGAAGCTTTTTGTTATAAGAGTTGAATTGGGCGCTATCTGGGTGATCGTCGATAGGTTAACTAAATCTGCCAATTTCCTGCCAATAAAGGAATCAAACAAGACGGAAACATTAACACGGATCTATATCAAAGAGATCGTGAGACTCCATGAAATACGAGTATCTATTATCTCGGGTCGGGATAACGGATTTACTTCAAGATTTTGACAGTCACTTCAGAAGGCTATGGGAACACAGCTACACATGAGCATTGCTTACTACCCTCAAACCGATGGCCAAAGCGAACGAACCATCCAAACGCTCGAAGACATGCTCCGAGCTGGTGTGATTGATTTCGGCAAGTCGTGGGATACCCAGTTACCCTTGACTGAATTCTCATACAACCACAGCTATCACACGCGCATCAAGGTTGCTCCTTTCGAGGCTCTTTATGGTCGTAAATGCAGATCATCCGCCAGTACTCTCACGGGACCAGAAACCATTCGCGAAACGACAGAGAAGATAATCCAAATCAGAGCTCGACTTCAAGCATCACGAGACCGACAGAAGAGTTATGCTGACAAACGGCGAAAACCTCTGGAATTCCAAGTCGGAGACCGGGTACTATTGAAAGTCTCTCCCTAGAAAGGAATGATTCGCTTTGGGAGATGGGGAAAAATGAACCCACGATACACCGGACCGTTCGAGATTCTTGCCCGAATTGGTCCGGTAGGCTATAAGCTGCAGCCACCCTCCGAGCTCAGCAACATACACCACGTATTCCACGTTCCAAATTTGAAAAAGTGCTTAACAGATGAAACTCTTATAATCCCTTTAGAATAAATCGAAGTAAGCGAGAATCTCCTGTTTATCGAAGAACCAGTCGAGATCATGGATAGAGAAGTGAAGCGTACAAAGCAGAACCGTATTCCAATTGTGAAGGTTCGATGGAATGCCAAGCGTGGACCGAAATTCACATGGGAACGCGAAGACCAGATGAAGCAGAAGTACCCTCACCTATTCTCTCATTCATGAACCTATCTTTCGAAAGAATTTCGGTACGAAATTCCCTCTAACGGGGGGATGATGTCATAACTAGCATTTTGCTAGGAAATTCTACTCTCATGTAATCATTCACCTAGTGTAATAACTTGTACTCTAAGCGAATATCATACTCTATGCTCATTCAAATACATCTCATATGTTCAACTAAGGGTTGAAAACCCTAAAAATCCCGGTTCAAGTTCTTTATGGACTAGGATTTTCTTATTTGGCCTAACGGACCAATAAGCATTCAATTCGACTATTTGTGGCTTATGAACCCTAATTGGGCTCTAATTGGACCCAATTCTGGAAACAATAACATTTTGGGCCATTTGGGCCTAGAATGATCCATTCTATCTCTAATGGGCCTTGATGGGCCATAAATGATTTAATTAACCTTAATGATGCCATAAACCCATTCCTTTTACCATTTTGGGTCGTGAACCTTCTTAACGGCCTAATAGGCCGAAAAGATATTTTTTGGGCTTCATAAATTCGAACAAGACTAAAAAAATGGGCTAAATCACCTCATCCTCATTTATCTTAACCCAAATTCTCGGCCCAAAACAATATATATATATATATATATATATATATATATATATATATATATATATATATATATATATATATATATATATATATATATATAATGAATGGAAGGAGGTTGATTTAAACATTTCCAACACATGATTATGTAGCATGTATCTAGATAATCACATACATCTAGACACTTATTACCCTTCATGCAATACTCCTTATCTATTCTCTTTCTCTTCTTATTTCTCTTGGCCGAGAGCTCCACAAACACACAACATTTCACCTTCAAACTCACTCATAATTCCTCTTAAGCTCAAAGAAAACTCTCACCTTCCCTTACCATTTTCGTGACCTTGGTGTGTGATCCCAAGTGTTCTTCATCTAAAATCAGCTAGTTGGTAAGTTGTCATCATCTATAAGTCATTGTTTTCCATTTTTAAGCAAAGAACACTTCCTTACATGGTTCATTTCGTCTTCTAGCTTCCTAGGACCATCTAAGTTCGAAACTCCTTCCAAAGAAGCACACAAGGCCGAAAATCTTCTTCAAACTCTTCATCCAACCGAATCCAAACCTCAAGGTGAGTTCATACCCCCTTGTTTTCGGTTTTACATGTTTTTTTTTGGGGGGGGGGGGAGAATACAAGTGTTCATGTATAGATCTATGTATTTATGCATGTTATGTGTGATTTCCTTGGTTTATGTTGTGATTATGTGATAAATCTTGATGAATCTCGAATACTCTAACAAAAATGGGTGAGATTCATAATCTAAAACACTCTAAACATCATACTACAAGGATAAAAGTGTTATGCATGCCTAAGATGTGAAAAACAAAACAAAAATCTTGTATAAGGATCATTTTTGACAAGTAAACAATAGATTGGGGAAAATTTTGCCACTTACGGTTTTATAAGGATAAAAAAGGTCACATTTGTATAAAAATGAGATTTTATAATAATCATACTTTTCAAAGGGCCAAAAGTGTAAAATTTAGCATTATAGGCCTCAATTTGGGCCTTGCGGCCTTTCGGGCCCAAATTGCAAAAATATCAATTTTTAGGGATTTAAAATGCTATTTAATCAAAACTTGAGCCAAAAATGTTAATTCTATGAAAATTGGACCGAAAATGTCATTTTATTCAAATAAGGGCTGAAAATGTAATTTTATGAAAAACGGGCCGAAAATGCCCTTCTTTTTAAAGATGGGTTAAAAATGTTATTTTTATAAAGATTGGGCCGAAAATGTTACTCTTTTCAAAAAAGGATTAAAAATGTGATTCTTATAGAAATGGGCCGAAATTGACAATATTTTATTAATTAGGCCAAAAATGACCATTTATATGTATTTGGGCCAAAATGTTAATATTTATGATTTTTGGACCGAAAATGAAAACTTTTAACCTTCAGGGATTTAAAGTGTCAAATTTTACAAAAAGGTGACTAAAATTGTATATTTTCAGTCTAATGGGCCAAAAATGTCTCTGTTACAAAAATTAGATATTTGGTAATTTTGGTAAAGCTCGAACAAAAACAAAACAACGAAATAATAACAATTGGACGATATACATCGATAACATGTTGTTGGGCCTGATACTCTCGTTACATGGCCAATGGGTCTTAAGGGCCCATTTAAGTGTATATTGGGCCTAATATTTTCCATGACATGTTTATTGGGCCTTGCAACCCTTTTACATATTAATTTGGGTCTGAACTATGGATCACATGTGTATTGGGCCTTAGTGGTCCATTTACATGTCTATTGGGCCTAAATTACCCTTTTACATGTTTATTGGGCCTTAGTGGTCCATTTACATGCTAATTGGGCTTGGACTGAAAGTCACATGCTTAGTGGATCTTAACTATACCTCTACATAATTATTGAACTTCATATATTCATATACATACTTTTGGATTTAAAAACTTACAACATACACGTAAACATTATACATGGTGAAAAACATAACAATCATGAAAAGTTGAGGATTTAGTGAGCCTTGTCGGTTGGTACCTTTGAGTGTACGATCGTAGCCTGTAGTTATAACCAGAGTTTCCTGGAGGGAGAGCGGGAGTTTGTGTATAGATCTATACGGGGTGACCCCCCCCCCCCCCTCCCTCACGCCTTAGTTGTTCGCTACAGCTAGACTAGGCCAGTCTAGGGCGACAAACCTTACCTAAATCAAAATCGGCGCCTGAAAACGCAAAGACATGCGAATTAGTCATTATCAAGCATGGTTGTAACAACTCACTTGGAGACTAACTTCATCAAAGATTTCGGTATATTTATACAAATCTAGATGATTACGATACTTTTATAAGTAGAAAATATCGGATTTTCTGGGATAAATACATTTATACATTACCTTCTTCTTACAACAGAAAATACAAGGTTTTTATCTGGATTACATTTTTGTTTATTTATACATTTCAAAAGCAGCAAACACACATGCATTAATACTTGATTTTGACACATGACTTTCAAACTACTTTACAGAAAATATCGGATTTTCTGATGTTTTACGAACCATACAAAACTTTTCAATCAAACATGCTTATGAACTCACCAACATTATATATGTTGACGTTTTCAAAATAACTTGTAATCTCAGGGACTCGTTAAGCGGAAGAATCAACAAGAATGTGAGATTTTGTTTTGTGTACTGTTAAACATCATACATTGAATGTTTTGGTCATGTAATTTAAAAGATTTTACTTGATGTAAACAATGGCAGTTGTATTATATTATGCATGGTGATGATGATGTTATGTTTCATTTATATTCACTGTAATGATATTTCAAGATGAAGTCACGCACAAGCCCCCTGACGTTTCGCCGTCTGGTTCGGGGGTGTGACATTGTATTAGACACTTTTAACGTATTAGACAATTTGTATAGTATGTTTATTAATTTAAGTTGTTTATCAGAATAACTTACATGATGATAATTGATCAATATTTGACATATAAATATTTTTATGTTTTTCAAAAATAGTAATGACAAACAAAAAAGTGTGATTAAATGTCAATAATAGTCACCGTTTAATCTATTGTGTCACTAAAAGTCAATAATGGTCATGAAAAACGAACAAAACATGTGACTAAAAGTAGTTTATGGTCATGGTTTAATATATTACGTGTCACTAAAAGTCAAAAATAATCATGGCAAATGAAAAAACATGTGACTAATACTAGTTTATGATCATGTTTTAATATATTACGTGTCACTAAAAGTTAGCAATAATCATGAAAACAAAACTTGTGAGAGAAAATAGTTTATGGTGACAGTTATCAAAAAATAATATAAAAAGCTAAAATCAAAAGGTAATTGAAAAATCTAAAAATAATGGTACCTTATGGTTACGATTTTTACCTATAGTAACAATTTTTATGAGTTACAGCCACCACAATTAAACATCACATTAACTTATCTTTAATTTAATGATGTGGTTTTTCTTTACATATTGACTGAAAAAAAAAAAATCAAAAAAAATAAAGAAAAAAAAGGAAACTCTTCACAAAATATCTATAGTGATGCATTTTTTGTGTCAGTGTTTTACTAGTGTTATTATTTGGTGTCCTAGTAGTATATCATTAAATGTTTTTTGTTCAAGTAGTGTACCATTGGGTTTAAATTCTTATTATTTGGTCATTAAATCCATTTTCTCTAAGTCATCCTAATTGTGTAAACCACATCAAATTCTTGTATGTTTATTTTTTCTTTTTTTGCATCTTTACTTGTCGTGTGTGATTTGTCGATTCAAAATCCAAATAGGCCCTCCGAGATGCTTAAAACTTCAGGTTTCTTAGTCCGAACGGTGTTGTGATTTTTTTGGCTATCAAAATTTGGTGTCACATAGTCGCCACATAAATTCTTACGAGTCTTGCTGATATTTGTTTATACGTGGAGTGTGTTACCATTGTTGTCTACCAATAAAAAAAATGTTAAATGAAAATATTGTTTAATTGTTGCTTTTATTATGAAAAATTACCTACCGCAACAAAAACAATACAAACGCCGGCAACAAATGCAAAATCATAATACCGGTGGAAAAAGGCATGCCACACCCTGCAACCTTAATGAATCAAATATTTTAGAGTTTTTTCATTGCGTTTTTTATTAGTTTTTATGTGGTGAAATGTTCTAATATTATCAAACGTTTGCTTCCAAGTTTTCCTAAAATTTATCATACATTAGTTGATACGATTTGATAAATAACAGGGACTCATTATCCATACGTAACATTTGGTTTTCCAAACAAAAAAGTATTTGTTTACGTAAACAAGACGAACTCATTTATTCATTTTCTTGATACATATGCATTGAACGAGTCATGTGTAAGTAAGTAAGCACATACCATTCAAATAATAAATCTTCTGCCAGCAAACATCTCAAATTTAATAGAAACAACAATGAAACGAACCACCAAAATAACAGAGCAACAATCAAAGATGTCAAAATCAAGTAACAAGAATAGAAGAATAAATTAGAATGTATATCATCTTCTTTACATCAATGTAACAGCAAGGAATGATCCAGCAACTGCAGTCCCAGCAATGACAGCTCTGTTGACCCACCCATCTGCAAAAGATCCACTGGGAAGATCAGCAGTGGGTCCTCCGGGGCCCGGTGAAGGAGCTGAAGAAGGACTCGGAGGAAGGGCACTTGGTGCAAGCGATATCGAAGGTGATGGAGATGGAGTTGCAGCTTCAGGAGCTGGAGCAGGTGCCAGAACTGGTGCGGGGGAGGGAGTTGGGGGTGCAACCGCCGGGGTAGGGCTGGCGGTGGGTGAGACAGTTGGGGCAGCGACGGGGGCTTGGGCTATGCATGAGGTGGCGAAAAGAGCCAATAACAAGAATACTGATCGGGACAATGTAGCGGAAGCCATCTTGCTGATTTGAGAAAGAGAGATAGAGAGATAGAGAGAGATAGATGGTTGAAGATGATTGGAGAGGCTAAAGAACATGAATATTTATATACAAGAGAGATGAAAGAGAAAAAGACAAACTCTACTAAATTCTTTGAATTTTTTAGAGGTGTTATTCTTCAATTGAAGGCGTCCCTCTACACAACGACTTTTGAAAAAATTATAGCTAATTGTGAAAAAAAATAGATTTAATGAGTCGACTATTGAAAAATATATTATTTAACACGTTAATTAAACATATTATATTTAAACGTCAATTATTTGTCTAATTATTTATTCCGGTTTATATTCACCATTATTACAAAATGGGTTGACAACGTCCTGGCCTGGGTGCATGTGGAGAAAGGTGTAATACCCTGTCACGACATTTTATATAGTAGAAGCTGGCGGAACATGGGACTAAATATGAAATGCATCCCAAAAAGTAAGTTCTAAAAACTAAAAGGATAAATATTAACTGTTATGATTTTCGAAAATAATATCCTTTGTTATAATATTCATCTATCAAAATGTTATTGATATAGAATATATTTTTAATTATTTGAACCAGATATTTCAACTACCAGCAAATACGTGCATGAAAGCTACGTCTCAACAGTGACAGCGATATTGTGATGTTTTTTCTTTTATTGTTTTTCTTTGTAGACATTGTAAATAATATTTTAAATTCTTCATGTTATTTCAAATACAGTTTTATATATATATATATATATATATATATATATATATATATATATATATATATATATATATATATATATATATATATATATATATATATGGAAAATGACACATACGACCTATAAACTTTCTAGGGTTTACCCTTTTAGTCACTTAACTTTTTTAGTGGTTTTATGATGGAACAAACTTTATTTTGTCGGGTCAATTACGTTATTATGTCAATTGTGAAGGAGTCAGTCGGTCATATTTATGCCATCTGTGATACTTAAACCCCTTGTCTTGCTGACTGTGTATGTCATGTTATTTATTAATAGCTTTACTTAAACGAGATCTTTTCACGTCTACTGTTCACCGCTTCCATCTCTTTCGATAAACACTTACTTTCTTTCGTCTCCTCAAAACTCAAACATGGATCCCGTTTTCATCCAAGTCAATGTGCATTTTCATGGAATCTTCGCAATATACCCCATACGCTACACCTGGGGGATTACGCAGAGGTTGTCGGACATCGATTTCGCAGGCATGGACAAGAACGGGTGTTTTGAGTTTATCGAAATGTTCACTGGAGAAAAGTGTGAGAAGCTCTATTACTGCCAACCATATATTCCTTTTCCCAAATGTTTGACCTTAATTTCCAATGAGATGGATTATGCCGATTTTATAGCAATAGCTTATGAATGTGGTGTTATACTCCCTATGTATGTAGACCATTTTGGTAATAGTAACATGCAGGAATGGTTGGAAGAACACAAAGAAGAGGTTGTTGATAACATAGTGGAAGAAGTGATTGATGGTGCTGGACTAATTAAAGAAATTGAGACAGGCCATTTGGATGAGGATGAGGATGAAAATGAAGATGAGGATGAGGATGACCATGGGGCTAAGGATGTGGATGCTGATGAAGATGAGGATAGCCATAGCAGCCCAAATTTTTTCAAAAAGGATAATGGCCATGATGTCGACATGGGTGAGAATGCAGCTTTGGTGACCCTTTGGAAGAAGCCATGGATGACGATGAAGATGTTTATCCTTAGTTGCCAAATATTTTCAATGAAAAGCTGCACTGGAAGGAGTAGGAACATGTGTTAGGTATGAGGTTTGAGAGTCCTAAACAATTGAAACACATGCTCTATAACTATGATGTTGCAAATGGTTATCATTTATGTTTTGTGAAAAATGATAGTAGACGGTTGCTAGCCAAATGTTGTGATGGAAAATACATATTTAGGGTTTGGGGTTCATGGATGAGTGATGATAAATCTTTCCAAATCAAGTCTCTTATTAGTAACCATAATTGTTCAAAGAATTTCAAATTCGGATCAATTGTCACGTATAGATGGATAGGTACCCACTTTACCCAACAATTTTTTAACAATCAGAAGATGAGTGTGAGATTACTTAGAGAGGATGTGAAAACCACTTTTGGCATTGTTGTAAGTATGAGTCAGTGTAGGAGAGTCAAGAAGTATCCATTGAGTCCAGCTGAAGGCACGGTTGCAGAAAATTATGCTAGAATATGGTCTTATGGTGAGGAGATTAAAAGATCAAATCCTGGATCCACTGTTAAAATTTATGTGGATGCAATGGCTGATGGTAAGAATTACTTCAGCAAGATTTACATATGCTTTGTTGTAGTCAAAGAGTGGTGGAGGGAGGGTGTAGAAGGATCATTAACTTGGATGGTTGTTTCCTGAAAAGTTTTTGCCAAGGTGAGTTGCTTTGTGCTGTTGGTAGGGGTGCTAACAATGGAATATTCCCAATTGCTTGGGCAGTTGTATGTGTGGAAAGCAAGGAAAATTGGAAATGGTTCATTGAAAATCTTTTAGAAGATTTGCAGTGCTGGAATGAAGGAAGTGGTTTGGTTTTAATTTCTGATCAACACAAGGTATGTTTGTAAAATATTAAACATAGTATAATAAATATTTACATTTCTAACTTCACCTATTACTGGTACATATGTAGGGTTTGGTTGAGGCAGTCAAAGAAGTATTCCCAGCATCAGAACATAGGTAGTGTGCTAGGCATATATACGCTAATTTTAGAAAGAAGTTTAGTCGAGCCATGTTTGAAAATTTGTTTTAGAAAGCAAGCAAGGCAACAACTGAAGCACATTTTAACATAGTAATGAAAGATATTGAAAAGTTGAATCCTGAAGTCGTTAATCATCTTATGGATAGAGATCCAAAGACTTGGTCTCTAGCTTTTTTTAGATTTCACAATTCATCTTCTGAATCTGTGGAGAATGGATTTTCAGAGAGCTTTAATAGTGTCATTTTGGATGTTAGGAAGAAACCTATTATCAGTGTAACACTGTAAATTTTCATACAATTTTTTTCATTTGAAAAATCACATAATTCTTATTAATACATTTCAAGAAAAAACTCAAAGTATCAAATTATCAAAAACACATTTCCGTAATTGTTGAATAAAAATCCAGGATCTTCAAAACATAACTCTATCTCGTGTATACAACCAAGCCGGCGCCTCCCCGTGATCCTAAGAAGTACCTGAAACACATATCACATGACACGGTAAGCACGAAGTTTAGTGAGTTCCCCAAAATACCAAATACACAAATAATAAGCCTCTTATGGCTATAGCTCGGCATGGACCCTCCGGTCATAACTCTGTAAGATCAGAATAATACACCGCATAAATCACATGAATATAATGCAGGACATCACAATACTCAATATAAGCACATAGGATCACATATACACAGAATAAGATAACAACATAAATCACAAAGACGGTATGCACAATAACACATATCGCAATGTATATGATTAAGACCCTCCGGTCAATAATGTACTAAGACCCTCCGGTCAATAGTGTAAATAAGACCCTCCGGTCAATAACACGAATAAGACCCTCCGGTCACTCATAAATTACCACATAGGTAAGTATAGTGAGAAGACTCACCTCAGATGGCGAACAGATCCTATAAATGTTGTTGTTGTGCTCCGGCCTCTAACACTGAGCCAAACCCATAATTAACCCCATTAGGATTTAAGACTAAACCTTCACATATTAGGTCTAAATATGTCCACCAACCCGGTCTGTGAATAACTCAAGCCCACTGGGCCCACCAAGGCCCAATACCAAATGGGCCCACAAAGGTCCACTAAAGGCCGAACTATGGCCAAAATTTCCAAATTGGGCCCAAACCCTCATATGGGCCTTACCCGAAAGCCCATTTAAATATTCTAGTCCACATGATTGCTCTTGGATGGCCCATCAATAGCCCAATCACCAAAGCCTAATAGAAATGCCCAAGCAACTTTAGGGTTTTCACATAAAATGACGATTAGGGTTAGGCGTTCTCACTTAACCCGTTAAGTCCATTTTTCCACTAAGCCATCATACAACGGAATCGGTATGAGTCAGAACTTCAGTCCACTGGTCCAATCGCGGGTCCCAATAAGCCCAAACCATCAAACCCCAAAATTAGGGTTTTCTAAACCCTAATTAGGGTTTCTAGCCCAACAACCATCCAACTAGCCCAGATCAATAGTTTGGGCCGATTAGGGTTCACTATGCCAAGCACCACCCACTACCACCTCAGTTAGTGGTGGCCAATGGTGGCTCACGGCGGCGGCCACCACCTCACGGTGGTGGTGGTGGGTTTTCCGACCACAAAACCACACATACAACCACAAAAATACCGAAAACAATGAAAACACTAGAGCATACACCCATACACACACCCACAGCCACCTCCCATGGCGGCTGGTGGCGGTGGAGGGTGGCAGAAAACAATAATTGGCGGCAGCCACCACCTCACGGTGGTGGCAGCGGATTTCCGACCAAAAGGAGAACACACACACAATCTGAAATGGAACAACAACACACACCTGCACGAAAATCACAAAAACACGCACCAACACAGCCACCGTCGTGGTGGCAGGCGGCGGTCGGAGCTCTCTAGTAGCTTCGGAATAACCGCAGGGCGGCGGCGGCGACAAGACTCGTGAAATGGCAGAAAATGAAGGAGAACAACACCGAGGAAGGGAGAAGCGGTGACGACCACGAACTCGTCGATCCTAGTCTTCACTGGCGACGGCAGCGTGTGGGGCTTGGCTCCTGGTCTCCGGCTTCGTCGGCGATGGCATCACAGAAGAGCGCTCGGCGGTTCAATGTGTCACCGGAAGCGGTCGTGGCAGTCAATCTCGGCTGGGCAGCGTCGGCTGAGGAGGTTGGCGGCTGGAGCATGCCATCTAGGGTTAGGGTTGATCAATGGTGCTCCCTCGATCTTGAATGGAAGGCACGGATGAAAGAAATCCCGCTCTATACAATTTGATAACGGAAATGGCAAAATCGGCCCCTCCCATTCACAATCTCTTCAATGTAACTCCGAATTTACCTTTTTATCCCTCACTTCCATAATTCTTTTCATAATAAGCCCAAAATTACCAAGCAGCCCCTTTTCTACAAATTATTTTCAACTGCAGCCCCCGTCTTCATAAATAATCACAAATCCAATCCAAAACTCACGCTTTTAACCCCCAACTTCTAAAATTATGACGGTTAACTCCTCGAAACCAACACCTTACTAAATTTTTAATGATTTTAGGGTTTCTATTCATATTAGCCCTTATCTATTTATTTATTTATTATACGGGATGTTACAACTCTCCCCCACTTAAATTAGATTTCGTCCTCGAAATCTTTCCTCACCATCCCTCACACGCCCGACAACTTGAACGACATGGCCACAAGCCCAAGCATAACCCCAGCCATTCAATCCAACAGAGCTATCTCAACCAACCACATGTACATGCAACCACTAAGTTTGCTTTACTCCAAGCTATATTACAACCAATCTGTAGCCACACATCATTTCCGACCTCAGTCATCTAACACTCGCTAACTCCATACGTGCTGCGATCCTTCTCAAACCAAATGAACCGACCCTCCCAGGTCTACAACATCAAATGCAAACCATATCCACTCAAAATGAAATCCATCAGGAATCTAAAATCTTAACTCATCTATCCTTTACACAACTAGGGCCAAACTCAAACTCAAGAGTCTAGTTCAACAGCAAAATTGGAACCACTCATATCCAATCTGATACTCGACTCATGACCCGTGATCCGCGAATCTACGCATACATTACTTTTCCAATTCCTTTCGATTCGTGACAACCTCTCTCCAATTCAAGATATAACGGATCCCTGCCATCATGGAGACCCCAGTCTCGCCCCTGGCTCGGCCACAAGGCTCCCAAAGACTCAGTCATTAAGGCTACCAAAGTCTAAGAACTCCTCTGCGTCACGCTCTGACTAGTGAATAATACGACTCCCCGCAGTTTACAACACTCTCTCTTATTAACTAATGAGTGTTACGGCTCCCCGCAGTCTTACGATACTCTCTCACTGACTCGTGATTGCTACGGCTCCCCGTAATCTTACATCACCCACTCGCTCGCCATGGGCTGACGCCATGGTTTTTCCCCGATAATCCCAAGTGATTACTCCCACCCGGATCCCTCCACTCTCTTATTACCGCATAATCTCATCATTAAACCATCACCATAATGCATTCACTAAACTCATGCTCCGCGATCCATCATGGACAGGTGCATACTGTGACAACCCGAAATTTCTAACTTGTACATTCTTCATTTTTATCAAAGTTAGCCTCGTTTTTGCTATTTTGTAATGAAGTTTTGGGTCTTTATGAGTGTTTTAGGCTTAATATAACCTTGATATGAGTCTTAGGAAGGGTGAGAATGTGTGTAGCATCACTAAATCGGGCCAAACACACCCAGCAAGGTGTGTGCGGCCAGCCAGCCGCACACAGCCGACCGCACACCCTCTCAGCCTCACACTCTAGCCTATATAAAGGACCCTAAGTCAACCTTACACCCCTTTTCACACTCCTTCAAAGTTGGAACATTCTCTCTCAAGAGTTCTTCAAGTTTTCCTCTCCAATCATCAAAACAAGTAAGTAAACATCCTTAAATCATTACTACAACAAGTTTGAGAGCCTTTTCCTCGAGTTTGATCCATGAAATCATCATTCAAGATGATCTTCATGTGTGTACGGCCGCACACACATCATGTGTGACCGCACACACATCTTCTGGCCCTCAAATAGACTTAAACACTCATCTAAGCATAGCAACGGCCAAAACACCTTCTTAGGATCATCCCCAAGCCTTGGAAAATCGATTTGGACACATTTAGATGGGGGTGTATGGCCGCACACAGGCCTGGCCCCACACTCTGGCCGCAAACAGGCCTGGCCGCACACTTTGGCCGCACACTTTGGCCGCACACCTGGCCGCACACTCATAAAAATTGAGTTTGGTGGCCTTACACTCAAATTTAAGGCCCTACACTCATTTAGGGACTTAAAGGGGTGTTAGTAACACTTAATTCTAAGTGTTTTCATGTCTTTAAGGCGTGTCCAAGTGTCTATTAGTGGTTACATACCCTAAGTGTATTCATATATGTGTTATTACGTGAAAATAGGATTCGTTTGTGCTCAAGACTTCAATTGACACTCGGCGATCCTATATCGACCTTTCATTCAAGTTACTCACTGCAGGTGAGTTCATACCCCCTTAATCAACCTTTGAAATGATTTTAAATGCTTTTACGGGGGGGGGGGGGGGAATACAAGTTGAAATATTCTAGTTATTGCTTTAATCGCATGTGATTAATGACTAGAACAAACAGAAAGATTTACTACTGCTTTCAAGTTACTATCAAAATTATGGTTTTCAAGCGTTTTAAAACCATTTATTAAACTTTTAAATACTAAAACTGTTTCCAAAACTCTTTTAAACTTGCATTGTTTTCAAACTCATATCTACACTAATATATTTATATAAGTAAGACTTGAAGGACTTAGGACTGATAGCTCACCTTATTTCCTGTTCCTTGTTTGGTTGTGGACTTAGGGTATCCTGTTATTTGTCCGAATGTCGTTGAAATCTTAGTTATATATCATGTATATATGTGTTGGATATAAAAGCTTTCACTTCAGTTCATTACCTTTGTGTAGCAAAGGCATACCTACCACATTACTATTTAACTATAATAGGTATAGTTAAGGTTTTACTACTCACTATTACTATTACAACGGCACATTCAAGAGCCAGTACAGTTATGAGTCAATACACGCTGTACACTATACAAGAGAACATACTATACACTATACAAGAGAACATACTATACACTAGTACAGAGAAAACACTACTACACTATGACATACTACATAAACATTTGAATACTATAAACAGAATGTGACATACTACTTCTTGATACGACACTTTATTGTGCTATCACCTTGTAACCAGAGTCTCATGGAGGGAGAGCGGGCATTATGTGTATAGATCTATACGGGACAGACACTCCCACATCCCGACTGCTAGCTACAGTCCCAGCCGAAAGGCCAAGGGATGACAGAATGTTACTTCACTACATATGACCTGGAGGGTCATCATTTATTCAGCCATCGATCAGCATGGTTGCATACGAGTTCACATTCAAACCTTTAATTAGCCAATTAAGAATTAAAGGCAAAAATAGACTTTTCGAGGCGTATTGTTCATTTAATACCACCTGGAGTCTACATGTTACTACCTTAGACTCCCCGAGGTGTACTGTACATTTAGTACTACCTGGAGTCTGTATTTCATTACACTGTGATTTTGTCACATACACGTTTAAATAAACTATATTTTTATAATGATAGTTTCACTGAGGAAAAACTCTTACACTACATAAGGAACAAATACACAAACAATCGGGTCTTGGTAGAAGACTACATTTTTACTGGAAAATATAGGATTTTCTAGGGAGTATGCTATTTACAAACATTCGAAATCAGTTACTACATTAAGTTGTTACAAACATTTTTATACAAGCAATGACACTAAATACTTATGAACTCACCAGCTTTATGCTGATAAACTCTTTCAAAATAACTTGTATTCTCAGGTCATCAATAGACAGGTACAAATGAAGCTTTTGAGAAGATGGAGCACATACAAGACTCATCTTTATTTTGATTATACATTTTGGTGTCTTACAAACTATTCAGAACACGCTTGTATTACAACTATTATATTAATGCAATGGATGTTGTTGCTTGTCTTTACTATTATGCATTGTTATGATACTGTACATGACGTCCTACACCCCAGAACGTTTCCGCCGTTCCGGTTTTGGGGTGTGATAGATTGGTATCAGAGCATTGTTTATAGTGAATCGAGTATATCAACCCATAAAAGATATACAAACTATAAACGCAACAGGATTAAAACACTCTGACCAAGAATATATACTTTTAAATAATAAAATATTTAACTAAGTATATATACATCTATTCATACTAGGGTCAGTATCATACTAGAACATAACAAAAGTATTATGATTGTTGAACAACACGATTAGGCTGAGAGACATACAGTCAAATCTGGGGGGGATATAGCCTGATCAACTATATTTTTCGAGGAGTGACTAGCATGTGCCTAAAAATGATTGTGGTGTTGCAACAAGTCTAAAAACTTACTAACACTACTACAACGAGAACATTAGAACAGAACTTAAACCTAAAATACTATAGGAGTATTTTGTATTACTATAATTACCTATGTGCCAACTAAAAAGGATCTTCATTAGTACGTCTATTAACTATTCTTTTCCCCATTCTCGCGTAGATAACATGGCTGGTTTCCATCTGCCTGGCAATCTGTATTATCCCAACCAAGGCATTGGTGGATGGCTTGACGATGAGGCAGAAGATGATCACCCAATCCCTTTGGATGATCACCTCGCAAAAGGCTTTTCGGATGGCTCCAACTCCGAACCAGAGGTCAACAACCTACCCCAAGAAGGTCAAATTCCAAACCTCAATCCCCCGCCCGACATTTCAAGGTCCCACTCCCTTGTGGGCAACAACCTTGAATCGTTAGAGTGATGAGCAGGGTCAGCCTTTGCCTTACAATGGAGACCGGAGTTTTTAAAACCTAAGAGAGGGGGGATCAGCTGACCGAGTCCTACCCATCATGGTCCGTAGGATTGCTTGGAACGTCGAGCAAGGTCATGCAACCATCGACCGAGTAGTGGAAATTGACGCCAACTCTGGCCTTAACACGGTTCGTATTCGTCAACTCGAAGAGGCTATAGAAAGGACTAGGAGAACCAATGAGACTCTGCAGCAACAACTGGCTGCATCCCGAGCCGAAGTCATGGAACTCCGAGTGCGCCAGAGGGTGCATGAACGACATCTTCAGGAAGTTGTACGTCAACTGGCAAACCTTAGGGTTCGCCCAAGGGATACCCGTCGCCGGTAGAAGATGTCGATTCATCTTTCTCTTTTGGTTAAGGAATAGCCTTTCTTTTCTGTGCTCTATGGTGCACTTGTCTGTAAACATTTCTAACTTTGAAATTACTCTAACTAGACTTCTAAGCTGCCAACATTTTCCCTTATGGTTTGATGTAAGACCTACTGTTAGGTCATTTTTTCCGAACTCATTTTACATCATTAATACCAGTAATATTGGCAGTTATCTAATCTATGGGAAAGTCTTTACCTTTGTGATTCCCTACTCTATTGTTATACCTCTATCTGATAGTTAGACTATGGTGATTTAGTCTATGAAACGCTCTCATCATACTTACAATTGATTCTTACTATTATCATCATCTCTATCCACTTTCAGTAAAAGATGTCGCCTCGTCCTCATCCGACCAGGCGCAGACCTGCAAATCAAACTCCACCACCACCTCCTCCGCAGTTCGATGCGGTGATGTTTCAGGAAGCGGTGACCGCAGCTGTGACCGCCGCCATGGCCCAAGTAAACTCTGGTGGTGTTAGTGGAATGGGGACTGGCACCAACTCTAGCCATGGTGAAATCCATCCACGTGCACGGGAGTGCACCTATAAAGACTTCATCAGCTGCAAACCTACGTACTTCAATGGAACTGGAGGGATCATTGCACTATCCCAATGGATCGAAAGAACAGAAACAATCTTCGAGATGTGCTCATGCCCTGAGGGAAGCAAGATAAAGTTCGCTGCTTGCACCTTCACCGAAAGGGCCCTGACGTGGTGGAATGGCCATGTCAAATCACTCTCACTGGTAACGGCTAACGTCATGGGATGGGATACACTGAAGGACCTTATGACAAGGGAGTACTGCCCGAGGGGCGAAATTCAGAAACTCGAGGAGGAGTTGTGGAACCTCAAAATGAAGGGTTCCGACATAGTGGCTTATACAGCCAGGTTCTGCGACCTGGTGACGCTATGTCCCAACATGGTCGCCACCGAAAGCAAGAAAATTGAAAGATACATCTGGGGTCTGGTACCCCCATATCGAGGGAACGTTCTAGCATCACACCCTGCGACCTTTGATAGTGCCAAGGAATTGGCCCAAAGGCTCATTAATCCCGAGGTTCCTTCTACTCCAACAACAACTACAATGACTGCCCCCGCACCAACCAAAACAGCTGACAACAAGAGGAAGCGTTGGGACCGGAAGAAGGGCAAATCAACTCAACCCTCTTCCATGAACCAACTGGCGGTGGCTGTCCATGCTGCCACTACTCCTGCTGCCCCTGTACCAGCCAAACCATATGCAGGGAACCTACCCAAGTGCACCAAGTGCTCCTTCCATCATAACGGCCCCTGCCGGTAAATGCACTGCACTAATTGCGACCGGAAGGGCCATACCGCCCGGTTTTGCAGAACACCACCCAAACCCATCACCCAAGTCCCCGGTGCAGGAGTGAGCCAAACCTGTTACGGGTGCGGCGAAACAGGGCACTTCAAAAGAAACTGTCCGAAAGCTGGGAATGCAGGAGGAGCAGGAAGACTACTTGCTATTGGCCACAATGAAGCCGTGGCAGACCCCACAGTAGTCACGGGTACGTTCCTTCTCGATAACTCTTATGCTTGTATCCTATTCGATAGTGGGGCAGAAAGGAGCTTCGTAAACCAAAAATTTAAACACTTACTTAAACAATCACCGCAAACACTAAAAGAAACCTTCGTCGTAGAAATGGTTAACGGCCAGACAGAGAGTTCTAACGAGATTTACATAGGTTGTAACCTCAAGCTAGATAACTATTCATTCTCAATCGATCTCATACCCGTAACGATCAAGAGTTTCGATGTCATTGTGGGCATGGACTGGTTGAGTCTCCATCGTACCGATATTCTGTGCTTCGAAAAGGCAGTCCGCCTGAACCTACCGAATAACGAAACCTTGTTGATCTACGGAGAAAAACCCAGTACGAGCCTTCGTATCATCTCAAGTATTCAAGCCCAAAAGTACCTGCGTAAGGAATATCGTGCATTCCTGGCGCACGTTGTCGATACAAACCGGAAAACGAAAGACCTAAAAGACCTCCCCGTAGTACGCGATTTTCCCGACGTCTTTCCGGAAGAACTCCCAGGATTACCCCCACAACGTCAAGTCGAGTTCCGAATCGACTTAATTCCAGGAGTGTCACACCCCAAAACCAAGAACGGCGGAAATGTTCAGGGGTGGAGGACGTCATGTAAAGTATCATAACAGTGCAAAGTAGTAAACAAGCAACAACATCATCCATTGCATTAAAAGTAAAGTTTTAATACATGAGTGTTCTTTCATAGTAATAAGACACCAAAATATGTAATCAAAATAAAAGACGAGTCTTGCCTGTGCTCCGTCTTCTCAAAACCTGGTCATCGTACCTATCTACTGGTGACCTGAGAATACAAGTTATTTTGAAAGCGTAGATCAGCATAAAGTTGGTGAATTCATAAGTATTTTAGTGTCATTGATTTGAAAAGCTGTTATGAAAGACTTGTAAATGTTTAATGAAACATTTAGTATAAGTGTGAAAACCCTAGAAAATCCCATATTTCCTACTAGTAAAAAAAAAAGTAGTCTTCTACCAAGACCCGAATGCTTTGAAGGTTTGCATTTCTGTATCAATGAAGGTTTTTCCCATGTGCAACTATTATTATAAATATATAGTCTACCTCATCGTTTATGTGAATGTATCATAAAATAAAAGTAATAGGGAAAATTATATAATCATTGAAATCGTATCCTTTTGCCTTAGGATAATCACGGCGTGGAAACTCGCCGAACAGTACAACCGAGAACATCCGTCGATGAACAGGTCCCGCTGTAGCTAGCAGCCAGGTGTAGGATGGTCAGTCCCGTATAGTATATATAGTATCTCTCTCTGTATAGTATATAGTATTTCTCTATGTATAACAAGTAATAGTATCTCTTCATATAGTATTTAGTATATTTGTATACACTCGTGAATGAACTGACTCTTGTGTAATTCCTTGTACTAGGAATAATATTTTGTATCTCCTAAACTATACCTATAATAGTTTACTGGAATGTAGATTGAATGTCCAAGTAGGTTTATACACCCTTGCTACACAAGAGTGTTGGAACTGAAGAAAGAATGAAAGCTCTCATATCAATACATATATGTATGAAACATAAGTGTATAGATATGGTTTTTAACAATAAGTTGAAAGAGGTTTTGTAATACATTTAAGAGTTTTGAACAATAAGTAATAATGACTTGATGTCAGTTTATAAAACGATTCAAAAGTAGTTCATTTGATAACAAAGAATAAAATAACTGAAAACCATTGTATTTAACACATTTTGAAGTATGTGAAATCAGTTGGTTGAAAACACAGTTATAAATCACATATGATTGATTCTATAACTTCCTGTTTTCTACTTGTATTCCCCCCCATGAAAACATTTAAAATCATTTAAAAGGATTGATTAAGGGGTATGAACTCACCTGTAGTGGGTGGTTTGGATGAACGGAATGTATAGGATGCTAAGTGTCAAGTGAAGACTTGAACACACACAAGGATCCTAATTAACATATAATAACACATATATGTATTCAATTAGTCATAAAACAACTAATTAACCAAGTTAAGACATCCTAATACATGTAAAACACTTGATTTAAGTGCTATAAGTCCTAAGGACCGCATCTAAGGGTGGTAGGACTTGGCCATTGAGTTTGGGGTTCAAGGGTAAACTCCCTTGGAGTTTACGGTTTTGTGACCATAACCCCTTGAGTTTACGGTCGTAAACCCATGAGTTTACAGCCGTAAACTCATGGTACTTTGACCATTTTGTATTTTGAAGCTCTAAAGGTCATAAGAAGCATTCCTACTTCATGTTTAAGCCTTAGGAAGTGATTATGGCACCATTTCACTCCTTTGTGGAGTTTACGGTCCTTGGACCATTTCTCTTTGGGTTTACGGCCGTAAACCCAAATTGTTTATGGTCTTTTTGATGTTTTAAGTCCTAAGCACTTTAAGGTTATGTTCTATACTAGTTTCCAAGGCTTGGTAAGGGACTAGGGCACACTTTGGCCCATTCTTTAGGGTTTACGGTCCAAGAACATCTTGGACCGTAAACACCTTTGATCTTATGTTTACTTGGTGTTTTCTTGATGATTAGAAGTGTAACAAGTCTTATAACAAGTCTAGGCAAGAGTACTTACTATGTAGAAGCTTGAAAAGGTGCTAATAGTCCAAGAACACTAGTGTGTGTTCTTGGTGTTCTTGGTGAAACTTGAAGATCTACACTTTTGGAATGATTTCACGGATGGAATCATGTAAGATCACTAGATTAAGTAAGATATCAACTTTTTAGGGATAGAAACACTTACAAAGTTGAAGATCAAAAAGAAAAGTTGGATGATACTTGAGAGGATTTGAGTTTGGATCTTGAAAATGTGAAAAAGTGGTAAATAATGACTAAGTGTCATATTTATACCCCCTTTTAGGGTTTACAGCCGTAAACACCTTTGTTTAGACCGTAAACTCCAAACTCTTGGATTTTTGGGACATTATTGTTGCACAATAAACCCTAGGGCATCCTCTCTCCTGTTATCTCCTGAAGTACTAACTTCTAAACACTCAAACTTACTCCAGAAAGCTTGAAAGTTAGCAGAAACTGTTCTGACTTCTATTGAAGTGAATGGTTGTACATAATAGAAATTTCGGGTTGTCACAAGGAGTGACCCCCATAGCCAAATCGCCCTATCTTCTAGCACCTGCTGAGATGGAAGAACTGTCCGGTCAACTTAACGAACTGCTCAACAAGGGCTTTATAAGACCAAGCTTCTCACCCTGGGGAGCACCAGTCTTGTTCGTAAAGAAGAAAGATGGATCGTTCCGTATGTGCATCGATTACAGGGAACTCAACAAGCTTACAATTAAGAATGGTTACCCTCTTCCTCGCATAGACGATTTATTCGACCAGCTGCAAGGGGCGAGCTACTTTTCCAAGATTGATCTGAGGTCCGGGTATCACCAGTTACGAGTGCTTGAGGAGGATGTTCCGAAGACAGCCTTCCAAACTCGTTACGGACACTACGAGTTCGTCGTGATGCCATTCGGATTGACCAATGCGCCCACAGTATTCATGGACTTAATGAATAGGGTATGCCGTCCTTACTTGGATCAGTTCGTCATCGTTTTCATCGATGACATACTTATCTACTCTCGAAGTAAGGAGGAACATAGCGATCATTTACGATAAGTCCTAGGAACCTTACGATCAGAGAAGCTCTATGCGAAGTTCTCTAAGTACGAATTTTGGATCCGAAGAGTCGAATTCTTAGGACACGTGGTTAGCGAAGAAGGAATCCACTTGGACCCTTCCAAAATTAAAGCCATCGAGAACCGGTCAGCACCGAAGACGCCTATGGAAATTCGCCAATTTCTAGGCCTCGCTGGCTACTACCGCAGGTTCATACAGAACTTCTCTCGAATTGCGAAACCCCTTACGACATTGACCCAGAAAGGCGTGGCCTTCGACTGGGAAGAGAAACAAGAGAAGGCGTTCCAAACGCTGAAGCGAGCTTTATGCACCGCACCGATACTATCCCTCTCTGAAGGGATAGACGACTTCGTGGTATACTGCGATACATCCAGCCAGGGGCTCGGCTGTGTTGTGATGCAACGAGGTAAGGTCATCGCCTACGCCTCAAGACAGCTAAAGATACATGAGGTCAACTACACCACACACGATCTTGAACTGGGAGCAGTTGTGTTCGCCCTGAAAATCTAGAGACACTACCTATATGGTACGAGGAGCACTATCTTTACAGACTACAAGAGCCTACAACACATATTCAACCAGAAGGAGCTCAATATGAGACAACGACGGTGGGTCGAACTACTCAATGACTACGAATGCGAAATTCGTTATCATCCGGGTAAAGCCAACGTAGCAGCAGACGCCCTAAGTCGGAAAGAATATTCTGGTCGAAGAATTAAGTCATTAACAATGACTATCCATTCGCATCTATCCACACAAATTAAAGAGGCTCAGCTCGAAGCCTTGAGACCTGAAAATGTGGCGGGTGAATCTCTACGAGGAATGGATAATAACTTGGAAGTCAAGGGTGACGAAGCCTTATATCTCATAGACCGAATCTGGACACCGAGACACGGTGGCTTCAGAGACTTGGTCATGAAGGAAGCGCACAACACTCGATATTCCGTCCACCCAGGTTCAGATAAGATGTATCTGGATCTTAAAAAGTTATACTGGTGGCCTAACATGAAAGCGGAGATCGCTACCTTCGTAAGTAAATGCCTTACTTACGCCAAGGTCAAGGTCGAATAGCAGAAACCATCAGGTCTACTCCACCAACCGGAGATACCTGAATGGAAGTGGGAGCGGATCACTATGGACTTCATAACCAAGTTGCCCAAGACAACGGGTGGACTTGATACCATTTGGGTCATCGTCGACAGATTGACCAAATCCGCACACTTCCTGCCTATCAAGGAAACTGACAAGATGGAAAAACTCAGAAGAACGTACATTAGGGAGATCGTACGACTGCATGGTGTTCCTATATCCATTATCTCCGACAGAGATAGTAGATTCACTTCGAGGTTCTGGCAGTCACTACAAAGCTCCCTAGGAACGAGGCTGGACATGAGTACGGCCTACCATCCACAGACCGAAGGACAAAGTGAGAGAACTATCCAAACCTTGGAAGATATGTTGCGAGCCAGTGTGATCGACTTTGGGAAGGCGTGGGATACCCACTTACCCCTTGTTGAATTCTCCTACAACAACAGTTATCACACGAGCATCAAGACTGCTCCATTTGAAGCCCTCTATGGCCGGAAGTGCAGATCCCCTCTGTGCTGGGCTGAGGTGGGTGACACTCAGTTAGCTAAAGGACGAGTTCCTGACAGCACTCTCACAGGTCCGGCGATCATTCGGGAAACGACAGAGAAGATCGTTCAGATTCGTGAACGATTGAAAGCCTCTAGAGACCGACAGAAAAGCTACGCAGACAAACGAAGGAAACCTTTGGAATTCCAGGTGGGAGACCGAGTCCTTTTGAAAGTCTCACCCTGGAAGGGCTTGATACGCTTCGGGAAGCGTGGAAAGCTAAATCCAAGATACATAGGACCATTCGAGATTCTAGCTAGAATCGGCCCCGTAGCTTACAAACTCAACTTACCCTGCGAACTTAGTAACGTACATCCTACCTTCCACGTCTCGAACTTGAAAAAGTGTGTATCCGATGAGACTCTTGTAATCCCACTCGACGAGATCGAGATCAACGAGAGCCTCAACTTCGTGGAAGAACCGGCAGAGATCATGGACCGAGAGGTCAAACGAACCAAACAAAGCCGTATCCCAATTGTGAAGGTTCGCTGGAACGCCAAGCGAGGACCGGAATTCACTTGGGAGCGCGAGGATCAAATGAAGCATAAATATCCTCATCTTTTTATTTAGTTATTTGTAATAACTTAGTCGCTTAAACTCTAATTTCGGGACGAAATTCCCTCTAACGGGGGGATGATGTGACAACCCGAAATTTCTAACTTGTACATTCTTCATATTTATCAAAGTTAGCCTCGTTTTTGCTATTTTGTAATGAAGTTTTGGGTCTTTATGAGTGTTTTAGGCTTAATATAACCTTGATATGAGGCTTAGGAAGGGTGAGAATGTGTGTAGCATCACTAAATCGGGCCAAACACACCCAGCAAGGTGTGTGCGGCCGCACACCCGAGTGTGCGGCCAGCCAGCCGCACACAGCCGACCGCACACCCTCTCAGCCTCACACTCTAGCCTATACAAAGGACCCTAAGTCAACCTTACACCCCTTTTCACACTCCTTCAAAGTTGGAACATTCTCTCTCAAGAGTTCTTCAAGTTTTCCTCTCCAATCATCAAAACAAGTAAGTAAACATCCTTAAATCATTACTACAACACGTTTGAGAGCCTTTTCCTCGAGTTTGATCCATGAAATCATCATTCAAGATGATCTTCATGTGTGTACGGCCGCACACACATCATGTGTGACCGCACACACATCTTCTAGCCCTCAAATAGACTTAAACACTCATCTAAGCATAGCAACGGCCAAAACACCTTCTTAGGATCATCCCCAAGCCTTGGAAAATCAATTTGGACACATTTAGATGGGGGTGTACGGCCGTACACAGGCCTGGCCGCACACTCTGGCCGCACACAGGCCTGGCCGCACACTCTGGCCGCACACTCATAAAAATTGAGTTTGGTGGCCTTACACTCAAATTTAAGGCCCTACACTCCTTTAGGGACTTAAAGGGGTGTTAGTAACACTTAATTCTAAGGGTTTTCATGTCTCTAAGGCGTGTCCAAGTGTCTATTAGTGGTTACATACCCTAAGTGTATTCATATGTGTTATTACGTGAAAATATGATTCGTTTGTGCTCAAGACTTCAATTGACACCCGACGATCCTATATCGACCTTTCATTCGAGTTACTCACTGCAGGTGAGTTCATACCCCCTTAATCAACCTTTGAAATGATTTTAAATGCTTTTATGGGGGGGGGGAATACAAGTTGAAATATTCTAGTTATTGCTTTAATCACATGTGATTAATGACTAGAACAAACAGAAAGATTTACTACTACTTTCAAGTTACTATCAAAATTATGGTTTTCAAACGTTTTAAAACCTTTTATTAAACTTTTAAATACTAAAACTGTTTCCAAAACTCTTTTAAACTTGCATTGTTTTCAAACTCATATCTACACTAATATATTTATATAAGTAAGACTTGAAGGACTTAGGACTGATAGCTCACCTTATTTCCTGTTCCTTGTTTGGTTGTGGACTTAGGGTATCCTGTTATTTGTCTGGATATCGTTGAAATCTTAGTTATATATCATGTATATATGTGTTGGATATAAAAGCTTTCACTTCAGTTCATTACCTTTGTGTAGCAAAGGCATACCTACCACATTACTATTTAACTATAATAGGTATAGTTAAGGTTTTACTAATCACTACTACTATTACAACGGCACATTCAAGAGCCAGTACAGTTATGAGTCAATACACGTTGTACACTATACAAGAGAACATACTATACACTATACAAGATAACATACTATACAGTATACAAGACAACATACTATACACTAGTACAGAGAAAACACTACTACACTATGACATACTACATAAACATTTGAATACTATAAACAGAATGTGACATACTACTTCTCGATACGAAACTTTATTGTGCTATCACCTTGTAACCAGAGTCTCCTGGAGGGAGAGCGGGCATTATGTGTATAGATCTATATGGGACAGACACTCCCACATCCCGACTGCTAGCTATGGTCCCAGCCTAAAGGCCAAGGGATGACAGAATGTTACTTCACTACATATGACCTGGAGGGTCATCATTTATTCAGCCGTCAATCAGCATGGTTACATACGAGTTCACATTCAAACCTTTAATTAGCCAATTAAGAATTAAAGGCAAAAATAGACGTTTCGAGGCGTATTGTTCATTTAATACCACCTGGAGTCTACATGTTACTACTTTAGACTCCCCGAGGTGTACTGGCTACGATTAGTCACTTCGGAAGCCGTTAACCAACGCACCGGCTTTTGACTGTACATTTAGTACTACCTGGAGTCTGTATTTCATTACACTGTGATTTTTTCACATACATGTTTAAATAAACTATATTTTTATAATGATAGTTTCACTGAGGAAAAACTCTTACACTACATAAGGAACAAATACACAAACAATCGGGTCTTGGTAGAAGACTACATTTTTACTGGAAAATATAGGATTTTCTAGGGAGTATGCTATTTACAAACATTCGAAATCAGTTACTACATTAAGTTGTTCAAACATTTTTATACAAGCAATGACACTAAATACTTATGAACTCACCAGCTTTATGCTGATAAACTCTTTCAAAATAACTTGTATTCTCAGGTCATCAGTAGACAGGTATAGATGAAGCTTTTGAGAAGATGGAGCACATACAAGACTCATCTTTATTTTGATTATACATTTTGGTGTCTTACAAACTATTCAGAACACGCTTGTATTACAACTGTTATATTAATGCAATGGATGTTGTTGCTTGTCTTTACTATTATGCATTGTTATGATACTGTACATGACGTCCTCCACCCCAAAACGTTTTCGCCGTTCTGGTTTTGGGGTGTGACACACACACCCACCCAGATTAAGCAACATTACCCCTAACAACAATCGCTGTTACAAAACAATTTTTCCTCGATACAATTTACATTCTTGGACAATCCCCATCCGAAGACAATTAGCTGATGGGTTCCCACTGGATCAATAACCACTCGATACTCCAATTTCCGTCTCACAATCCGAGTCTCAAAATAATCCAACAATTTAGGGCATCATACTCGGGTACCTCGATACACCATCACAAAATCTCACACTAGTTAGCCATTACCTCGGATTTTCAGCTTTCTCTACTCAGAGCTCTCGAAGCACTTCAACTCATACTTGAAGTACGGAGAAATCGTCGGTGGCTGAGAACGCGTCGACGACAATCCGGAGCCCCATACTCTACTGATCAATCCCATGCGAAACTACTCATACCAACGCAGAACTTTATTGACAAATCAACTGCTGCCCTTTCCGGAGTATAGATAACAATCTATACATCGAACTATCAAATCTCAACATCCGAAACTGGACCTCAACGAACCAACCGCCTCGAACTCAACCATTGCAATCCTGAAGAGTCCCTGACTACAATAAGATCCCTGACCAACGGCTACTTGTCGTGGATACACTCGTTCTTTCCTGAACACGTACAATATGCATCATCTCGCTCTGCGCCTTGCCTCATCCACCAATAAATTCAAGTCTCATATGACTATACCGCAGGTTCCCGACACCCAATCCTCTAACCCCAAATTGAACAAATTGATGATCCTCCAAACAAAATACCCCGTTCTCCCCCACTTAGGGTTCGAACCATCGCCCAATGTCATACCCAATCAACCACACTACATAATGGCTCTCCAAATGTATCATTCCCAACTCAGGGGACGTACCACACAGCACTCGATGACTTTCCGGAAAATAACTAAATAACTCCAAGTACCCCGAACCCCATATGTAAACCTCGGAATCCTCCCCATGTGACTGCCTCCAGTCACCCAGAACCTCCTCCGGCTGCACATGCACTTAATCCAACGGTCCTAGAATAGTACTATCTCCCTTCCTGGAAATATTGGACTGTCACACACTTCATTCTCTGAATCCTCAATCATCACCCTACTACAAGATTCGACATAGCACGGGAGACCTCACTCTCATAGTCGATCTGCTGCATAGCCTCGAAAGCTGTCATCTCGCTATACTCCTCTCGTTTTCCCGCAACAGTTGTTGATATACGACGTACCAAACTCAAACACGGCATACTCGAGCCCTCGTTGGTCATAGTACTCACTGAAGACCCTCCCCGGCATAAGAATGTAACTCAATGCTCTCATACAACAAAATACTCTTGGTGCCAATATCGCAACTCCCTGGTGCCCCCACAAGGTCTTCTTCTAGTCTCTGACATCAGAAACTCACTCATCCATCCTCTCCAAATGGGAAACAGGAACAATATAATCCTCAATGTAGAACTTTGATATTACAGGTCATTGCCCGACCACTCAACTCAGACTACAATCCTCCACGATACTGTTGGGTTTTGAGCATTCTAACACTCTTATGGTGTACATGCAACCCTAGAAACCTTGGATCTATGTTTTCTCTAAATACATGTAAATTTGATTTTCCAAGGTTTACTTCCTATCTAGCATGTTATAGGGAACTTGTAATACAAAACTCAAGTAGAATAGCATACCCTTTAGTAGCTTGGATTCCTTGATGACTTTGTGAGCCTAGCACCCCAAATGTGATGCCTCAAATGCTTCACACAACACCACAATTCTTGGAATAACCATGAGATAAGTTCACTATACTCAAAAATCGGCTAGCCCTCTTACTTGCTTGTAGTAGTGCCGATTTTTCTAGACAAGGAGTCATTATATAGTTGTGACACAAGTAGGGTTACACCATGTAAACCCTAATTGTCATGGCTTTCCATATTCCATGATCCATGGGTTTGTAACCTCCATGGACTATCCATGGAGCACCTTATGGGTTTTAACCCAATCCATACAAACCATGGATCATTAGCCCACTATATAAGAATAGATTATTTACACAATCAACCCCATGTATTTAATTAGTCTCTTTTTGATCACTTAATTAATTCAAGATTAATTCTTTGATCAATACTAATTAAATAATATTATTAATATATTAGTACTTATAATATATTAATAAGCCTTAAGTGTCCTTTCTCTCATTTTGGTCTATCCAAGTATTGCAATGCCATGCAACCCAAATGGACCATGCCGGGTCGGGTCAAGTACATACCAAATATAGTTATGGACTTAGACACTATATCCAACATTCTCCCACTTGGATATGTCTAATAACTATAGTTGCAGATATGACTTCAGAATCCGACTAGCAGTCGTAGCTCTTTCAAAGTCTCTTGGAACTAAGATGATGATGATGATACGCCATTTAAGATAAGTGATCATATAATCCTCTGCTCTTAAGATATCAGCCGGACAAATACATGGAACAATGTCGTACTTATTTTCCAGCAGTTGTTTCTCGATCTCCAATCTGTTTGACATAGAACTAAATTGAACACATCAATTAGATTCTGACCGGGCCCGGTACATAGGTCAAAACAAAATCATCGAGGGGCCCACATATCACTTATAATCCTAGAAGGAACAGATACACTTCGACTCATATGCTTGTACTGACTACTTATTGAATTATGCACAAAAGCACGTTTTATAACATCGAGTTACCAATGCGTTTTCGTACAATCAATGTATAACCAACTCATAGTCAACAACTCATATCTCTAGGCTTGAAGATTTGTATGATATTACCGTCTCACGATCACTCGAGATAAATTCCATGAAGTGATACAAGTGAGCGTGGGTTGCGCCCAATACTCAGAACTTATGAGTACTCATGAATGTTGCAGCAACCATTTCTATGTCTAATACACCTTAGACAGTCTACAAACCCAATTCATGACAGTCTTAATTCAATACCTACTTCCAAAGTATGACTGACTGTGGAGAGTTTGAATAATATAATTATCCTGGAAGTCAAAACATGCAAAATTGAAACAATAGTAAACGATTAACATAAGATAGTAACACTTTACTCATAAATAAACAACAACTTTTATTTAATCATCAAATGTCAATTACATTTTACAAGTTTCAAAACTATCTAATTATTAAAACTAATATCATCCTTCAGCCCGACGCGCCTCGCATGCTGTAAATGCTTAACCCTACTCAGTCCCTTCGTGAGGGGATCTACTGGGTTCTCATCTGATGATACCCTCTTTGTCACGAGGAGTCCTTCTTCTATTCGATGTCTAATGAAATGGTATTTTCTGTCAATGTGTCTGGATCTCCCGTGATCCCTTGGTTCCTTAGCTAAGGCAACCGGACTTTCATTGTCACATAAAATTTCCATTGGCTCTTTTATAGCTGGAACAACTCCAAGGTCTCCAATGAAGTTCTTTAGCCATATCGCCTCCTTTGTTGCCTCACTTGCTGCTATATACTCTGATTCGCAAGTTGAATCAGCTACCGTCTCCTGCTTGGAACTTTTCCAAGTAATTGCACCTCCATTCAGGATAAAGACCCAGCCTGATTGAGAGCGGAAATTATCCCTATCAGTCTGAAAGCTAGCATCACTATATCCTACCACTCTCAAGTCATCACTGCCACCAAGGGTAAGGACCCAGTCCTTAGTCCTTCGCAGATACTTGAGAATGTTCTTTACCACAGTCCAGTGAGCCTTGCCAAGGTTCCCTTGATATCTACTGACCATGCTCAAGGCAAAGGCCACATCAGGGCGAGTACAAGTCATAGCATACATGATTGAGCCCACAGCGGAAGCATATGGTACATGACTCATTTCAGCTATCTCAGCCTCTGTACTCGGACTCTAAGTCTTACTCAGTTTGGTGTTACTCTGAATCGGTAATTCCCCTTTCTTGGAATCCTGCATACTGAACCTCTTCAGTAACTTATCCAAGTAAGTGTTGGATTAATGTCTAAGTCCATAACTATATTTGGTATGTACTTGACCCGACCCGGCATGGTCCATTTGGGTTGCACTTCACCGGCATAATTTATATGGATAGTCTTTTGAGAATAGTATATTTATGATTTATATTAATATATTATAAGTTCTAATATATTAATATGGAATCATATTATTTAATTAGTATTGATCAAGAATTAATTTAGAATTAATTAAGTGATCAAAAAGAACTAATTAAATATGGACTCTTATATATATGGAATGGGCCAAGTTCATTTAGGTTGGGCTAAGCTTTCATGGATGGTCCATGGAGCTTTTAACCCATGGATCCTATGTAAATGAAAGGTCATGGGTATTAGGGTTTACATGGATGTAACCCTAATCCTCCATAATATATAAAGGGGTCCTTGGCTCACAAAATCGACACAAGTGTGTGAAAATAAGAGTGGGCCGATTTTAGTGTGCATACATATTCTCTCTAGTTCTTCCAAGGTGTTTTGGTGATTTGTGATTCCATTTGAGGCTTCCACACTATTGGGGCTAAGCTCTTAAAGCTTGAAGACATCAAGCTACATCAAAAGGTATGTCATATAACTAGAACTTTGTAGTATAGGTGCTTCATAATATGCTAGTTAGGATGAAACCTTGGAATAGTTAATATTTGCATGTATAATAGAGAAAACATAGATCCAAGGTTTATAGGGTTGCATGTACACCATAGGAGTGTTAGAATGCTCAAAACCCAACAGTAAGTACTCTGACTAAGTCCAATTAGTCTCTTACTCCTGTCTCTTAATATCCTTATCCCTAGGATATAGGCAGCTTCCCCAAGGTCCTTCATAGCGAAATACTTCCCAAGCCAGGACTTAACCTCCTGCAAGGTTGGGATGTCATTTCCTATGAGTAGTATGTCATCCACATACAACACCAAAAAGCTAACTATACTCCCACTAGCCGTAACATATACACATGACTCATCCTCACTCCTTGAAAAGCCAAACTCTTTGACTCTCTCATCGAAGCAAAGATTCCATATGTGAGGTGCTTGTTTCAATCCATAGATGGATTTCTCAAGCTTACACACCTTATTAGGGTTCTCTGTACTCACAAAACCATCTGGATGACTCATGTAAACATCCTCAGCCAACTTTCCATTGAGGAAAGCGGTTTTGACATCCATTTGCCATATTTCATAGTCATGAAATGCAACAATGGCTAACATAACCCTAATAGAATTAATCTTTGCTACTGGTGAAAAGGTCTCATCATAATCAACTCCCGGATATTGAGAATAGCCCTTTGCAATCAGTCGCACCTTATAAGTGTGTACATTACCATCCATGTCGGTCTTCTTCTTGAAGATCTATTTGCACCCGACTGTCTTACGACCTGGTACATTGTCAACCAAGTTCCAAACTTGATTGTCATACATGGACTGTATCTCGTTGTTCATAGCCTCTTTCCATTTAGCAGCCTCAGGGCCTGCCATGGCTTCCGTGTAGCTGTTAGGTTCATCCAGACTTATCAGTGTACTATCACTGATAAGTGTATCACCTTCCACAGTAATATGAAAACCATAGTAATGCTCAGGTGCATTCCTAAGTCTCGTGGAACGCCTCAGAGGTATGGACTCGCCAGTCGGATCAACAGGAGTTTCCTCCTCAGGTTGGTCGCTAGTGTTTGAGGTTACTTCACCACTTGACTCTTGAATTTCTTCAAGGTCAATTTGCCTCCCACTGTCTCCTTGGCTTATGAACTCTCTCTCACGAAATACTCCTCTTCTAGCTACAAACACTACATTCTCACTAGGTCTGTAGAAGAGGTAACCAAAGGATCTTTGTGGGTACCCAATGAAAATACACCTCTCACTTCGAGGTTCGAGCTTATCATGAGACTCACGCCTCACAAAAGCCTCACAACCCCAAATCTTGATGTGGCCCAAATTGGGATCTTTCCCGGTACACATCTCATGAGGTGTTTTGGCAACCCTTTTAGTAGGGACTAGATTCAGGATATGGGCGTGTGACAACTGTCAAATTCAGGTCATTCTCGGACTCATGCATCTTTTTATAAAAACCATACATGCACAACATGTCATGGCCTAGTAGTATAAATTAGGTCAAAATCTTGCATGAACTAGGATCCAACTAAAATTTAGGACTAATATACTTGACTCTTACGATTCTAGTAAGTTGTTTAGCTACTGTAGGAAATGCCGATATCCGAATTAGAATAAACTCCAAACATTTGTTACAATTGAAAAAGAGTATCAAAACCTTAAAAATAAATTAAAATTTTCTAATTTCATTTCATTATGATGGTAAATATCTAACAAAGTTCCAAAAGCCCTAAAGAGCCCAAAAATCCAAATTTATAAACTTTAAAACCTAAAAACTATATAAAATTTGTTATGAACCTCGTTATATCAAATTTAAATAATTAAGTTATGGGATATAATGAAAGACATAAAAATTTAATTATCAAACATTAATCATAATTTATTAGTTAAAAACAAAGATTTTTAAATAAATCAAGAATTACATAAAGAAGCATTTTTATAAAAATTAGGGTTTTATAAAAATTGAAGAGGGAATGCATATAATTTGAATTTTAAGAGAGAGGGAGCCTCTCTCACTCATAAAATCGGCCACCTCCTCCAAGGCACCCCTTTTCCCCAAAAATCTTAATCATTTTATCCCTCTCTTACACTTCAACTTCCCTTTCACTCTCTCTCACACTCCACTCTTTACAACACTCAAACTCTCTCTTCCTCTCTCCAAACCTACGAAAATATCCAGCCAATAACACCTCTCAACACTCAAATCTTCATCTTCTAAGGTTGTTCTTCAAGGTATTCATGAAAATCCCTCATCTTCCCTCACTTTTCTTTCTTGTTTTAAAGAGTTTTCTTGCACTTTTCATTCTTCTACACCATTCTTTATGAACATTCATGAACATATCCATGAATGTTGAGTTTGATGATGATGGTGGTAGGGTTTCACCCAAGAACAACATGCATGTTGTTTAATGGTGAAATCCAAGGACCAAAACCTATGTCAAACACTAAAATACGGATTTTTACAAGTTTTAAAGGTTCATATACCTTATGCATTCAAGTATTTCCTTTGAAAACATCACTATGACCAACATATGTCCATGCATGGTCTTCAAACCGTGATGCATGTGATGAACACCAAGCTAAAGAGCTTGATGATCAAAGTACATTGTTAATAGTGCATGTAAATGATTTTATTTATAAAAAAATCTAAAAATTCTTTTCAGTTCGAAATAAAATTTCCCCAGATTCCCAGTGAGATGATATGAATATCTGGAAAATCCCAAGAGTTTTTATCATTTCCTTGATTTATTAAAATTGTTACAAGAAAACAAGGGAATAAATCACATAAAATACTTTCTGAGGTCTATAAATCCTAGATAAATTCGTGGATGACCCCTAAAGTAAATGATGACACTTCATTAAGTTTCATCGATTTATGTTGCTGTTTAGTATGACTTTTGATTTTCGTTTTGTTTGGTTCCAATAAATCACAAATCCACTTTAGAGAGTTTGAAAATGGTATCTAACAATTTTCGCAGCTCTTACAAGAGGTGGAAGACTCAGAAAAATAATTTTAGAATTTTTCATAATGCATTTCTATTTTTCCCCGATTTTTGTATTTATAATGGCCTAAAAATAGACAAAATAGTTCTGCTCATCCAAAATTCATGAAAATTTACCAGAACACCTTGTAGTACATTAGGAGGCTACATAAAAATTTTGATGATTTTTCTCTTCTGTATACTATTTTTCTCCTATTTTCTAAGATTAAATGCACTTAAATACACAAAATCGGATTACACTATATGAAAACCAGTTTTGGTATTTTTCCCAGATTATTTACACTGTAAATGAAGTTTACAAAAATTTTGGTAATTTACTTTAACTGTTTATTATTTATTCTCCAATTAATGATTATTTAAGAGGATAAAACAAAGAAAAATAGAAAAACCAACTGAAAAATATCTTTTATATTTTTCACAGCTTTTATATGTATAATAACAGTGTTACAAAAATTTTGGGTAATTTTGGAAACTGTTTTCTATTTATTTCAATTTTTATTAGAATAAATGCTCAAAAATCATAAAATTAGGTTAAACAGTTTAGAAATCCATTTTTATATTTTTCCTAGTTTAATAATGCTTAATAACAGTAATAGAAAAAGTTTTGGTAATTTTGGAAACTGTTTTCTATTTATTTCAATTTTTATTAGAATAAATGCACAAAAATCATAAATATGGGTTAAACAGTTTAGAAATCCATTTTTATATTTTTCTCAGCTCAAGTATGTCTAATGGCAGTATTATAAAAAGTTTGGGAATTTTTATGCTTTTAATACTATTTTTCATGAATTTATGTTGTTATGAAGGCTTAAAAATTTAGAAAAATATTTAATCATATCAAAAATTCAAGGGACATTTTCTGGAAGACCTCTACTATATTTAGAATGAAAATACAAGGTTTGAGAATTTTTGGAAACTGTTTGATAATATTTTATATTTTTAGGAGTTTAAAACACCTTTAAATGTGTTGAAATACCCTAAATTAATATTACTAAATCTGGAAAATTAATATCCAAAATTGTCTTAATCACATGAGTTATAGAATTTCACCATTTCAGAAAAATTGTAACCAATTAATATAAAACCAATATTAGAACATAAATTTGGCATTTCTCTATATGTAGAGTTTAGTATATTAGCATTAGATTTCGACATGGAAACTCACTAGTGTGTGTTTGATGTCGTAGGATCCCGGTAGTAAGGCGTTGGTGTATTCCGAGGCACCACTTGTACCTACTTGAAACATTGTGAGTATTCACGCACTCCCCTATTTTCAGTTTTTTTTATGTTTTGGGGTGGAAAAGCATGTCCCGAAAAACTATTATTTGAATATTGTATTTAAATTGATTTGTATCAAACATGATTGCTATTTTATTGCTATATCTCTCTATGTATGTCTATGCAACACAGAACATGAGAACTTATCGTATTAAGGCCCTTCCCTTATCTCTAGCCATTAACTCTTTGAGCCAATGGTCATTATGGATAGCGCTATTAGGAATTGACAACTCCTCACTCACCCTATTGTTGGAGTGCATGATACCATATTAATCTATGGAACGATAAACATAGATCTTCATAGGGCTTCAGTCATAGGTTTGGTTGAGAACTCATTGTTTGCTCATACACATACAAACTTGTTATTTATTATGGCGATAAACCCGTTTATCAATTATAGCAATCAACTTTGTTTCTCATTATAGCAATGAACTTGGTTTCTCATTAAAGCAATGTACTTGTATTTATGAAAAGTCTTATACCAAATCTTGATTTTATAAAATTGTGAACTCACTAACTATTTTCATAGTTGACACTCGTTTTACATGCTTTTTCAGGAAATAAGTAGTAAGTGGATATAAAGATTCATCATCATAGAGCATGATGCATCGTGTGGAAGTTATTTTATGAAGTTATATTTTGAACAATGTCATTTTGGAAAACTTGTACTTTGTTTTGTTTAAGCTATGGGTTGTAAACTTTTAAATATTGCTATGGTGATGTATCTTTATCTTTTGCAATGAAACCTTTATCGCTGTCATATCTTGCGTTTCCGCTTTAGCGGGGTGTGACAGGGCGGCAGTCTCTAAGGCATACCCCCAGAATGAGATTGGTAACGAAGCTCGACTCATCATGGAACGAACCATGTCCAACAAGGTTCGATTGCACCTCTCAGCCACACCATTCAGCTGTGGTGTCCTAGGAGGTGTCAATTGTGAGACAATCCCACATTCCTTAATATAGTCAAGGAACTCGATACTAAGATACTCTCCTCCCCGATCGGATCGGAGCATCTTGATGTTCCTGCCCAGTTGATTATCCACTTCCTGCTTAAACTCTTTGAATTTCTCAAAGGTTTCTGACTTATGCTTGATTAAATAGATATATCCATATCTACTATAATCATCCGTAAAAGTCACATAATACCGATTAGCATCCCTTGTGGCAGTTTTGAAGGGTCCACACACATCAGTATGTATGAGGTCCAACAAACCCTCACCCCTCTCACAAGAACCAGTGAAGGGTGACTTTGTCATTTTTCCAAGTAAGCAAGACTCGCAACTATCATCCGACTTTAGGTCAAATGATTCCAAAACTCCAGGCTTTTGGAGTTCGCCCATGCACTTCTTGTTAACATGTCCAAGACGACAATGCCACAAGTATGCTTTGTCTAAGTTATTTGAAGAATCAATACACAACACATTATTTCCTAGATTATCTACAACATTCACAGCTTCATATACACCATCACAAGGTAATGCTTTAAAGTAAAATACATCATTGTAATAAACATTAATAGAACCATTATCATTATCAAATGAAAAGGAAAAACCTTGTTTGTACAAGCCATGAAAGGAAATAATATTTCTCGCCATTTCAGACGAGTAACAACATTTATTCAAATCTAACATTAACCCATTATCAAGCAATAAAGAATAAACTCCTATCTTGGTAATAGGTGATGCTTTCCTATTCCCCATGATTAAGTTTATCTTCCCGTGCTCCACTTTCTCACTTCTTCTTAGGCCCTACAAATCAGTACAAATGTGAATACCACAACCTGTATCAAGCGCCCAAGAGTTAGTATGCAATGAGTTTTTAGACAATATAGTGTAAATACCTACATGGGTGGGTTTAACTTTCCCATCCTTTACATCCTGCAAGTATTTGGGGCAGCTTCGCTTCCAGTGCCCCTTTTCCTGGCAGTAGAAGCATTGTGCTTCCTTTGGGTTTGAAGAAGGAGGAATGGAACCTTTCTTGGTTCCACTTGAAGAGGAGCCATCAAGAGACTTTCTCTTGGTACCCTTCGAAGGGGTCTTTCTCTTCTTCCCCTTTCCCTGCCCAACTGCCAAGACAGGAGCAGTAGTAGGAGTAGGAGTAACAACTGATTTACTTTTAAGGCCACTTTCAGCGGTTCTTAAAAGTCCTTGAAGCTTACTCATTGTGACTTCCTCCTTGTTCATATGATAAGTCATACGAAACAGATCATAACTGGGAGGTAAAGAATGGAGAATGATGTCAATCGCCATGTCCTCAGGAAAGTCGACATTAAGCTTCAGTAACCGGTCCACGAACCTTTGCATTTTCTGTAAGTGACCGGTGAGGGGTTCTCCCTCTTTCATCCTAGCTGTTATCATGGAGGAAATGATTTCATACTTCTCTTGACGAGCACTTTGATGGTACCTATCCATTAGATCTTGGTGCATCTCAAAGGGTAGAAATCTTCATAGGATTTCTGGAGTTCTGCTGTCATTGTGGCCAACATGATGCAAGACACCTTAGTGACATCTTTCTCATGGGTAGTGTACTCAGCAATCTCCTCAGGAGTAGCAGTTGACTCATCGATAACCTTTAGCTCCTCATCGAGGACATACTCTTTGCCCTCATAGCGAGTAATCATTCTGATGTTCCTAACCCATTCATTGAAATTGAAACCATCAAAAGTGACTTTCCCACACAAGTTCATTAGGGAAAAGGAGCCTATAGGGTTTGAGCCAGTAGCAGTGTTGGAAGACATCTGAAAAGAAAGAAAGACAAGCTTTATTAGATAAAGAGTCCTTAATAAGTCACCAAAATGAAATATTAAGGCTAGGACCCAACAAACTATTTATAGTTGGAAGAGGGATGCCATAATCAAAGCTATAAAATATTTGAAGGTAGGTAAATGACGATTTACCAATTTCCACCATGAAAACAAAATAGATTATTAAGTTTTATTGGATTTGAAATTCCTAGTTCTTTTGAGATACATTGAACTTTCAATGGCCTGTTTGAATCTCGATTGTGCCCTCTCAAGTTTGTGACTGGGATGCCGAGGATCACAAACAAGGTGTGAATAACCATGCAAATTGACTTGGTACCCTTAGCTTTTATCACCTAATCGATGTGCCGGTTAACCACACGCGCTCCACCGATCTATGATAAAATTAAGTTACCCTTTGCCACTATTACTAGTCCTTGTTAGTGTGTCGGTTAACCACACACGCTCCACTAACGACTTGGTAAGGTACAAAGTGTAATTTCATGGGTTAGCACCTATTTCACATTTTCCTAAAGTAACTAAGATTGGGAATTATTAATGTATAGTTACTTTACAATTTCATTATACTTTTAATGAGGATTTAAAGTCCTTGTCCTACCCGTTCGGCTAACGACCCTCCACCAGTCAAGGAAGCGGTGGGTGAGAGTGGACACCCATTAAGCTGCCATTTTATAGGCAACAACCTTATACCCTCTTATAGACCGGCTTCGTGAATGAGGCCTACTAACTCTAAGACTGACTTATTCTTATACATATCTATATATTTAAACTTTTAATATAATAATAGTATAGGGGTTGAATTTTAAACTTTTAAAATTATAAGGTTCAATTTGGAAATTAAAGTATTAGGGTGTAAGACTTTACAAATTCCAAAACTTGAGGGCAAGTATTGAAACTATTCAAGACCTTTCATTTCATAACTTATAAGTTTAATGGTTCATTAAAATGAAGACTCTTCATTTTATGTAACCTCTTATTCTTTAATGACACTTTTAAAGAAGAGACTTTTGGTTATCCATAACTTGAGGACAAGTTATGGACTCCATCATTAGCCATTAAGATCAAGAATCATCCTTACAAGCAAGTTACACATAATTCCTATGATCTTCTAAAATTCATAAGAGCATGAACATTCATATCAAAATTTCAAGAATCATATTAACACATATAAAACATGGAATTTTGATATTAGCCATTGTAAATGGATTAGCATAAGCATTACACCATCTAAAACATGTTTTAAAACACCAAAACAGTTTAGGATAATGCTTCTAGTCCATTTCCAGCAGTAAAACTCGAAATCTGCATTCAGGGGCTCCTACTCGTCGCGTGCAAGAACCTACTCGACGAGTAGTGTAACGCCCGTGTTTCTAGGCCAGGCATTAATATTGACATAATAGTCTAGGTTAACCTTTGAAACTCATTTTGAAGAAATGAAAAGGAATTATGTGAATATTATGTGTTTTATGCTTAATTATTTGGATTTAATTAATTAAGAATAAAAATGAGCGTCGAAAATAAATATTAGATAAAGCCGATATCTATTAAGAAAGTTGTAGTGGTCATGACCAGGATTACGGATATATAAAGAATACTGAAATCCGAGTTATAAAGAAGAAGTTATGATCTGTCGAAGTTTCGCGACAAAACCGAAACGGTGCCGAATGACGTAAAAAGTGAGTTTTTGATAAACTACTTTTTAGCCTTAGTGATCTAAACGAAAGTCGTAGTGTTCGTTAAACCGAGAGTATGTATAAAAAGAACGTCCAAATCTGACTTCGTGTGAGGAAGTTATGATTTTTCTAAGTTTCAGCTTAGCCGTAGACAGCTAAAAACTCGAATTTTAGATCGAGTGATTTTTACCCGACACAACCTAAACGAGAATCGAAGGTCTCATAAATAGTAGCACAACGGTAAAAAGACAGACGAAAACGGACGTCGGATGAAGAAGTTATGAATTTTTAACGGATTTCCTGTCCTGGTCTGTTAAAAATAATAATATTAAAATTAAAGCCAAAATTAGCCAACGAAGTCTAAACAAAAGTTGTAGAGCGTAATTTTACCTACGCGTGCAAATAAAGAACGTCAAAAACGGAACCCGTATGCGAAAGTTATGGATTTTAGAAGTTTTGGCATAAAAATCAAGAAAAAACACGAAATCCGAGAATCCGACGCGTGCAGGTGACTCCTCGCATCCGAAGCCGCCTTACCTCGCACCGACGCGTGTCGCACCAGCTGTCCGAGCTTCGCAGGCGCCACCTCCCACCCCTCGGACCCTAGACCTCAGTCCAATCAGATGCAGCCACATGAACCCTCGCACGTGCGAAGCCATCAGCCTCCCTTCGCATCTGCTGTCGCGTAGAATCCTCTCAGCCGTCCGATCAGAAGCCTCGCCCCTATAAATAGAACGGTGCGAGACCTCCCGAGTATATTTTGGAAATTTGTCATTTTACACCCCTAAACCCATATTTCTTTCATTCCAACTTCCCCCAAAGCCCCGGTATTATACCAAACACCCGAAACACGCCCCGAAGTTCCCGAGAAGCCCGAGAAATTTATCTTTTCGGTTTTGAAGCCCGACCCTCGCAGAGCCCGGTTTCTTAATAAAACTTCCGGTTTTATTAGAAACGATCGTTTTAAGAAACAAAGTGATGCCCGATTATCATTAAATCAAGTGAGTGTATAGTTACTTTCATCTTACACATAGATATGAAGTATTTTATATAAAATACGTGTTGTGTGAATATATATTGTTTATTTATTTGAGATGGATGTTGAAGGAATGATTTATACAGGTTTTTAAATAATTTAAACCGTATATGTATTTTTATCTACAAAAATTTTGGGTAAAACATGGGTAGATGAAATAGTGGGTGTGTGATGAAAGATGAGTTGGATAAATGAGATGATCAGTGATATAGATCATGAGTTGAGGATGAGTGGTGAATTATGAGAGAATCACTTACCCAAATGTTGGCCCCCGTCATTCAGCAGAGTATGGATGACAACCATGGACTATTCTAGATGATCTGTGGAACACTAGCAGGCTCGCAACCTGTAAGTGTGTGAACTATATGTTCATCAGTTGTACTCTAAAAACCCATTGACATGTATTGCAGGGGGGGATTCCCGTGAATAATACTGTCGATAAATAAGAGCTATGGACTTAGCACATGTTGTATAAACCCTGGCAGCTATGGACTTAGTGCCTGTTGTATAAACCCTGCCGACGATGTGACTTTGTGCCTATTCCTTAGGATGAATCCTTAGGAATGAGTGATAGTTGAATCTTAGGGTAAATCCTTAAGAAATAAATAAAATAATGGGGTTGGGGTAATTTGATTGATTGTTGATGTTTAAGCATAATAAATTTATTTATTGTGGGTTGAAAGCCCTATATGCTCACCAGGCTTCCAAGCCTGACCCACTCAGCCTTTTTATATTACAGGTAGTGGACCCCGAGCATAGTCGGATGATGATGAGTGATTTTTGGATTATAGGCCAGTTGTTGTAAATAACTGTTGTAAGGCATATAATGTCTTGTTTATGTTTTTGATCTGTATTGGAACATGACATCCCGAGGTTTTGATATAAAATGAAAATATATATTTCTTAAAGAAAGGTTTTAATAAATTGTTATCATGTTTTGTTTTGGGAACAAATTCCACAACATCTTTTAAAAGGATTACTCTGATTTTATTTTAAAAAGCATAAATTAAATCGGTCTTTTCTGGCCGATAAATTAGGGGATGTCACAAGTAGGATGAATTTTCACATGGACTCTTCGAGTCCCCCCGTGGACTCGGCGAGTTCATGCTGCAGAGTCCAGATTGTTGAGCTTTTTCAACAAGTTTGCATCAAGTATTAAGAAAACAAGCCTAGGCTCTGATACCACTGTTGGGTTTTGAGCATTCTAACACTCCTATGGTGTACATGCAACCCTAGAAACCTTGGATCTATGTTTTCTCTAAATACATACAAATTTGATTTTCCAAGGTTTACTTCCTATCTAGCATGTGATGGGGAACTTGTAATACAAAACTCAAGTAGAATAACATACCTTTTAGTAGCTTGGATTCCTTGATGACTTTGTGAGCCTAGCACCCCAAATGTGATGCCTCAAATGCTTCACACAACACCACAATTCTTGGAATAACCTTGAGAGAAGTTCACTATACTCAAAAATCGGCTAGCCCTCTTACTTGCTTGTAGTAGTGCCGATTTTGTTAAACAAGGAGTCTTTATATAGTTGTGACACAAGTAGGGTTACACCATGTAAACCCTAATTGTCATGGCTTTCCATATTCCATGATCCATGGGTTTGTAACCTCCATGGACTATCCATGGAGCACCTTATGGGTTTTAACCCAATCTATACAAACCATGGATCATTATCCCACTATACAAGAATAGATTATTTACACAATCAACCCCATATATTTAATTAGTCTCTTTTTGATAACTTAATTAATTCAAGATTAATTCTTTGATCAATACTAATTAAATAATATTATTAATATATTAGTACTTATAATATATTAATAAGCCTTAAGTGTCCTTTCTCTCATTTTGGTCTATCCAAGTATTGCAATGTCATGCAACCCAAATGGACCATGTCGGGTCGGGTCAAAGACATACCAAATATAGTTATGGACTTAGACACTATATCCAACAGATACGGCATCTCCACCCCTTATTTAAGTCTTGCGACTCCAACTGGCACCTCACCAGTCAAAACCCTCGAGATCTAAACTCAGATTTTCCCACCCAGGGCATACTCCATTTAAGCTCGACCGATATGGCCCTCTGGCCCCACAATCTCCCATACCCACTCCCAGTCCGAATAATCACAACCGGATAACTGATTAAGGCGAAATCACATTCTACCACGAGTCATGGTACCCGAACCATGTTATTTCTCCTCATCCTGCTACTTAGAACCCCTAGAATTCTCCCTGTTTCGAGTATGGGTCCTCTGCTTTCAGTAGTACGGGCCCATACTACCTTCCACATCTACACATACTTTCCACACGAATCGTCCCAAATCTCCTAAGTAGCTGCTCGACCCTCTCGATCAACCAATCCCATTACACCTGCTCGCTCCCCAGTGAATGCTCACCTCTAAGCAGCGTACTCATCAAACTGAAAATTACTCCCTAGGCCCTCACATTCCTCTGCCATCAGCTGCTGAAGAACTCCTCATGACGCCAGCCATCTACCTCCTGAATATCGTCATATTCACTTAGTAGCTATCTCCCATCATCAAGAGTTCCGAAAAGCATAATGCAAGCAGCATTCGGGCATCGAATCACCTCCACCAACTCATAAAACCACTCTAGCACACAACTCCACTCGCTTTATCCGTAACTCTAAAAGGCATTACCGAACTCAGGCAACCCTACCTCTCGTGGGTTTCTCACTACTCTCTAAGTAGGTTCCTCAAATGCACATCTAGGTATCTCTCCTAGAGAACTCCTCTACTCAAAGCCCTCTCTAAATGATTCTTGCTAGGTACTCGTACTCACCACATACACGGAGTAAATAGCAGATAATATCAATCAATAGCATTCCCTAGGCTGAGGCATCATGAATCAGGAAACTCTAGCCCTATTTTCTGAAATACCTAGCCTATTCTCTAGCATGCAGCTCTAATATCTCATAAATATCTCGTAATGTAACAAATAATGGTATTTTGGGAAACCACCGCTCGGGCTCTGGCTGATTGTACACACTGCTCTGCCTCGTTTTCTCTTTAAGCTCTTACTCGTTTTAGAAAAATTCATTTCTTTTTCGAAAATTATCTCAACTCCTCAGTTTGAGTCCAGACATACCCACAAGTACATCCGAATCCCTCAAACCAAGGCTCTGCTACCAACTTGTAACACCGTAAATTTTCATACAATTTTTTTCATTTGAAAAATCACATAATTCTTATTAATACATTTCAAGAAAAACCTCAAAGTATCAAATTATCAAAAACACATTTCCATAATTGTTCAATAAAAATCCAGGATCTTCAAAACATAACTCTATCTCGTGTGTACAACCAAGCCGGTGCCTCCCCGTGATCCTAAAAAGTACCTGAAACACATATCACATGACACGGTAAGCACGAAGTTTAGTGAGTTCCCCAAAATACCACATATACAAATAATAAGCCTCTCATGGCTATAGCTCGGCATGGACCCGCCGGTCATAACTCTGTAAGCTCAGAATAATACACCGCATAAATCACATGAACATAATGCAGCACATCACAATACTCGATATAAGCACATAGGATCACATATACATAGAATAATATAACAACATAAATCACAAAGACAGTATGCACAATAACACCTATCGCAATGTAAAAGATTAAGACCCTCCGGTCAATAATGTACTAAGACCCTCCGGTCAATAGTGTAAATAAGACCCTCCGGTCAATAACACGAATAAGACCCTTTGGTCACACATAAATTACCAAACAGGTAAGTATAGTGACAAGACTCACCTCAGATGGCGAACAGATCCTATAAATGCTGCTGCTGTGCTCCGGCCTCTAACACTGAGCCAAACCCATAGTTAACCCCATTAGGATTTAAGACTAAACCTTCACATATTAGGTCTAAATATGTCCACCAACCCGGTCTATAACTAACTCAAGCCCACTGGGCCCACCATGGCCCAATACCAAATGGGCCCACAAAGGTCCACTAAAGGCCGAACTATGGCCCAATTTTCCAAATTGGGCCCAAACGATCATATGGGCCTTACCCGAAAACCCATTTAAATATTCTAGTCCACATGATTGCTCTTGGATGGCCCATTAATAGCCCAATCACCAAAGCCCAATAGAAAGGCCCAACTCAAGGCCCAAGCAACTTTAGGGTTTTCACTTAAAGTGATGATTAGGGTTAGGCGTTCTCACTTAACCCATTAACGACTTAACCCGTTAAGTCCATTTTTCCACTAAGCCATCATACAACGGAATCGGCATGAGTCAGAACTTCAGTCCACTGGTCTAATCGCGGGTCCCAATAGGCCCAAACCATCAAACCCCAAAATTAGGGTTTTCTAAACCCTAATTAGGGTTTCTAGCCTAACAACCATCCAACTAGCCCAGATCAAGCATTTAGACCGATTAGGGTTCACTATGCCAAGCACCACCCACTACCACCTCAGGTAGTGCTGGTCAATGGGGGCTCACGGCGGCGGCCACCACCTCACGGTGGTGGTGGTGGGTTTTCCGGCCACAATACCACACATACAACCTCCAAAATACCAAAAACAATGAAAACACTAGAGCATACATGTAACGCCCCGATTCCCGAGTATCAATTGATGGTTATAAATTCTCATGATTTCAAGGTCTACTCGACGAGTTGGTGGCCTGACTCGCCGAGTAGCAGCGCGTTGGTCCGCGAGTTTAAGTGACCTACTCGCCGAGTCCAAGTAGGGACTCGACGAGTAGGATCTAGAGGATGAAACCCTAAATTACGGGGTTTTGCACCCTATTTAAAGGATCATTTTCCCCTTAGCCTTCCTTTGCAGCCTCTAGAGAGTTCAGCAAAACCCTAATACGTGTGTGTGTGCCCCATTGTGTGTTTTAAGCTTTGGTAGAGGATTCTTGGTGAGAAGAGCTTGGGGGAAACAAGTGGATTGAAGCAAGGAATTCATGAGGATCAAGATCTACTTCAGTTGGCATCTTTTGGGAAGGTATTAAGCTGTTATGCCAACTTCATTTTCCTTCTAGATCTCTTTTGGTTGAGATTTAGGGTTTTTATCGTGTGGTTGAGATGATAATGTGGGATATGAGCTAGATCTGAAGTTGTAACTTCAGATCTGGACCCTTCTTGGGTTCTAGAGTCATAAAGCTCCAAGTTTGGTCATGTATGAAGCCTCTTTGAGTACGAAACCCCATTTCAAGCTTGGATTTGGCATTATGAGTCATTAGAGCCTTGCATGCACGTAAAGTTTGCAACTTTACGTGATAAGCATGCCTTGGGAAGTTGAATCTGCAGTATGGCGTCTTAGCATGGCTTAAAAAGAGTCTGTATGGCTTAAGGACTGAAGGAACTCGGCGAGTCGCAAGGTTGACTCGGCGAGTCGCATGAAGATAAGCTTGGACCCGACGAGTTGGATGAACAACTCGGCGAGTCCGATGAAGATTTTCGTAGACTCAACGAGTTGTATGAACAACTCGGCGAGTCGGTTGAGGTTTCCCCAATTTATGTATGCGTGTGTAACCGTCGAGTTGCAAGAAGGAAACTCGACGAGTGGCCTTAGGGTTCAATCGTAAACCGAAGGAACTCGACGAGTCACTCCGGTGACTCGGCGAGTGGGCAAGTACTTCAAGGAACCCGGCGCGTAGCCGAGGGTACTCGGCGAGTTAGGGTCAACATGGACTGTTGACCTTGACTGATGACTTTGGCTTTGACCAGGGTGTGATTAGTTGGCTTATGGGGTACCTTGAAAGGTTGGAAACTTATGGGTATTTATGATTGGATCATTGATGGTTATAGGTGTTGGAGTTTGGGGCAGTGTTTCAGGAGCGTGTTTTCGTGGTTCAGTCCGGCATTGCAAGGTGAGTTATCCTCACTATATCAACAGGGTCTAAGGCACCAATGCCGACCCTTTATAGTTTGTATTTGGATTATTGCATGATATGCTTACTGATTTACATCCTGGTAGTTAGGATGGTGATATGCTATGTTAGTGACCGGTTAGGTCGATATCATGGTTATAGGATTGTTGATATGTTTATCGATCTGTTAGATCGGCGTCCTGGTAATTAGGACGGTATTATGTTTAGTGACCTGGTTAGGGTCGGTATCCTGGTATATAGGATGATGCTATGTTAGTGACCGGTTAGGTCGGTATCCTGGTTAGGATGTTGCTATACTATATGATCTGCTAGATCGGTTTGTCTGTCTATGGACTGTTATGTGATTACCTGTTATATGTGCACATGGTTATTTGCTTGATGTTTGGGTTGAGGCGGTCCTGCTTCGTGCTGAAGGCCAACATACCCTACGAGCGGTCCGGATAGACTGTAGGCCCGTATGGCGGTCCAGTCATACCGAAGGCTCGGGATAGATCCAGATAGACTGTAGGTCCGGTGCGGGCCGTCCAGTCATACTGTAGACTCTGAGAGTGGACCGGGTGGACTGAAGGCCCGGTGCGGGCGGACCAGTCACACTGTATACTCGAGATGCATGGCTATTCTGTATTTGTTGATATGATATGATTATGGTTATATGAGGTTGGTATTCTGGGGGTAACTCACTAAGCTTTCGGGCTTACAGTTTCAGTTTATTGTTTCAGGTTCAGCGGATGGCCGCGGGAAGGCGAAGGCGTGACCGTACACTTCCTCAATTTACGATTATGATTTCTGGGAACTCTAATGTATAAACTATTTTGAAAACAAATTGTAATAATTGAATGGTTTCAAATGAATCAAAAACTTTTAAATTGGCTTGAATTTTTGGGATGTTACAAGTTGGTATCAGAGCCTTGGTTTGAGTGAATTGGAGGAACATTCGTGTGAACCCAGTCTCAAATCAAGGAAAGGTTTTCAAAATGATTTCTAAAATGGTTTTCAAAATAAGTAAAGGAGGATGCAGAGTGTACGATCGGCCGAAGCCAGTAAGTAGACCCCAAAATACCATACAGTTATTTGATTATGTGATATGTTAGAACAGCATGTTAGTACTAGGCTAAGGATCTTCAGGAATTGCAGGATAGAATTGCCTGATTACATGATGCCTGCTAGCCTAGGGTTTTCCTTATATGAGATTGACATCATTACTGTAGTTACTTGTGTATGCATCACGGCTGTATATAATTAAGATCTTATAGCATGAGAATGTTTGATTTGGCCTTATGTTCTATTCTTATTGATTAGGGCTTAGGGTAGGATCGAATATTCAAAAGTCTATGGGGTCCAGCGTTATGTATGGCTAGCATATACTAGTGCTGCAGGGTTGGTGGAAGTTTCATGGATGGGTGGGTTGTGTGAGGCCGGGAGGCCAGTTATGAGATATTTAGCATTCCTCTAGGAGTGAGGATTGAGCGCTCGCTATGTTTATGTATATTGTTAGGGCGTTGTGATGATACCTGAGACAAATATGGGTAGGTGTGGAAGGTAGTATGGGCATGTACTATTAAAAGCACAGGACCCATACGCGTAGCAAGGAAGTCACAACCCTTAGGGTTGGGTAGGGAGTTGGTCCCCTGTTATATTATGGATTATCAGAGATCTTTCTGGTGTCTTACCAGAATGGTGGTTACGAGACGTCTTGAGACCGGATCCAGGTTAGGATCGGGAGTTGGCAGCTAGGATAGGCCAGCATTGTTAGAGAATCGTGTCAGTGAGATCATCCGCGAGGAGGTGATTGAGATTGTCCAGGGACAGTTTCCGGAGATGTTTGGGTCTATCAAGACCGTTATGGTCGAGTATTCCGACGAGCGCTATACAGCTAGTGCCGAGACGATTTTCGTGGCAGCTATAGCAGTTGTAACAACGACAGGGGGAGGAGCTAGTTAGGCTTTCTAGTATCGGGACTTCGATGATGCGAAGCCCTGACTTTTGATAGGGTTCAGGACCCGGTTATAGCCATGAGGTACCATATGACGTGAAGGGATGTGGCTTCACATGTTCATGTTCTACTGACCAGAAGGTCAGGCACGCTCTGAACCTGCTAAGGTCTGGGGCGAAGGATTGGTGGGGACTTGTTATTGGGACGTATTTTGAGGAGCAGAGAGCTACAGTTACTTGGGATCAGTGAGGTGTTATGTACTTGTTACAGTCTGCGGGTTAAGCGGGAGAGTCTAGCACATGCGATTCTATATTGAGGCTTCGGGGGTTTTGCTCGAGGCCCGAATGTGAGTCGCGGGGACTCCGGAAAGGAGTAATGATTGTGTTCAGCTAGAGTTATGGAACTGGAATTAAAATGGTTTATTGATAGGATTGGAATGTCGTTTTCTAGGGCAAGGATTGTGCCGTTTCACTTTTTGAGCTCGAAGGATTAAGTAGGCTTGTGACCCCAGGACCAGGTTGTATTCTAACTCGGGGTTAGTTGGTCGCCGGGATTGGCGACAATGGTTTAGCGCTGGTAAGCGCAGGTGGGTCGACGTGGCATAAGTATTTTGGAGGTCAATTTCGCCTTGGATCTCTTGTATCGGACGGTAAGGATTGATTGTGCGGTCTATTGCACTTTCGGGATTGTAGACTATGTCCTGGGAGTGGTTGTAGCCTGGTTTAGGGCAAAGGCTATTTCAGCTACTGCAGTTCAGCTGTGGGAAGAAGGGTATTATGTGGGAGGTCTGTGGACAGGGTCCCACAAGATGGTTATTCATCATTGTCAGGATTCAGTGGTTTTAGTAAGCATTATTGATTGGCGGAGGAAAGCGCCAAGGGAAGTAGCTCGTTGTTGAGACACTAGTTGGAGCATCTATTTTTGGACTTCAAGATTTGGGTGAGGGATCATTCGAGCTTTCGAGACTGTCGGTTTCCCGGGGATTAAGGAAGTGTTCATCTAGTTATTGGAAGCGTATGCTCATCTGAGGTTGGCTAGTAAAGTAGTGTTATATGGAAAGAGTTGGTTGTCATCGGATCGATCGTCGAGAAGTGAGAAGGATTGGGAATCCTCAAATCTTCATGTATTATGAAGGCTTAGTCAAATCTAAGTGGGGGAGAGTTACCCCGGGATGCAGAGCAGGAGAGGTTTTGAAGCAGGGGATAAGTTTCACAACCCGATGGGAGAATGGAGGCCCTAGTGGCTGCTTGGTTTGAGGGTTGTGTTGTTTGGGGGTTCGGAAAAACTTCCCAGCATAAGAACACGTCTTCTGGGTGCTTGATAGCATAAGTTGGGGAACCAGGTTGGATTTCTAGTCAAGAATCGAGTTCAATTCGAGTATTCAGTCGAGTGTGTGCTCGACTCTGGGGGTTTTTGGATTGATAGATTGAGGGTTTTGTTAGCTGCCAGGGCTCAGCAGTGCATTCAGCACGGGAGTGCGGGTTATTTAGCATATGTGGTAGACGTGCGGGTCAGGGAACAGACCACGGAATTCCGAGAGGGTGGACGATCAACATGAGGCCTAGGGTTAGGCTGGGGATATAGTCTACAGAGTAGATCAGGAGTTCGAAGCCCCAAGTGAGTGAGAACAGGATGCATGGGATAGAGCATCAAGAGGGGTGGTCCAGGGAGATGCTCAACAGATTAGAGCGGTCCGGATAGACTGAATGCCAGTGGGGAGTACCAGTCCGACCGAAGGCTCGAAGAACGGTCCAGATACGCTGAAGGCCCAGAGAGGCGGTCCAGACATGTTGAAGGTTCTGAGAGTGGTCCAGATAGACTGAAGGCCTGGTAGGGCGGTCCAGTCATGCTGAAGACTTTGTATATGTTTGTATATCTATGTTCGGGTATTGAGTAGGCTGCTATGCTATAGCAATTAATAGGTCTGTCCCAAATTTTGAACATACGGTTGGAGTAGGCGGAGGACTCCGGTGTATTTTGGTTGATCGGAAGTTGTTATTAGTGGTCGGACGGAGTTTAAAGGATCTTGGTGATCTCATCAGTTCGGAGTGTCTCCGAGGTTTCATCTTCTTGGATCGGGTATTACTCCAGTTGGGGACTGAGAGTGGATCTGAATGGGTATTCGTCAGTTTTGGGAAGGTTTGGGATTAGAATATCCTGTCATTCAGGTTCTGGGAACCGGGTTAGATCTTTCTAATGATCGTCTATGGCATTTGGATAGGGTTGAGGCAGTCCTGCTTTATGCGGTAGGCCAAGATACCCGGTGTGGGCCGACTGTAAGTCGTAGGCACGGAGGCTCGAAGGGAGCGTTAGGGTTGAGGCGATAGGCCAACAAGCCCTGAGAATTTCAACTCAATAGTTGAATTGATTAGACATGTTGGTATTCTAACCTGAAGGGGGTGATATGGGTTAGAAATGAGTGCCGTACTGGTTGGCCGGTAGTGGTAGGTATGTTGATGATGGTTTGAGTTATTGTGATGTGTCTTGAGCTTCATGTGTGGTGGTAGTTTTTGTATCGTTATGTTGATCGTTGATGAGAGGAGTGTCGATTAGGCCCCTCGAGTGGCGGAGGAAAGTGGATATCTGCAGGGTCGGAGTGTTGGGCAACTGAGGTGACGACAGTAGTGTCGATCGGTCAGCGGGAGCACTCCAGTCATGAGCTGAGGGCCGGGGATGGCATACCAGACTCATGTTGTGGGCTCAGAGGCAATCCAGACCTATGCTGAGGACCATGTAAGGGTACTCCAGTCATAGGCTGTGGGCATAGAGATTGTGTTGGCTATGTCTGTTGTAGGAGCGCGTTTGGATTGGATGTATTGTTGAAGATTCGGGTGAGTTGCACTCGGTTGTGACGAATCTGAGGCTGGTAGATGAGACGCAAGGATTGATCCTTGAATCTTAAGTTATGAGTAGACCCGAGTTATGTTCATGGAGGTATTCCAATCTAGGGTATTCCATTCTGAGGATGACCGGACCCTATGATTGACTGGACTTGATATGTTTGGTATTCCAACCCGAGGGTTGATTGGGCCAAACATGTGAGGAATACGAGGGTATTCCATCCTAGGGATGATTGGAGCCGTCGTAGGCTCGCCTAGTATTCTAGCCCGAGGCTGATTGGGCGAGGCATGAGTGTTCGTGTTTCAGTGGATTGATTTTGTATGATGATGAGGGACAATTGTCGTGTCAGCACAAAGGGTTCGCTTCTGGAAGAGGGAAAGTTGGGTTTCCGATATGTTGGATCATCAGGATTTTGTCAGTTGGCAAAGTGGCTTGTAGGTTAGATCTTTAAAAAAGGTTCGGTTGGGTTTTGCATCATCATTCACGTTTCGCAGTTGCGAAAGTGTGTCATGGATCAGGAGGCGGTAGTATCGTTGGATGACATTCAGGTCGGTGAGCGCCTGGATTATGTGGAGAGGCATGTCGCCATACTGGGGAGAAGGGTGAAGGTTCTGAGAAACAAGGAGGTACCCTCGGTAACGGTACGGTGGGAGCACCAAAGAGAGTCTGAGTGGACGTGGGAGCCGGAGGCAGAGATGAGGGAGCACTATCCGAGGTTGTTCACCACAGCAGACTTCGAGGACGAAGTCTAGTTTAAGTGGGGGAGAATTGTAACGCCCCGATTCCCGAGTATCAATTGATGGTTATAAATTCTCATGATTTCAAGGTCTACTCGACGAGTTGATGGCCTGACTCGCCGAGTAGCAGCGGGTTGGTCCGTGAGTTTAAGTGACCTACTCGCCGAGTCCAAGTAGGGACTCGACGAGTAGGAGCTAGAGGATGAAACCCTAAATTACGGGGTTTTGCACCCTATTTAAAGGATCATTTTCCCCTTAGCCTTCCTTTGCAGCCTCTAGAGAGTTCAGCAAAACCCTAATACGTGTGTGTGTGCCCCATTGTGTGTTTTAAGCTTTGGAAGAGGATTCTTGGTGAGAAGAGCTTGGGGGAAACAAGTGGATTGAAGCAAGGAATTCATGAGGATCAAGATCTACTTCAGTTGGCATCTTTTGGGAAGGTATTAAGCTGTTATGCCAACTTCATTTTCCTTCTAGATCTCTTTTGGTTGAGATTTAGGGTTTTTATCGTGTGGTTGAGATGATAATGTGGGATATGAGCTAGATCTGAAGTTGTAACTTCAGATCTGGACCCTTCTTGGGTTCTAGAGTCATAAAGCTCCGAGTTTGGTCATGTATGAAGCCTCTTTGAGTACGAAACCCCATTTCAAGCTTGGATTTGGCATTATGAGTCATTAGAGCCTTGCATGCATGTAAAGTTTGCAACTTTACGTGATAAGCATGCCTTGGGAAGTTGAATCTGCAGTATGGCTTCTTAGCATGGCTTAAAAAGAGTCTGTATGGCTTAAGGACTGAAGGAACTCGGCGAGTCGCAAGGTTGACTCGGCGAGTCGCATGAAGATAAGCTTGGACCCGACGAGTTAGATGAACAACTCGGCGAGTCCGATGAAGATTTTCGTAGACTCAACGAGTTGTATGAACAACTCGGCGAGTCGGTTGAGGTTTCCCCAATTTATGTATGCGTGTGTAACCGTCGAGTTGCAAGAAGGAAACTCGACGAGTGGCCTTAGGGTTCAATCGTAAACCGAAGGAACTCGACGAGTCACTCCGGTGACTCGGCGAGTGGGCAGGTACTTCAAGGAACCCGGCGCGTAGCCGAGGGTACTCGGCGAGTTAGGGTCAACATGGACTGTTGACCTTGACTGATGACTTTGGCTTTGACCAGGGTGTGATTAGTTGGCTTATGGGGTACCTTGAAAGGTTGGAAACTTATGGGTCTTTATGATTGGATCATTGATGGTTATAGGTGTTGGAGTTTGGGGCAGTGTTTCAGGAGCGTGTTTTCGTGGTTCAGTCCGGCATTGCAAGGTGAGTTATCCTCACTATATCAACAGGGTCTAAGGCACCAATGCCGACCCTTTATAGTTTGTATTTGGATTATTGCATGATATGCTTACTGATTTACATCCTGGTAGTTAGGATGGTGATATGCTATGTTAGTGACCGGTTAGGTCGATATCATGGTTATAGGATTGTTGATATGTTTATCGATCTGTTAGATCGGCGTCCTGGTAATTAGGACGGTATTATGTTTAGTGACCTGGTTAGGGTCGGTATCCTGGTATATAGGATGATGCTATGTTAGTGACCGGTTAGGTCGGTATCCTGGTTAGGATGTTGCTATACTATATGATCTGCTAGATCGGTTTGTCTGTCTATGGACTGTTATGTGATTACCTGTTATATGTGCACATGGTTATTTGCTTGATGTTTGGGTTGAGGCGGTCCTGCTTCGTGCTGAAGGCCAACATACCCTACGAGCGGTCCGGATAGACTGTAGGCCCGTATGGCGGTCCAGTCATACCGAAGGCTCGGGATAGATCCAGATAGACTGTAGGTCCGGTGCGGGCCGTCCAGTCATACTGTAGACTCTGAGAGTGGACCGGGTGGACTGAAGGCCCGGTGCGGGCGGACCAGTCACACTGTATACTCGAGATGCATGGCTATTCTGTATTTGTTGATATGATATGATTATGGTTATATGAGGTTGGTATTCTGGGGGTAACTCACTAAGCTTTCGGGCTTACAGTTTCAGTTTATTGTTTCAGGTTCAGCGGATGGCCGCGGGAAGGCGAAGGCGTGACCGTACACTTCCTCAATTTACGATTATGATTTCTGGGAACTCTAATGTATAAACTATTTTGAAAACAAATTGTAATAATTGAATGGTTTCAAATGAATCAAAAAGTTTTAAATTGGCTTGAATTTTTGGGATGTTACAATACACCCATACGCACACCCACAGCCACCTCCCATGGCGGCTGGTGGCGGTGGAGGGTGGCAGAAAACAATAATTGGCGGTAGCCACCACCTCACGGCAGTGGCAGCGGATTTCTGACCAAAAGAAGAACACGCACACAATCTAAAATGGAATAGCAACACACACATGCACGAAAATCACCAAAACACACACCAACACAGCCACCGTCGTGGTGGCAGGCGGCGGTCGGTGCTCGCTAGTAGCTTCGGAATAACCGCAGGGCGGCGGCAGCGACGGGACTCGGGAAATGGCAGAAAACGAAGGAGAACAACATCGGGGAAGGGAAAAGCGGCGACGACCACGAACTCGTCGATCCTAGTCTTCACTGGCAACGGAAGTGTGTGGGTTTTGGATCCTGGTCTCCGGCTTCGTCGGTGATGGCATCACAGAAGAGCGCTCGGTGGTTCAATGTGTCACCGGCAGCGGTCGTGGCAGTCAATCTCGGCTGGGCAACGGCGGCTGAAGAGGTTGGCGGCTGGAGCATGCCATCTAGGGTTAGGTTTGAACAATGGCACTCCCTCGATCTTGAATGGAAGGCACGGGTGAAAGAAATCCCACTCTATATAATTTGATAACGGAAATGGAAAAATCGGCCCCTCCCATTCACAATCTCTTCAATGTAACTCCGAATTTACCTTCTTAGCCCTCACTTCCATAATTCTTTTCATAATAAGACCAAAATTACCAAGCAACCCCTTTTCTACAAATTATTTTCAATTGCAGCCCCTGCCTTCATAAATAATCACAAATCCAATCCAAAACTCACGCTTTTAACCCCCAACTTCTAAAATTATGACGGTTAACTCCTCGAAACCAACACCTTACTAAATTATTAATGATTTTAGGGTTTGTATTCATATTAGCCCTTATCTATTTATTTATTTAATATACGGGATGTTACAATCAGCATGTTAGAGGACATTCGTATATATGTCATGCAAAGGATGGTCACTATGAAACTCATAGGTCAAGGATGGAATCGTTATTCTGTTTGTCCAAACATCAGAACAAGATTGAACATTTTCCACAATGAGCAAAGGTATGAACACTTATTTTTTCGTACATACCTTACCTCTGTCAACTCTAAACATTTGCATTATAGTTTGTAGGCATTGGCAGGTTGTGTCTTGTGGGGGTATGAAGTTTGAAACAAGGAAAATGGATGAGTCGTACATTGTTGATGTCACAAAAAGGAATGCAGTTGCAGGTTATGGCAACTAAATGGGTATGGTTGTGTTCACTTAGTAGCTACATTAGCGTATTTAAACGTAACACCTGATGGACCATTTGTAGACCCATTGTACCTGGCAACCTTCTTCCATAATACCTACAAACAGTCTATTAATGGCATGAATGGGATGAACATGTGGCCTTCAACAAACTTTATACCTCCATTGCCTCCTTTAAAATGAAGAATGCCAAGCAGGCCAACAATGAAAAGAATAAGGGATGCTTCTAAAAGGTTTGGAAAACACACAGTTTCAAAGGCAAGGAAAAAGGTTTCTTGTGGCATATGCAAACAAAAAGGGCACAACAAGAGCACTAGCACTCAAGTGCCAAGGCCTCCTAAAACTAATGTCACAAAGAAACAAAAGATCATGGAAACTCAAGAATCAGTGAATATGCAACGAGGTGGATAAGATGTTGTTATGGGTGATGTGGTTGAGCCACAAAGTGATGAAGTTTTGAGGGTAAACGAATCTGAGCAAGTGGTGAGGGTAAACGAATCTGAGCAAGTGGTGAGGGTTAATGAAGTTGAGGAATAGGGCATGGTTAATCAATTTGTTGGCAAGTGTATATTATAGGTCAACCAAGCAAGAGGAAAAAGTCAGAGAGAATTCTTAAACTAAAGCTTTCTAAAAGAGTTGAAGGTGAAGGTAGTAGTGTTGGATCGCCAATGGAGTTAGATTAATTACAGTTTTAATTGTGTGTCTATTATGTGGATTGAACAGTTTATGTTCATGTATGTTATAATAATCTTAACATTTGATATTTGGATTCGTGTATGTATTTATAATATGTATGATCTTATTTATATTAGTGTGTACGAAGTAATTTAGTCATTAAAAATATTTCAAGAGGGCATGTGAATGTTAGTTTAGGGGGAATTTAGTCATTCAAATCAGTTCATCCAATAGGTGTATGTTATTTCAAGTAATTATTAAAGTAGGGGTATTTTAGTCAATGAAAGAAGTTAAATTACATACAGACCCATTAGGTGTATTAGTCTCGTTTTAATTAGTTAAAGAAATAGGGGTATTTCTGTCATTATTTTCTATTTGACTAAACCCATCAGGAGTATTACAGTCAATATTTCTTATGTGACTTAACCCATTAGGGGTATTTCAGTCATAACTGTATTATTTGACTTAACCCATTAGGGGTATTTCATTTCTTCCAGGCAATTATCCAAAGTAGGCAACCAGAAATACAACAAAAAAAGCACTTTTCCTTTGTTTTCCATTTTTGGGTTATAGGCAACAACAAATCTGGGTATTAGATACTTCTCTTTTGTCCCATGTCCCACACACAAACATTGGGGTTCATGTTTTAATGGTTTAAAAAGTTTGACTTTGTCATGTGGTCCCAGGAAGAAAATCAACAAAAATTATGTGTATTACTTAACGACACACGCACATTTACATTTATAATAGGAACATTTTAACTTAACCAACATTACATTCATGGGCTTCTGCATCTTTACATCTATTAAATAGGTAAAAATAGGAATTCCACGTCTATCTAAGTACATACGAGAACCATCACCTGTGACTACAATCAAAAACCTGATCATCACAACAACATGATCACAAAACCACCAAATACTACAACCAGAAACCAAAAAACAACGAACAAAACGCATTACTAATAACGAGAATAAACCAGATACACATCAAAACAAAATAGAAACCCAGGATTGAAATGTTGTAACCTAAAGTTCTTCTGTTAGTTTAAAAACTTGTAGGTTAACACCCCCACAGTAGCAATGACAAAAACCCCAAGGACCCATTTCACTTTTTCCACTTGTTTTTTCCCAAAACGATGTTCACATACGAGGCTTGCAATGAACACAAATGCTTCTTCAAATCAGCAACCATGTTACATAGATCGAGTTGACATGCCCTAACATCATCGACATCATGATTTAGGGCGTCCAACTCTAGTGATGTTGTGTCGTAGTTCACGAAGGTCATTTGCAATCTCTTCCCTCACAAGCGACACCTCCAACTGTGTCTGCATCAGATTGATTACGTCTTCATTTGTGACTCCATTCGAGACATTTTCAGCCATGTGCGATTGTAGTTGGGTGAGCAACTGTCATTTGGAGTTGATCGTGAAGGCATAATTTTTGTAATTGGTATTGAAGTTTAGGGTGCAGTTAGGGGAACCAGGTTAGGAATTGTGCCATTTTAGGGCACAAGCTTCACATTTTGTATGGAGGTAGGGTGAACAGTATGAACGTGACCTCTACGTTTCACATTCCAAAACGACGTCGTTTGGGTCCAAGACGTAAATACAATTTCACCATGTCATCGATGATGTGTGAAATTGGGATGATGTGTCATGGTTATCAGGTATAATAAGTAAAAGGGACTAAATTGTTAGGTTGCAACAAAATTTGATCCCTCATAAAGCCACTAAAAAAGTGAAGTGACTAAAAGGGTAAACCCTAGAAAGTTCATAGGTCGTATGTGTCATTTTCCCTGTATATATATATATATATATATATATATATATATATATATATATATATATATATATATATATATATATATATATATATATATATATATATAGGGTGAGGTTCAATAGAGAACCATAATTAACCAACGAACCAAGTAACCAATCGTGAGCGTCAGAAATCATAACGATCAACGGCCAAAGAAATAGATATACACTTTTACATTAGACGCGCACACACCGGATTATACCAAAAAATCCACTATTTACAAAAAAACCCACCACTTTTTTTCGTTTAAAATTTTTTTTAGGTAATGTTTTTTTATCGAAAAAAAACCTGAATATACCGTTGTTCACGATTTTTCTTCATCTTTCAATAGAGATCAATGATGATATATAAAAAAACGAAATATTTTTTTTCGAAAAAAACCCACTTCATTTTCTTTGATGAAAAAAGTTAATGTGTATTTTTTTATAGAAAAAAATTAATAAATATATCAAAATTCATATTTTTGTACTTTTTAAACATAGATTCATATTCATGTTAAAAAAACGATATTTCAGTTCAGATTCATATTGTAAACCTGTTCGGATTCACATTGTGAACCTCCTCAGATTCACAGTGTGCATAATAATAAGTCAGATTCACAGTGTGAATCTGAATTGATCGGAGCTTTTTCACATTGTGAATGTTAAAATTTGAAATATTTACAGTTTAGATTCACAGTGTGAATCTATACTGATCGAGGTTTTTTGTTTTGTGAACCTTCTCAGATTCACAGTGTGCATAATAGTAATTAAGATTCACAATGTGAATCTGAACTGTTCGAGATTTTTCATATTGTGAATGTTAAAAATTGAAGTATTTACAGTTTAGATTCACTGTGTGAATCTACACTGTTCGAGGTTTTTTTTTTTAATCGGTGTTGATGTTTATTAATAGAGTACAAAAAATTAATATTTTTGGTATAATTAGTTTTCTTTTTATAAAAATAAACTTAAATATTGAAAAAACTAAGAAAAGTAAGTGGATTTTTTTTTTGAAAAAAAAAAAAGTTCGTTTTTTATATATCATCATGGATCTCTATGGAAAGAGAACGAAAAATCGTGAACAACGGTATATTCGGTTTTTTTTTATAAAAAATTTGGCCTAAAAAAATTTAAATGAAAAAAAGAAAGTGAATTTGTTATAATTCGGTACATGTACGTTCATTATAAAAGTTTACAACCTTCCTTTTGCCATGGATCGCTTTAAATTCCGACGCTTTGGATTGGTTCCTTGGTTTCCTTGATTAATAATGGTTATCTATTGAACTTTTCCATATATATATATATATATATATATATATATATATATATATATATATATATATATATATATATATATATATATATATATATATATATATACAGAGAGAGAGAGAGAGGTTCTGTTGATATTCCGAAAAAAATAGAGATCTTCACATTCAGCTTCAGCCATATATTTCACATTTGGCGTTCTAAAGCTCCGGCGTATAGTGCGGCGAGAAAATTATAATCATAAATTCTTATCTAGTGCCTCCTATTCCCTTTTCACCCGCCACCTTCCCCACCGCCACACCCGCCACCGCCACCACTACTACACCACCTCTGCCGTCCGTTCCTTTGAGATGGACCTAATTTTGTAAGACCATGAAACCACTTTTTTTTACTGAAATATTCTAATATTCAAGTGTTTGTAAATATGTGATATGTATAATATTCTAATATTATATGTTTTTAGAATATTTTAAAATAAAATGTATATATACTTTTTTATAATGAGATTATATAGTTTTTCGTAGAGATGGATTTCTATGATTAAAGGATGTTTGAGTAATGCAAAGTTGTCCATTTTAATTAATCATGAATTCAATATTAGACGTGGGCTAAGACAAGGAGACCCTTTATCGCCTTTTTTATTTATCAAGATGATTGAAGGGTTACATGTTGCTTTAGACGATGCAGTGGAAGTGGAATATTTTTGTGGTTTTCAAACTGGGGTTAATTAGCAACTGTCGCATTTTTTTATGCTGACGATGCGATATTTTTTTGTGATTGTCGAAGAGAGAATATAATTAATCTTACTGCTATTTTGCAGTGCTTTTATTTGGTTTCTGGGTTGCAAGTCAACCTTAATAAATCTAATCATTTTGGTGTTGGTGTGACGGAGACAGAGATCAAGCAGTTTTCTTTGCTTACTTATTGTGAAGCTGCTAAGTTCCCATTTATGTATTTAGGTCTCCCAGTGGGGGTTTCTCTGTCATGTTCTGTGGGATGTAAATTTGTTATAGAGAAGTTTCAAAAAAAAAAAAAAATTCTTCGTGGAATATTAGAATGTTATTGATATGTGGTTGGTTTATGCTCTTGAAGTCGGTGCTAGGCTCCTTAGGTATTTATTTCATGACAGTGTTTTGTATGCCGCGTGTGGTTAATAAATACTTGGAAAGATTGAGAGTTGTTTTTTTAGGTGGGAGAGATAGGTGATCGAAAAATGCATTGGGTTAAGTGGGATACAATTTTGGCTTCTAAAAAAAGGCCGATTACACATTGGGTTATTGGAGGCATTTAATAAAGCTCTCTTTTACAAATGGAAGTGGTGGTTCCTTTATTCTCATGATTCTATTTAGGACAAAGTGATCAAATTATTTCATGGTCAAGATGGTAGGTTTGGATGGAATAACGACTCTTTGTTGAAGAGTCGTATTTGGTCAAAGATTGTACGACATTTTAACCAGCTGCACTAAGATGGCATCATTCCTAGAGGGGTGATTCAAAGACGGGTGGGAGACGGAAATTCAACATGCTTTTGGAAAGAACATTGGTTAGGAGAGTGTTCACTTATGGTGCATTTTCCTATATTATTTTTTATTGGAATCGGATCCCGATTACAAGATAAGTCATAGATAGGGTGGTAATGGCTGGAATTGGAGTTGGATTCGACCAATTTTAGGTGGGACTCTCCTTGGTCTTTTAAATCGGCATATGGAGATGCTAGAAGGGTTCACCATGTATTTGGTTAGAGATAGAACGGTGGGAGATGTAGGAGGAGGATAAAATCACAATTTCTGAGACTCAAAAGTCCTTGATGATAGTTTGCTTCCTAATGGTGTTCTTACAACTCGTCGGATTAAGTATCTTCCTCGGAAAGTTAACATATTTATTTGGCGATGTCATATTAATTGTCTCACTTCTAGATTGAACCTGGATAATAAAAGTATTGATATTTCCTTTGTGATTTATGGTTTGTCTAACTCTGATTTGGAAGATATAAACCATCTTTTGATATCGTGTGAAGTAACGACACAATGTTGGAATTTTGTTGGTAAGTGGTACGACATCCCATTTCTGTTATTTCTTGAGATCGAGGACGTGTTTCATTGGTTAGATTCCGTGCAGATTTCTACTATGAAACGGGAGCGTTGGGAGTGATTGTATTGACGATATGGTGGCTAATCTTTCAGAATGCTATTCTCTTCGATGGTCAAAATATTTAACGAAATGTGTTAAATGACAGTTTGGTTGACAATTCTTTTAATTGGTTTGTATATAGGTATAAAAAAGCAAGTGTTAGTCGTCTTTTTTAGTTTTTAAACCCTATTTTAATGATTTTGTTGTGATTGGTTTTTGTTACCAGTTTGCTAACTTTTGATTTATAATCATTCAACCGTTCAAAAAGAAGCCTAATATACTCCTAAACTACTAATAATTTCATATATGTTTCAGACCGAATTTGAACCCTCGACCTCAAAGAGGAAAAATATATAACACATAATGAGTAAGTATTCAATTGATATATATATATATATATATATATATATATATATATATATATATATATATATATATATATATATATGATAGACCTGTGAGAATAGGACAATTATATTGGCTTTACAACAAAGTCTTTTAAAAGTTGGGGTTCGTACTTTTAAAAGTTGGGGTTCGTAATTTATTTAAACGGAGAAAGGTAATGTTACCTCAACAACATATATTTGGTAAAAGCAAACTTGTTTATAAAATAACTAACTAGGTGTGAGACTCATGTATTACATGGGGTTGTTTAAAAAAAATTAAATATAAAATTTTAACAATTTGAGAAGTTTGAATTTATAAGAAAAATGAGAAAAATTTTAAATTATTAAAATTAATTAGGCTTTAATACATTAAATACATTACATATATAAACTCCTTCTAATAAATACCTTACATATATATTACCTTACATATTAAATGTGGAATTTTAATTTAATAAAATGAAAAATATAATAAAATGTCAAGTGGAAAATAGAAAATTCAAAAATTCTAGAAAATGTTATGTGTCCAAATGAAGGAGAAGATGACATGTGACAAAAAGATTTTGGTTTATTAGGGAGGATTATATCAACTTAGATAAAATAGTTCCCACATAGTGCACAAAATTCCTAGTTCCACGTAGACAAATTTATTATAGTTTTTACGTATCATATATTAAACAAAAATTAATAATATAACATTGATACATGACAACAAACAAATATAAATATAAATATAAACAAACAACCCCCCCCCCCTCCCCCACCCACAGCATAATTTAATATTCATATAGCATTGAAGGAAAACCATTCTTTCGTTTAGGGCCGGTGATAAGCAGGGGCAATATGAGCACGTGCACATGACCCATTTTTTTAGGGGCCTAATTTTTTTTATACTAAATTCATGAATCAGGCCCAAATGCAAAGGAAATGATAGTCCAAACTCTAATCGATTAGTAGTCCACAGGCGACAGGAAGACAATGGGCAGAAGCATCATTCAACGAGAAGGGAAGCAAGGGTCGATTAATCAATCGATTACCCGTCGTTTTCCAGACGTTTTCGTCCACTCTTGAGTCCTGCTAATCCAGTAATCGATTAATCTAGTATTTATGTTATCATAATTCAAAAATTAAATGTATTTATGTGATCAGAATTCAAAAATTGAAAGAATGATATTATTAGAAATTCCACTGATGAGATTATCAGAAATTTTATTGATCAGATTATCAAAAATTTCACTAATTAGATTATAGATTTAAGATTATCATAAACTGAATACATTATATGATTAGATTACTAGTTTTCTTTTATGTATTTGTGTTATCAAAAATTCCATTGATCAGATTATAGATTATCATAAATTAAAATCAAATTATAAGATTATTTTTGTTGTTTAATTGTTTATCAGAAATCATATTATCTCAGTATCAGATTATGAATAAGTTTATTTTGAATTGTGAATGAGATGATCAGTTTATGTTTATCAAGAAGATGTAACTTGATTGTTAAAAGTTTAGAGTAATGAAATTGTAGGGATGAAGTCTAAACAACCATCCAATAGTCAAAAACAGAAAAATAGAAAATCAGATGAAGAAAAGAGAAAGGCTAACGTCGGTTCTCTAGATAAATTTATCCATAGACAAACTATTGAAGAGCATGTTGAAGAGTGTCCCACCCCCAAACCTGAACGGCGGAAACGTTCGGGGGCGGAGGACGTCATGTACAGTATCATAACAATTGAATAGTAAAGAAAGTACACACCACCATAATATAAATATATTTGAAAAGTTTACATGATTGTATGTGTTACATGTTTAAATATCAAATACAATATGGTGATCCAAAATATGTTACTAACGCCAGCGCGTTAGTCCTCAAAAGTAGTTGCTACCTGATTTAGCGTTTTCCTGAGAATACAAGTTATTTCAAAGAAAAAGTGTCAACAATAAAGTTGGTGAGTTCATAAGTAGTGTTTTGATAAAATGTATGCCATTCGAAAGTTCGTGTATGTTTTCCAGAAAATCCGATATTTTCTAACAAATGTATGAAATGAGTATGAAAGACCGTTGTATAAACTGTATGTATTTGAACCAGGAAAATCCTATATTTTCCTAAATGAGATGCAGTCTTAAATGTCCAAGACCGTAACCTGTAAGCAAATATGACATGCTCAAATGATGATGTATAGTCTTATTATAAAACAAAACTACAAGAAGATTTGTATTTGAATGTGAAAAGAACTGTATTTGTTACTTTTCCCCATTAAAACGTAATACCATAATAATTGTCTATCCAGTGAGTTTTTATAACTGTATTATCATAGTTTGCCTGTAGCGACGTTCTTCAGGCGTCGAAATGAGATGACACTTGTCACCCCGGGGACTGTAGCTAGCAGTCAGGGCGCGGGATCATTAGTCCCGTATAGATCTATACACACTTGTCACGTTCTCCGGACGGGAGATTCTGGTTATAAACAGGACTTCTAGTGGTACCTTTAAAAGGTATATTGAAGATAAATGCCTCACGAATTCTCAATTAAGTCACGTATTAAAATGTATATGTTTGTTTCTGTAACGATTATCCTTTTTCATAATGATAATAAAGGCATAAAATGATTTGTATGTTCTTGTATGTATAAAGATGTCATAACGAAAGTGGTTACCCTAAATATGATGTAAACGTATAAATAGAGCTTATGATATTTATACTCATATTCCATTCCGTGAGGGTAAAGTAAAGTAAGATGTTTTGTATGTTAGACATGATCCATGTGATAATTATTAAAAACAGTCTGAAATGTATAACGAAAGATAGATGTTTTCACACAGGATTAACCGTTTGTTTACTTGTATTCTCCCCCGTAAAGTGTTCAAAAGCATTTAAAATCAGTTAAAAGCGTAGAAATGGGGGTATGAACTCACTTGATTGAAGTGGTTGTTTTGAAGTAGTCGAGAGAAGAATCGAGCAGAACTTCGACAAGAGAGAGTTGAAATCTCGGGATTCTCGGGGATCTCGGGAGTGTAGAAATTCCTTCGGGACTCGAGTATGAAAAACCGGGGCTTCGGGAAGGCTTCTCGAGGTAATCACGCAGAGTAACGGCACTTAGATGGAAATAGATGAGCACCAAACCCGGCACCCTTAAGCTTCTATTTATAGGGGCTGATTTGGGGTCTCACGTCGTGAGTTTTGGATTGCTCACGTCGTGAGGCTTAGTCAGCATGATCCTCTTCGACGAGTGGACATGGCTGACACTCTGGAACCCATCAGTCACAAGCTCACGTCGTGAGCATGGTTCCCTCACGTCGTGAGGCTGAGTCAGCCTCGAGTTTTGTGTCCCAAACTTGTAAAATCCTTAACTTTCGCGTATGAGCTCCGATTTCGACATTCTTTATATGCACGCGTAGGTGTGAAAAGGCTCTACAACTCTCGTTTAGACTCCGTCGGCTAATTTTGACTTTATTTTTATTATATTATTTTTAACAGGCCGGGCCTGGAAAAGTCCGTTTAAATTCCATAACTACTTCATCTGTCGTCCATTTTCGTCAGACATTTTACTGTTGTACTCCTATTGTCGGGGTCTTTAACTTTCATTTAGGTTGTGTCGGTTAAAGACCGCTCGATCTCTATTTCGAGTTTTTAGCTGTCTACTGCTAGGTTAGAAACTTCGAAAAATCATAACTTCCTCATACGAAGTCAGATTTGGGCGTTCTTTTTATGTATGTTTACGGTTTAATGATATCTACGACTTTCAATTAGATACTTAAGGCTAAAAAGTATTTTATCGGAATTTCGTATTTTACGCTTAACAGTGTTTTGTCAGTTTTGTTGCGGATCTTCGATTGGTCATAACTCCTTCGTTATAACTCGGATTTTAATGTTCTTTATGTTTTTGGAAACCTTGTTACGATATCTACCACTTATTACACTCAAAGTGAGACTTTCGAACATTTCATTTTTTTTGATGTTATTTCAATTAATTCAAAAAGGGATTACCACATTTGACTTTTAGTCAATACATTGTCTTGAAATATCAGGTTGTTACAAAGAGTACGTTAAGGAGTATGTTGACGAGCATTTTGAAGAGCAAGAGGGTGTAGAAGTAGTAGTAGAACAGGTAGAAGAGAAAGAATCTGTTAAAGAGCTTGTTGATATATATGATCCAAGAAGGTGGGAAAAAGTGAATTATGAGGAGATTAAACTTTTGGTCAAGAAAGGTCCTAAAATAGATATTAGTATTATGTATGGTCCTTGTGATAAAATTGGTATACGATGTTTTACAGTTTTATATACAAGAACTTTATCAAATTTGGAGAAGTGTGATAGAGAATGAATATTATATTCGAAAGAGCTAGATAGGGAATTTTGTTTCTGTTGTAAAGTGTTTAGGAAAAGGATTTCGAAAGGTAAATTTGGTGATGAAGGTTATGCAAATTTGAACCATGTCACCACTAGAGTTAAAGAATAAAAAATTTCCTTGGATCATCTCATGAATAGAAATAAGTGGTTTGATATGAGTAAAAGATTGAACTTGAACAAAAAAAATTGATAAAGTTTAATAAGAGCAATTTATGAAAGAAAGAGATTACTAGAAACAAGTCCTTTTGAGAATCATTGCAATAGTGAAGTATATTGCTAAAACTAATTTAGAATTTCGTAGGTCAAATGAAAAGTTGTATAAAAAAGGTAACAATAAATTATATTTTTTGTTCAAATTCCACCAAATACCTTTTTTGTAAATTATTATGACTAATTCCACTTCTTATTTGTTAATTGTATTTCACAAGCAATGGAAATTTTTTGGGTATCATTGAAATGTTGTAAGAGTTTGACTCGGTAATCAAAGAGCATGTGTGGCGGATCACAAGTGACCTGCTTTATGTGCATTATATTCAGCACACGATCAAAAATGAACTAATACTTTTGATAGATCAAGAAATTAAAAAATAAATTATCAAGAAGATAAAGGAAACAAAGTACTAATCAATTATACTTGTTTGTACTCCCAATTCAAGTCACAAAGAACAGATGACTATAATAGTGATACATTTAAATTTCTCTTCTAATTATGTTACTGTCAGGGAGTCCTTTTTAGGGTTTTTCAATATTGATGATACCACCGGAAAAGGACTATTTGATATAATACTTGAGGAGTTAAAGTCTCTTGGTCTTGGAAGTGATGATATTTGTGGTCAAGGCTGTGATTATGGAGCAAATATAAAAGGGAAACACAAAGGAGCGCAATAGAGATTTTTAGATCTAAATCCTAGAGCATTTTACACTCCTTGTGGTTGCCATTCTCTTAATCTAACATCATATGATATCGATAACAAGTGTGTTAAAGAAAAGAGCTTTTTCAGACTCATCCAACACATTTATACTATCTTTGCAAATTCTACTAAGAGGTGGGAAATTTTGAAAGATAATGTTAAAGCTTGAAGTCTTAAGTCATTATGTCAAACTCGTTGGGAAAGTCGAGTTGAGAGTGTAAAGGATATTAAACCACAAATTGTCGATGTACGAGAAGCTTTACTTGAAGTTGGAGAAAAGGATATTGATGTTATAATTGCAAGTGAAGCAAGTTTAATAACAGAAAAAGAACTTGGTAACTTTGAATTTTTGGTGTCAAATATTATCTGGTATTAAGTATTAAACCAGGTGAATATTGTGACTAAAAGGTTATAAAAGGATATGCATCTTGATAATGTTATTACATAAATAAACATATTGATTGAGTACTTCAAGGGTTATAGAGAAACTGCTATTCAAAAGCATTCATTGAAGCTAAGGAGATTGCTATTGAAATAGGTATTGATCTAATATTTCAACAAAAATGTTTGACTTAAAGAAAAAAAATGGTTTGATGAGATTTTAAGTAGCGAAGAGGGTTCATTTACAGCTGAAGAGACTTTAGAGTCAGTTATTTCTTATACAATGTTGATCAAGCTAGTGCTTAACATAAGATAAGATTTGAACAGCTCAAAGAGTATGACAAATTATTTGGTTTTTTATTTCCACATTATTTGAGGGGAATTGAAGAGAAAGATCATAATGCGCCTTGTCATCTTCTTGAAAAAGCACTCAAGTTTGAAGAAATATCGGATATTGGTGCAGAGGAACTTTATTTGGAGTTAAAATTATTTGCGACATTGGAAACCAGTGAATTTAGCAACCCTATAGATGTTTTGAAGTATTCAAAAGAACATGATGCAAACATTCCATATAGAATATACTTGACTATTCTAGTATCAGTGACATCTATAGAAATGAGTTTCTCAAAATTGAAGTTTTTGAAATATTACTTACACTACACAATGACTCAAGAAAGACTTAGCGGTTTGGCAGTGATATCTATAAAGAACGAAATCTTAGAGAGTATAGACTACAAAAAGTTGATCAACCAAGTTTAGGCATGAAAATTTTACCCGACCCAGTGGGGAACTCGGTTGACCCACCCCAATTGGGGACGGGTATTCCCTGTAAAAACGGATATCGGGTATCGGGCAGGGGATCCTCATTAGGCTAAAATCGGGGATAGGACCGGGGCTGGGTATACCAATCCCCAAACGGCCCCTCCCCCGCTTTGATGGCATATATATATATATATATATATATATATATATATATATATATATATATATATATATATATAATTGAATTTGATTTAAATCCACTAAGCATGAATTAATCTGTATTAGACAATCAGAGAGACAAAGTCCATATACCAGATTATATTCACAATTCCAAGAGTTCATCAGTCGTCATTTCATTCGACGGTCCATATATCAAATCATGACTTCTCATTTTGATGCTTGTTAAACTTTATGATTGGTGTAAACTCAATCTGATTATGGCCTCTAGATGTCGGGACCGATAACCACATAACTAGATATCATTCATCTAGAAAAGGAGCTCCAAGATTTGGAAGCATATACACAGTGCTTCTTACTCTTATAACTCCTTTCTCGTCTCATTTTCCATCATTTAATCGACTATTAAATCACAATACACTACAATAAAAACAGCCTTTTACGACACGCAAACCATGACACCCGGTGATTTACGATACGCAAATGTGTGTGTCCAAAAAATAATGTCATCTCTACCAAAATTTAAAGGATTTAGGACACACATTTTTGCGTGCCCTAAAATTAGTGTCTAAACAAAAAAAAATAACACGGAGGGCACCTATAATAAAATGTGTGTCGTCTAAAGATGTCGCTTTATAAATTTTAATAGAACGCGCGTTCATCCTTTAATAGCGGGGGTAAATCAAACCCTAAAAAATTAAAAACCCCGCCTTCTTTTTTATCCTCCACTTTTGTTTCCCTCTTGCCCTAATTATCGATGCTCCTTCCTTCCCCCTCCCGACATTGACTGTCGTCTTGCCCTAGTTATCGACACTCCTTCCTTCCTTCCTCACTTTCCTTCTTCTCTCCAATCCTGTAGAGTTGTGAATGTAATCGAGGCCATGAGTGAGATCAACTTCAATTTGAATTCGCGACATCCAATCGGTAAGTATGGTGAAGTTAGGGTTCTTAGGGTTTTTAAGGCAATCGGCAAGGCTAGCACCTTTACCATAATCGTAAACCAAGTATATGGAGCTTTCGGACATTGAAGCACCTCGAAGCTTAATCAGACTCGAGTGATGGCTCTTGCAAATCACAAGAAGTCGATCCCGAAGCTCAGCCATGTCAATCGGACGCCAAAACTTGCGTTGAAAGACAATCACGTCGTCGTCGCGAATCACACACCGCCAGGCAGTGGAAGAAGATGATGAAGCTCTTCGTTGTTGTATGCCTCCCTCCCTCGCTGTCTCCTTTTATCTCTGCCCTTTCTTTATTCTTCTCTTCTATGATCGTCTCATCTTCCTTCATCTTCTCGGTTTTCCATCAGGTAATTATCGGGTTTGCTACTCTTTATTTTCTTGATCTAAAATTAAGTTCTACATATCCTATTGAATGATGTTTGTTTTGAATTTATCAATCTATCATCTCATCAGGATGTTTATATGTTAGCAGCCTCAAAACAAGTGATGAAATGAATGATCATGTTCATCACGCTTGCACGTTTCATGTATCTAGACCTCATAAAGTTTCTTCCCCAAATTGGCGAGATCTCATCAATTCCAGTTGGTTAGTTTTTTTATGTTTTTCTTTCCCTCTATTTTTAATTTAACCTTTCTCTTCATTAACTCAAACTTTGTTAGGGTTTTAATCTAATTTGGGGATTCTGCTGATTTTAGGTGGTTAAACTCAAAGATCATTGGAATATAGCGATGCATAAACATAAAATCGTATGATATTCTTTCTTTATAGATTTATTAGGTTATTTTTCCAATTTCAATTGACTTCAAAATAGTTGTTTTTGGATTGGACCTTTTTTCCCTTTCTTGGTCAACCATGTACATTGCAAGAACTGAAGAGAGAAGAGAGTAAGGAGAAAATGTTGAGCAGAATATATTTTCATTGCAGATATACAAAATAACAAAAGTATCCTTCCTATTCAAGTCATAGATGCTCCTATGATTCTAACAAATGGGACATGGTTTTGATCCAAGTAAAGATGGAAGACCTTAGTTCTATTTTGAATAAGGATAAAAACTTGAACAAGTATTACTTTAATACCCTTTATAATGTATCCAAATAGTTGTTTCTTAATTAATTAAAGTTATTGAACTTATGTACTTTACGTGGTTTTGTTGTTGTTCCTGTTGCTGGTGCTGGTGGTGGGACAAGGAGCACCATGTGCCAGGGCCAAATGCTACTGTTGTTAGACCCCTACCCGCTCTCAAGGAGAATGTAAAGTGGGTTATGTTCTAATACAAACGCCATTTCCTCAAGTGTGCTTTTCATCTGAATTTATCCAAACAACACTTGACTTGACTTGACTAAATGATTTTGTTTTGTTGATGCAGGGGTCGACAACGAGGAGGCAATAGAGTGAGAACAAGGAATCCAAATGCCGAGCATCCACTACTTAATGGTCTTTTGGAGTAAAGTAACAAACAACCTACTCACTCATTTTGCATCTACTAATCCTTCTTATTATTCTTTTTGCTAGATTATTATTATTATTAGTATAGGTTTCACGAATTCTGTATATATACTTTATATACTTTATAAACACCATACTTACAACTTACATTCACAATAATAGTAATAATAATAACTTCTTTCTCTTCTGAGTGGTGGTATTCTATATTTTGATATCTGAGGACTAAACAGGAACACATGTATTTGTGTATTGACTATATTGAGGTAAGGTGAGTGTGGGAGTTTTATTTTCGATGTGGATTGGGCTTTATAGGCACTTAGGTTGGGTTGGGTTGAGTTGCTTCTTATTATTCAAACTCAAACTAGTGGACTAATGGAAGTGGTAATTTTCCTAAAATACCCTTAATAATAATAATAATAACAACAACAACAACAACAACAACACAATATATTTCTTGATTGCATTATCATTGGTTTGTTGTTAGGCTGATGTGGATGGAAATGGGACGCAAATTGATGTGGCGATGAGAAAAGCCAGCCGATTAAATTTAGTGGTTTGTGGGCCTTTAACTGTAATTGACCAGATGCAGTAATGTAAGTAATTTCCTTCAGAATCTTCCAACTTTCTAACCTTTTTTCTACAAATTTAAATGATGTTCCTTTGTCAATCACAGTGTCCAACCTCTAGACTTAGGTTAATTTTGTAATTTATAATTTATAATTTAATATCCAAAATTTCATATTTCAGTAGTTGACTCTTGAATACTATATCATATGACTATTCACAACTTTTAGACACACATCTGTCTTTCCTCCAAGACCTCATCCTTTAGCAAATGGAACCAAAGTTGGAAATAAAATCAACTCTACATGTATACCATCTCTTGAAGTTATGATTCTGGTTTTGACTTTGAGAAATTACCTTTTTTTTCTTCATATTTGAAGCATCTTATAGAGCTAATTAATTATTTTCTGTAAAATGTAGTTGGAAGGTTCAGGGAATTGGCCGATGGATGATGTGGCAATTGAATGAAAGGTTAAAAAATAAGAACATGGTAGAAATATAATGATTTGTATTTTGTCTTAATGAAGCTGAAAGTTATCAAGTAAAGAGTGTTTTCTCAATTGACAAACATCTTTTTCTTAGAAGTTAACATTGAAGTTATTCTCTTGACTAATATTTATAAGAAGATGTTCCTGATGAATTTGCATCACTCAAAAATAAAATCCACCATTTTTGCTTGTGATTTGTTATTCATGTGGTGCGGCTGCCACGTGTCAGTAGGTTGATGAGTATGGAGGTCATGTAGAAGTTAGATCACAATCTTGTGTCAACTACTCTTTTAGTAATTTCTCCTTCAAGGTACATAAAACGACAATGCACTTTACTTTCATTGTTTTAGTGATATAAAAATCTTGAATATTATAACTCAAAATACAACTCAGTTATGCATGATTTGATTCAATATCTTTATCGAGTTCATAACACCAAATTATACACAAACCAATAATACTCAATGATTAAGTCATTTATATGACTCAACCCATTAAGAAAATACTCATATGTGCATATATACAACTTAGTAACGCACAAGGTACAAGTTATATGACTTCATTCGATCTGATTATGGCCTCTTGTTTTGATCGTTTATTAAACTTAATTTTTTTTGTGTAATTTGACTTTATTATTTTGATAGATCGGGGATGGACTGAGGATAGATCATGGATGGCCTGAGCAAAAGCCCAGAATCTAAAGGGGAGGGGATTCGATTCCCTGCATCCGTTCAGAATGGGGATGGGGATGGGATGAGGTTAGACGCTCGGGGATGGGGAAATGGATGCTAAACCATGCCCCATTTCCATCCCTAACCAGTTTGCTATCAAGAACGCTCGGAGTGCTTCACGGGTCTGCGGTTAGCTGTTACGATATGTAATTACCCATTAAAATACTATGATTTTTCTATGTTTATTGTTATAAAGTTTATCGTCGTTTTAAAAAAAATAGTTTATATAATTTAATTCGTTACAATTTAGGGCATAAGGACCTTTTTCCGGCTCGTCCTGTGCATTTGAATCTTCAGGACCAGCCTTGCTTTCGTTGGTACTTTGATCAACATAAATGATAACATCTAACAATGTCACCATGTCAAGAACATGTGTACTTGTTAGTGTAACGTCTTAATCTCACAACCAAAAAATTTCATTTTTTTAAGGTAAAATTTCCCAATTATACATCTATTTTAAGAAAACCATTTATTCTAAATTACATTTATCAAAAATCAGAGTAATATAAATAATGTGGAATCCTCCATGCTGTTGATGCATGTGTACAGTCCCGCCTTCGCCTTCCCACAATCACCGATAGAACCTGAAACATAAACAACTGGTTAAACACGAAGCTTAGAGAGTATCCCCCAAAAATACCCCATTAAACAAACATACTAGCATGCATATCGGGTTCACGATCATCCGATTGAATTACCCTGGCCCAATCAGTTATCCGAATGCAATGCCAACATGCAACGGCTCCAATCAGTCATCAGACTGGAATACCTCGGGTTTGTTGGCCTGTCGCCTCAACCCAAACGCTCTTCCCGAGCATCCATGCCTAAGGTTTACAGCCGCCCGCACCTGGTATCTTGGCCTACATCAGACAACAGGACCGCCTCAACCTCAGCCACCAACATATGTCGACATATAAACAATCAAGGATCAAGTAGGCACATAATACATGCAATTATCAAATATACAGCTCACTACCGTCTACTAGACCTCTTACAGTACATTGCTCCGCTACCAGCTAACCTCCATGAATTGCGTAATCATAAGTAACCAGAGGTGAGATTGCTACCCGAACAGATGATCCTACTTTAGCGACACAACCAAACAAAGAACAGGCAAGAAAGCCTAGATCAAGAGTTCTCAGGCTATCTTACATGACTACATACAACCCTTAGGGCACTCCACTAGATGATAACCAACCTACTAATACTCTAACCAGCATACCACTACTGTCGCATCCTACCACACCAGGATATATATATATATATATATATATATATATATATATATATATATATATATATATATAGAGAGAGAGAGAGCATATCACTACAACATAGCAACATCCCTTACACAAGGATACATAACCAACTCTGCAAGGAATGCGTAACCATATGTACCCAGAGGTGAGATAGACACCCGGATAGCTGATCCTACTTTAGAGCAACAACGAAACAAGGAACATGCAAGAAAGCCTATATCAAGAGTCCTCAGTCTATCCTACATAGCTACATACAACCACTAGGTCATCCTTCTAATAAATGATAACCAAAACTAGTGGATCGACATTGGTGCCTTAGACCCACGATTATAGTGAGGAAGACTCACTTTAATCGAAGAACCCAAAAACACTTCGACGTGCTCCCTTTCTGCACTACTTGCTCGTACGGGCCCTCTAACACCAAAAGATGGAAGAAGCTTAATCAACAGCTCAAATCCTTCAAGTTTGACCCAAAGTCAAACTGATCAAAAAGTCAACGGTCAACGAAAGCGAACAGTCAATAGCCCCTTACGATGTGACCATCTATGGCTCATGTCGTTAGCCACTACAGGACAAAATAATCGGGACTAATGTTCCTCATGACATGACAAGCATATCCTCACGTCGTGAGATCAGTCGGAATGTCATATTGATCCATAAACTTCTTAATCCATTAAGTCACTAATCTATCTTTTCCAAGAGGCTTCCTAACACCTAAAGGATCATAAAAATCTATGTTTTAAGGTCTTCTTTGTCCAATACAAGACTTGAGCTGGAAGTAAGGCATTGATGAACAAAAAGGAGATCAAATCTCAAGCATGAACTCAAACATCATCCAAACTTCAGTTCCATAACATATAATCACCAAGGGACCCTAAGGACCCATAAGATTGCTAACTTTATGGAGTCCCAACACTCTAACTCTTATAGTCATGGATAAAAATACATAAAACCTTAGATCTAGCAACAAGGAAACAAAAAGCTCGAATCTTGGTTACTCACAATGGTCCAGAGGTGTTGCTAGAGTTTGCAAATGGTACTTCCAAGCTGAATCTATGCTTCAATGGTGATCTCTTCTTCTTCTTCAATCCACTAAAACTCCACCAAAAGCTCAAGAATCACAAGGAGAGGCTAGGGTTAGGGTTTTTCCTGTTCTTAGGGATGAAGGATACTGGTTAGGAACCCTAAAATGAAGTTTATGGGGTTTAATATCAAGGAAACCCTAAAAGATCATGGGCTTGGGCTGTACACCATCTCACGTCGTGAGCTCAGCATAATTCATCATTTTCATTTAATCACTCCTCATGTCGTGACCCTTCTATCGTCATGTCGTGAGCCTTTGTTTTACCCCAAAACCATGCCTTTTACTCCGTGAAGCCCTAAATCGATTCGATCTGGAAATCAGGTGTTACAGTTAGCTCGCTAATAAAGAACGTCACATGTATGTGTTTTGCAGATCACGCCTCTAAATGCATAGTTACTCACCAAATGTCATTCACTCAAACTATCTTCATCATCATCCTCACATTCCATCAACAACAAAAAATGGACACTTACCGTCGACATTGATTTCACATAGAGAAAAATACATGACATGGGGTTTATAGTATGAAAAAAAATACTATAGTGAATCTCAAGAAAAAAGGCATAAACAAGTTCATAATTTGAATAATGTTCCTGATTGTAACCTATCTACACAATACCTTTATAAAGAGATTAGGAGACATAATGTGACAACCATCAAAATTCGAGTCGGTTCTAGATTTGACTAAGCTTAGTTGCACATATAGGCACAAAACATACTAGACTTAGTAACTAGAAGCTAAGTTATAACCTACTAGAAAAGAAACAAGTAGAATCGAAGGATAGTGTACTTAGATTTCACATTGATATGTGAATTCTACAACTACTTTAACTATAGCGACTATCCAAATTCAGGTCATTCCTTGACTCAAACATCTTTGCATGAATCATGTAGACACATCATGCACTTGACTAAGTAGTATAAATTAGGTCCAAGTCTCGTAGGAACTTAAGTCAAAGTTGAAACTATGAGTAGTATACTTGGTTCTTTAATTTCACTTGAATCTCGGAACCACTACATAGAATGCCCATAATCTGATTTCAGTCAAATTATGTAACTTTCTACCAAATGTAACTATTTTATTTTGAGAAATTTGATTTTTTTTTCAAATATTAAACTCAATTCATTATGGTGTTAACAAATTTTATTTGGTTCTAAACAATCCAAGATATTCTACATCCATTGTGATATTCCAAAATGCCCAAACTTTATAACAAGTGTTAGAATTTTATAAAATAAATGCAAGTTTTATAAAATTTAAATTTCCCCCAAAATTTTATATTATATATAACATCTTTAATTCTGTACATATGTCATGAGACCTAAATTATATTATGGACAATAATTTATAAACATTAGCTTATTTATGAGCATAGGAGCCAAAATATCATAAAATTCAATACAAGATTTTATATTTTATAAACCTAACCCCCAAACCTTATAAATTATATATGAAAAAAAAACTAATGCTGGAAAATACTCCCTCTCTTATCAAAATCATGTTCACATCTCTTCCCCAAGTCACCTCTTCCCTAAGCCTAATCATTTTACTCATTCCCTCACTCCACCTCTCTACTTCTCTCTATAAAAACTTCTCCCTCACTTCTCTCTAGCAAATCCGAACTTAGAAGGAGAATAACGGGGATAGAGTTTTACATTCGATTCTTCATAAGTTCACATACATCACTATATTTTGGTGGCCAATTTTAGTGGAGAGAAACCCCAAAGAGATGACGAGAGAGATTGGGTATACAGAGAGACAAAATCTTTATTTTCTCTCTTTTCTTCTCTCTAAAACCCCCATTCTTTACCTCTATGAATTAGCTCCAAAACCCACGAAATTTCCAGAAAATATCCCTCATTTTACTCAAAAATCTTCATCATTTGAAATTGATATTCAAGTAAACATAATTTGCTTATATTTTCTCTACTTTTCTTTCAAAAATTTCATGTTTTCTTGCATTTTTCTCCCTCTTCTACACCATTCTTTATGAACATTCATATGCATGTTCATGCATGTCGAATTTGATGATGATGGTGGTATGATCTCACCCATGAACAACATGCATGTTGTTAAATGGTGAAATCCAATAACCAAAACCTAAATCAAATCCATCAACTTGAATTTTACAAGTTTTAAAGATCCAAAAACCACATGCATTCAAGCTTTTCATTTAGAAACATAATTTGGAACAAAATAAGTTCATTCATGGTCTTCAAATCATAATGCATGTGATGAACATCAAGCTTAAAGGTTTGATGATCAAAGTACATTGTTAAGAATGCTTATAAAGGACTTATTCATAAATAAATATCTAAAACTTATTTTCTGCTCAAATTCGATTTTTCACAGAATCCAAACAACAACATAAGATGATCTAGAAACTTTTAGAAAATAAATCATTTTTCTTGATTTATTGTAATTTTTGAAATAAAATAGAGCAATAATTCACATAAAATACTTTTATGGTCAATAAATTCTAGTAAATTTCTGATATGACCTATGCAATGATTAAAGATGTTTCGTTAAGTTGCATGCATTTCTATGACTATTTTCTATTGGTTTGAAATTTATTTTTGTTGAAGAGAAATAAATTGTAAAATATAGTTATGAATGCTCCAAACCATATTTGATAATTTTCACCTCTTTTGGAGATCATAAAGACTCTATGCAAAACTTTTCAAATATTTCCAAGACAATTTCTTATTTTTCCCGATTTAATGAATGTTTAAGGGATTAAATTGATAAAAAAATAGCTACACTTAACCAAAAATTATAAACTTCCTCAGAATATCGTATATAACATATTAACTGTAAATAAAAAATTTGGTGAATTGTACTTACTATTTAGTAATTTCTCATGAATTAATGCTTATTTATGAGAATAAATAAAGGAAAAACATTTAAACTGTTCTAAAAATCACAATAAATCATTATAACATCTTGTATTACAATTTAAACACAAATAAAAATATTGGGAAATTTTATAACTTATTGGCTTAGTTTTGAATATTTAACCATTTGAAACACCTTTCAAAATGTTATAGTTACACTTCAATTGACATTGCCAAAAATAGGATTTTTCACTTAAATTTGTTATTTAACAAATTGATCCATGTAAATCTGAATTTATAGAAAAATGTTTGTAACTTATACAAAACCTAATTTTCACACATATTGACATAATTCTATTGTAGAAATTAATTTTACTAGTGTTAGATTTTCGACTAGAGTCTTACTAGTGTGTAACTTTATCATAGGGAATCGGTAGTAGGACGTGAGGGAAGTTAACTCAAGGCATCACAAATACCTTCACGCATCATTGTGAGTATTCACGCCTCCCCGTATTTTCAGTTTTTAAATGTTTTGGGGTGGAAAATCATGTCGTTTACTCAATTATGTTCCTTGTACTTATTTATAATTGTATCAAAAGTGATTTGCTATGTATGTGTATGTTATTGTTAATTCATGAGGCCTTATCGTGGTTAAGTCCCTAGAATCAGTTCACACAACTCATTAACTCATTTGAGCCCATGGTCATTATGGATAACGCTATTAGGAGGTAGACAACTCCTCATTCGCACGATTCGCTTGAGTGTATTTTACCATATTTCACTATGTTAGCGATAGACATAGAAGATGGCACCCTCGGTCATTAGGCTTGGGTTATGAACTCATGGTATAATCATTATGCACATACGGATTTTGTATCTCGTTTTAGCATTGAACTTTATTTCCCATGGGAATATAAACGTTACATCTCATTTGGGCAACTTACTTTATTTCTCATGATGACAACGAACTTATTTCCCATGAGAATATGAACTTTGCATCTCATTTTGGAAATGTACTTTATTTCTCATGATGACAATGAACTTATTTCCCATGAGAATATGAACTTTGCATCTCATTTTGGCAATGTACCTTATTTCTCATGATGACAACGAACTTATTTCCCATGAGAATATGAACTTTTCATCTCATTTTGGCAATGTACTTGATTTCTCATGATGACAACGAACTTTGTTTATGCAAACTTATTTACTCATTTTAGCAATGTACTTTTATTTATGGAAACTTTAATTAAAACTTTTATTATGACTCATATACTACTAGTTTTGTAGACCTGTGAACTCACCAACTATTTCGGTAGTTGAACGCTCATTTTACATGCTTTTTTAGGAATTATCGAGTAAGTGGCACGTAGGGACACATCACTTATAGGAGCATTTGTGTGTGTTGTTTTATTTTAATACATTGTAATTCCTTTTAAAAATTGTTCAAAAGATATTATAAATTGTAATGCTTTTTAATATTATGGTTGGTGTTGTCTTTATCTTTTGCTATGAAACCTTTTGTACTGTTGCGCCTCGTGTTTCTGCTTTAGCGGGGTGTGACACATAACAGTTTAAACGACTAAATAAATAAGATTCTGAAAAGCGATAATCAAACAAAGAAGATTCAAGATAAATACTTAGGCCATTATAAAACTCATTTTCCTTTAGTATAGGTACGTAAGTGTACCATCCCAATTTTCTAGACCAAAAATTTCGTTCTTAATTAAGTGACTTGTAAAACAATTTACTGAAAAACATCATTGATTCATATCATTTCATAAAACATAGTCACGTGTCTCAAACTATATCATCAAAATAGTAAAAATATGTCAGAGTACAATCCTATGGATCTCAAAATGCGGAAATCATATGTGTGCGATGCGCTGCTACCGTGCCGACTCCTTCCCATTCGCTGAAAAGGTACCTGAAACAAAACTGAAAACTGTAAGCACGAAGCTTAGTGAGTTCCCCCATCATACCACATACCATAAACATATATTTCCTAACCCTCGGTATCTTTCAACCGGTATCTGATTGGCATAACCGGAAGCTGGACTTCCCTTCGGTATCTTTCAACCGGTTGTCGGGAACTGGCCTCCCCTTCGGTATCTTTCAACCGGTAACCGAGAGCTGACCTCCCCTTCGGTATCTTTCAACCGATAACCGGGGACTATTTCACCCCGACCACTACCACATAATAACATAACATGAACATACTGCTAGGCATGAGTAGGTTCTGACGACCCCTTCGGTATCTTCCAACCGGTAACCGGGGACTATTCCCCCTACTACCACTATCACATAACATCATATCATGCTAACACATAAAACATATCAGGTAGTAGCAAACCTAGATAATTATCACAAAGACAATCATCTATCAACCAACTCCTACTAGTGGGCCGACATTGTGGCCGTAGACCCACTACTACTGGAAGGTAACTCACCTCGTAAAGCTGAGTGTCGATTCTCACGGGAAGTAATCTCTAATAGTTGCTCCGATGACTATCGGCTATCATAATCATAATAATACTCAATCAGAATCTATAACACTACTTAGGGTAAAATGACCATTTTACCCCCTTGGCCCACCTTGAACCATTCCTAAGGCCCAATTCTAATTTATTAACACAGTGCACCCATGCCCCATCAAGGCTCCCCTAGGCTTACTAATGGCTCAATTTTCTAAATTGGGACCAACACTTCAAATGGGCCTTTTCACACGTCGAATAAGTCCTTAGCCGAAACTGAATAATCTCGAATGGCCCAATATGGCCCAAAAGGCCTAATACTTCTAATTCCAAATTCCAGGGCCCAGAACTATACTCCACAGTGGGCCACAGGGCCCAATAGTCCAGACCCAGCCCTCTAAGGCCCAAAATCCAAAGTATGGGCCAAACCGAGGCCCAAAACACGCCAAGCGTACTGGCTAAATGGTGTGTACGTTGCACGTACCTGCATGTACGCCCAACGTACTTCCCTGTTAAGTCACTTTTTCCATTAAGTGCTTAATACCCTAATCCAAAAGCTATAATCACAGATCCAAGTCCTCTTCAGTGTCTTAATCCATAAATTCGATCACTTGGTGGCTTGAAACACACCAAATGAGCCCAAACATTGAATAATAGCAACTAACTCCATAGAAATGGCTAGATCTCATGCATGGTTACATAAAGGCCTTAAAGGTTAAAACTTTACTGCTAAAGGAATGCTTTGAGCTCCAAGGGTGGCAACCTTAAGCTCAAAAACGAAGTTGCATGATAAAGATCCATCCTTTGGACCTAAAAAGGTCCAAATCTCCATAATCCTAGATCTAAGCTTCTAAGAGGAAAGTTGGAAGCTTTATACCTCCTTTGAGTGCCAAAAAGTGAAATAGTCCCAGATCCTTGAGCTCAAGATACTCAAGTTCTTCTTCTTCAACATCCTCTTCTCTTCTTCCAAGCTTTTCTTCACCAGGGGTTGGTAAGGAGGCCATGGGGGGGGGGGCTATAATGGGGTATTTATATGTCTTAAACCCTAAAAATTAGGGTTTTGGCATCTGCTCACGTACGCTGCGCATATGTGTGTGCGTCCCCCGCATCCAAGGCGCCTCTACACCCCGCGTACACCAAGGCTACAACCACCGTACGTCTTATGGGCGGCCTAAAATCTCGGCCCACTTGCTTAAGGTCCATTCCAAAAATCCACTTGTCCCATTATTAGTCCAATTAATAAATATTAATTACTTAATTACATAATACCTCGAGAGACGGATGTTACAGTAAGCCAAGTTTATGTTTTATTTTATGTAAACATTTATGTCCATTAGATTAACGAAATTATTTTATCTGGAAATTGTTTGCGAATAATGATTTACTCTCAGTAGTATCAATTCTTTTAGTGTAGTAGCTGTCATATATGTTCTCTTCATGGGGTGTAGCATATGTTCGATGCACACCACATACCAAATTGTCTTTCTATAGAGGATAATATACGTTAAGTAGATCCATGGTTGCAGAGATCGGGATTAATTGTGGATTAATCGCATGGTGTTCTTCAACCGACTAGGATTAGTGTGTTTGACGGAAATTATGGATTAATCGGTCTTGGCGGGATTAATCGGTCAATAAAAGTCAACAAAAGTAAAAAAAAGTCAAAAAAATTCAAAAAATCAAACTTTTTTTTTAATCCAAAATTTTCAAAATTTCAAATTTTCAAACATTATACCATAATGTTCATATTTTCGTATTTTCAAAATTTTAAATTACAAATTCTCTTATTTTCTAATTTTAAAGTACTTATTTTTCTTAAAATATATTAATCTTTGATTAATTTTAATATTTTATTAATAATTTATGGTCCCCAATTAATCCACGCCAAAACTGATTAATCCCTTAACACCAGTCGACCGTCTAGCTACCATCGAACGATTTTTACAACCTTGCGTAGATCCGAGAACATGTATTCTATTCCACGGAGATACCAAATGAAAAATAAATAAAATAGATAAATATAAAGATTTTTTATATTAAACAATAATATGATTTTTTTACAACTTTATACCCAAATAATAAAAATACCAACGATTTTTCATGGGTTATAGTCACCACAATTAAACATCACCATAACTTGTGAACAATAAGTCGATGTTTCGTCACTCTCTGAATGAAAAACAACATCACAAAATCTCTATAGCCACATGTTTTTTGCGTCACCAAAAGCCATGTATATACTAGTGAAGGTTGAAGGTAATTCAAGTCAAGATTGAGATTGTTAATAAGCGAGTTTTGATTTTGGTGACCTGCTTGAATAACCCGACACGAAACTAAAGAAGCAAACCCAAATGACGATTTCAATGGGATAAATATTTAGTCTGTTATTCATGTTCTTTCATTTATAAGCTCAGAGTTGGTTAAAACTCAATGAGAGAGGGAGAGGGAGAGGGAGAGGGAGAGAGAGAGAGAGAGAGAGAGAGAGAGAGAGAGAACATGTATTCTATTCCACGGAGATACCAAATGAAAAATAAATAAAATAGATAAATATAAAGATTTTTTATATTAAACAATAATATGATTTTTTTACAACTTTATACCCAAATAATAAAAATACCAACGATTTTATATGGGTTATAGTCACCACAATTAAACATCACCATAACTTGTGAACAATAAGTTGACGTTTCGTCACTCTCTGAATGAAAAAAAAACATCACAAAATGTCTATAGCCACATGTTTTTCGCGTCACCAAAAGCCATGTATATACTAGTGAAGGTTGAAGGTAATTCAAGTCAAGATTGAGATTGTTAATATGCGAGTTTTGATTTTGGTGACCCGCTTGAATAACCCGACACGAAACTAAAGAAGCAAACTCAAATGACGATTTCAATGGGATAAATATTTAGTCTGTTATTCATGTTCTTTCATTTATAAGCTCAGAGTTGGTTAAAACTCAATGAGAGAGGGAGAGGGAGAGGGAGAGAGAGAGATAGAGAGAGAGAGAGAGAGATTTGTTTCCGCTAATTATCTCATTATCTTATACATTGTTTTGTATCCATGTAGGGATGTAAACGAGCCGAGCCGAGCCGAACTTGGCACTAATCGAGCCAAGCTCGTTTGAAGTTATAGAAGCTCAAGCTCGAGCTCAAGCCCATTTCGAGCATGGAGTGTGAAGCTTGGGATCGGCTCGTGTAGCATACAAAAAGCTCAGGATCGACTCGTTAAGGCTCGTTTATTTGTGAAGTATAAATGAGCGTAGTTCAGCTCGAGATTGGCTCCTTAGTAACAAAGTTAATGCTCATTAAGGAGCTCGATTTATGAAGTTGAAAATCACACAAAAAAATACACATTAACCTTAAAACTTACTTTATATTTAAGCTTATGTAACTTTAATATGATAATTATTAATTAATAATAATATATAAAATAAAATTATAGAATTTATATTTATATAAAAGCTTGTTAAGGCTCGCGAGCTTAAACGGGCTCTTATCTGAAGGCTCAAGATTGGGCTCGTTAACTAACTTAGTTTTATTCTAGGCTTGAGCTTGGGATCAGACTCGTTAAGGCTCGGCTCGTTTCGAGCAATTATCGATTTGAACTCGGATAGCTCACGAGTAGCTCGACTCATTTACATCCCTATATCCATGCATCTCTAGATAGATTTAGGCCCGTGCAGGGGAGAGGGGGTCTTCGCAAATAGTTAGCCCATTATCTTGTAACTTATTCATTATTCTCTAGATTTAGGTCCGGGTAGGGGGAGGGGTTGTTAGCCCATGATTAGCCCATTATCTTGTAACTTATTTTGTATCCATTTGTCTCTCTAGGTTTAGGCGCACGTATTGTTTGTTTTGTACCTATGTTTCTATGATATGCAAGCACCTAAGCATGGTTGATATTCTATAAATAATCACATGTATCTTTGTTTTTAATATAGTGCCAGTATAAAATTATATTATACCTTAAAAATTAACATTAACGATTATTAGCTGTATAGAAATACTTGTGCTTGATGACATTGATTCCAAAACGCTGGTTTATAATACATGTGTCATTCCGTTCAAAGGGAGTGAAAGCATATGTAGTTTTTATTTATTTATTTATTTTTATATATATTTTTTCAGTTAAGTAATCTTAGATTGAATTCTATTTTAAGCACAACAATAGTTCGTGTTTAAATTTACAAACAAGGCTGGTCTATTACTTTTGGCGACAAGGAATATTGTTTATTTTTTAGGAACATTCGTGTATGCCCTATCTTGATTATACTTCAAGCACAACCAATAAAAGCTCTCAATCATTCCTTCAACGTAAAGTTCAGCCACATGTTATGCATCTTTTGAATTTCAATAATCTAATTAATTCACAAAATAAATTATTTTTAAGAGTAAATTACAGTATATTAAGAATTCTGTTGATGGTAAAATCAAATAAAGATAAAACATAACGAAATTAACGGTGATCATGTGACGGGGACTATTCAACCAATTGTCCTTATCAATTCGTATATATGGTTGGTCAATAGCATATATATGTATAATAATAAGACAAGTGAAAGTATCATAGGTGGTATGCCATGTTTTAGTTTTTATATAAACGTGTCTTGTGAGCTCTTCTATAAATAATTTGATATTAATTGATTCGTTACATTTCCAGGCATTAATAATTGATCCCGGGTTCTCTTCATCGAGCTAGACTTTTTCGTAGGTATGTCATACAAACGCTTACCTATATAGTGATGATGTTAGATTATGTAGCTTGTAGCATATAGTGGATGCATATAAATATGCAATGAATGGCAAAAAAAATTGGGTCTTTTGTGTGAGAGTTGACACAGTATGTTAAAGATAGAAACTAAGTCCAAAAATATAATCGAATTGAATATTGTTAATATCTTATAGACGAAAGAACATCTTCTGATAAATCTATGTATATACCCGCATAATACTACTAGTGGATTCCATGTGACTCTACAATGGTTGTATTATTTATGCCTGTAGATGCATGCAGAACTAGATATAGTCGCGTTGATATTTGTCATTCAACAGTTAGAGACTTTTTGGAGTCCATGCACCTATATATGTGACAAGTCATATGTTCTTTATACTTTCGCTTCTCAATAATGTTGTCTTTTAGCAATTGATCGTATTTACCAAATTCGTATTAAAGCAATCGATGTTAACATATACTAGAGTTTTGGTTGAACTATGAATATAAACTTTTTCGATAGGTACCCTGCACTATACTGATGTCTACCGAAGAACATAAGATCATCAGGGAATTGGAAAAGGATGTCGAAAGAGATTTAGAAGATGAACTCAAGGACGGTATATACCATCTTGCGTTTAGGTTGCATCGGCTTTATCAACATCAAAAAGAAAGATATGGAGGTGAATCATCTGACCCTAATACCAATACCAAAGCCCTTTCAGAGCTCAACATAAATATACGAATGGAAAATGGAACTAAAATAGAAATCAAGGAGCTGAAGAACGGAAGCACACAAGAAAGAGTAACACGTCCTAAGAGTTCTACATCGATGAACCTCAACAGAATCATTCCTCCGAACAAAACCAAGTTCAATTGGGAAAGTACACTTCGATCAGAACCCGTTATCAAGAAAATTGGCAACTCGACTAAGCCGAAGTCCATAAATAAAGTAATTGGAAGGGACATAAAAGGTAACCGGGCCGTGGCAATGAGAACGGAGAAAGTACCATTAAAGAAAAATATATTGCAAACCCGTTTGACGAATTAAGATATTTCCGGTTCAAATTAATATATATAATTTTTTACTTGTAAGTACACATATAATTTATTCATAAATTATCAACGTTTGTGTATATTTATTGTATAAATGTTAATACTTAATAAGCCTCAACGAGGCAAAAGTGGTGTGCTAAATGTGATTCCAGTTCATTTATTTATGGGAAATGACGTATTATGTATTTCAATTTTACATTTTCAGTAACTAAATTTTTTTCCTGCTTTTTAATGAAACAAAGTTGTTTTTTTCGGGTTTAAAAGATCCCTTTCGAAATTTTGAAATTTTGAAGGGGTAAATCGGTTACACATTTGCCATGTTACTAGATTAAATGTCAGATAAGAGTCTTTCTTATTAAATCATTAAATAAGGGCCCACTCTTTCTCTCTCTCACATACACACAGAGATGATTACTAGAAGCAAAAACAAAGTTAGGGGTGAGCAAAACCGAACCCATAAATCGAAAAACCGAAAAAAACCGACAAAACCGAAACCAAAAAACCGAAACCGACGGGTTGGGTTTGTATTTTAGATATCATACTAGAGATGTCCCACATCGAAGCTGGGATCAAACTCACCCTTATATCTTCTTCTATATAATGAAGTCATTGGATTTGGGTTGATCCTAACCTAATAAGTCCATGGTTAGTATTTGGTTTCTAAGTTTTAAGGTTTGCGGTTTTAAAACCGATTAAACCCGAAACTGAACCTGTAGAAACCGAAAAACTGAGAAACCGAACCCATCGGTTTTGGGTTGGGTTGGGTTCTAATTTTCTTAAAACCGATAGTTCGGTTTTGGGTTTGGTTTTAGGTCAAAACTGACCCAAACCGACCTATGTTCAGCCCTAAACAAAGTCATGAAGCTCCGTTGTCTTCCATTGCCTTACGCCGGCTGGCATGGTATAACCATAACTGTTGACTCTATGAACGCCGTTGGGCCCACCCAGATAAGAACATTCATTAATTCTTACCTAAACTCAGATGATGAATATACCGAAGTCAAAGATGGAAGGACTTTAAGAAATCAGTTTCATAGTGAAAACTTTGAAGGAAACCGCGGAAGGGTTAGAGGAGATGGATGCGAAAGCAGATCCGACGGTAGTGACAATGTCGAAGGTGCAAAAAATCCCACCTCGCCCTTCTTCTGGTTCTCGTCGGAGACAAAACTATCACCAGTAGTTCCCGATTCCTCTTATTATTTGTTTCCTATTTCTTTTTTTGCTTTTGTTGTAGTGCATTGTTACCTGAAAATTCAAGAAAAAAAAAGAGAGAAAGACACCCAACAACACAGGTGATCGATTCAGAGTGAGAAGAGGAAAAAAGACCTAATTCTTTCAGCATAAAGATCTTCACACACATCCATACCCGGAGGATCAATTGCGTGAGTAGTAGTTATATTGAAGTGTACCTAGGTATCATGATCATTTGAAAACGATGAGGAATGCTGAAATCAGAATCAACAAATAAGGATGGGAATTTTAATCAGAGAGTTGTGTTTGTGTTTTTTCCTTCTGGGCATTTGCAAGGGGTTCAAGAACCCTAATTTCCTCTTCTTCATCTATATGTTATATCAAAGATAATGGATTTGCATAGGGTTCAACTTTGAGAAAGTGTGTATGCGTATGAGAGAGAAGACAATGGGGATTTGCATATGTTTGGTTTTCTATAGGAAGAAGAAAGAAGACGATGGGATGAGAGAGAGATGGGTGGGCTCCAATTTTTATTATTCATGTTTTTACTAAAAAAATGTCAAATCGGATAGAGAGGGAAGCCACATTAGGCCTAATGCTTACGTGGCTAATGTAACCTGATATATTAGGTTACATTAGCCAAAAAATTAGGTTATATTAGGCCTAATGCTTAGGTCGCATTATATTAGGTCGCACTGACCAAAAAAGAAGGCCGACATCACCTTTTTCCCTTAAAAAGCACGAAAAAACTTTAAGAACCGGGAAAGTAAAGTCGAACACTACCACAAAAAGACTTATATGACCCGGTTAAATCACTTAAATAACCCGGTTTTGAACCGGGTCTTCAAGTCAGCGAGTCTTATGTGAAAAAAGAAATAAAACCCGGTTTTAAAACCGAGTCCTATCAGTCTGAAAAGAACGCGGTTTTTCATAAAAACCGGGACATATAAGAAGATTATAATACACAAAACTAAGCCACATAAGGAGAGTAAGTCGCGGTTCTACAACACAAAACCAGGTCATATAAGGAGATAAAAGTCCGGTTCCAATCCTTAAAACCGGGTCATATAAAGACTAAATTCATTCACATAACCGACTCATATAAAGAATTTTGATTTTATAATACTTTATTTTGTAATCCAAAATCACACTGTGTTACAATTAACTACCAACACAACTGAAACTTACATCCAAAACACATATTCAATACGGATAGTATGCTCGGATGAACAAGTTTAATAATGTAGACATAACAACCAACCATTATATTCATTGATAAAAGCATCTTGAGTGTCACAAAAATAAAAATAAAACTCTTTAATTTAGTTATTTCTTACTACATGAAAATTTTCAAAAAATAAATTGTTAACACATCGCAGAGAGATTGTCCCATAATCAAGTGTACCAGCGATCCTCCATCCTCACTAAAAAAACAAACACAACAAAAAATCAATTTTTGTCTAACATTTCAAAACAATTGAATCTAACAGAAAGTCATTAATAAACCATTTAATTTGGGAGGACTTCGTATGTGCCCTTCTCAACCATCAAAATATCTTATTTGTCAGCCTAAATATGATATTTTGATGTTAAATAAAGGCTTAAATATAAAGAATTCTCTCATTTCAAGTTAACGTGTATATAGTAGATAAAAAAGTAAAGGATAATGAAGATGCACCTTAGTGAGAACAATTGTAATCCACAACCATTGAATTAGAGTGTCGACTGCATCTTGTGGGATGCCAACTTCATTTGATATCAGAGGAACATGAATACCTTTAAATGTATCATCTATGTCGCCTATCATAACCTTCAAGTGATTTTCTCATAGAGGAAGTGGGTGTACTAACTCATCATTCTTTGTCACTTTGTTAGTGTGAAAAAACTAGTCAATGTGAAAAAACTAGTCAATAAACATAAGAATGAAGAAAAGAAGAAGCATAAACTTGTTAAGATTAATCAACCAAAATAAGAGAGAAGCAAGAGAGAAGAGGCAATAAATTACCTGATTGGCATCACAAAGGCTCCCTACTCAAAAGGTGTTTGATGATAACCATAACACCTACACTGATCCAAAGAATCAAGAAATGAACTTCAGCATAACAAATATATAAACCTTATAATAAAATTAGTATTTTTAACTTTTTCTTGCAAATACAAAATGTTTGTTGATATATTCCCAAAAAAAAAAAAAAAACCCTACAACATTCTTGCAAAGTATAGAGTTTCTTTCCACATTTCCATGAGAATACAATTAGGCTATAGCTAATATAAGAAAGATTACCAAAAGCAGCTTCTTGTCAATAGTCAACACTCGACATGAAAATGTCTCTTTCAGTTCCAGGTTTACTGCAAGACAAACTGCATTGTCACAGAGCCATCTTGCTTCATTTTGACCAAATTTGTCTCAGTGTTTCTCAACACTAGTTTATAGCTGCAAATTATCAATAAAGAAAATGAGAAAATGTAGGACTAGAAGTAATTTGAGAAGATATTAAAAGCTAAAATTGGGAATGATAATGAATGAAAAGAGAAAGAGAAGCATATGTTCAAAAACATTATAAGGGAGAATATATTTTGCAAACTAAAGCCCTTGTTAACACATTTAACCTTCCTCAAAACGTTTCTGGATTAGCTTGTGCTTGTCTAGCAAACCATCTATTAACAACCTTACAAACCTTAACGCTTTTGCATTACAACTATCAAATAACACCAACAACTTAGTATGTTTGGTTCTCTCTTTTCCATGAACTACTGTTTTTGACTAATTCAATACTGTAAGAGATTCTATAGAAATAATGTGAAAGTGTTATAGCATTTAAGTACTCATGCTGCAAAAAACAAAAAGAAAATGAAATATGATTCAAAGAAAAGCATGCACATGTGTTTCAAAGTCGACTGCCTTGCTTGCCAGAGCATCACAGGCATATGCTTTCTATTTTTTAATATAAGAATAAAACAGAACATATGTAAGCCAGTATGAACTCCATTTTTTAATCTAAGCATCATCGATGGCTAGTCCAATTACTTACTCAACTTATTAACAAAATATATGATCTAATTTAGGAACTACACATAACACAAACCAGCATGAGCTCCATTTGCATGATCAATGGTTGATCTAATTACTTAGTAAAACTCTCACTGGTAGTTTTTTGTAGCTAATTCTTAAAAATGACTCAAGTTACTAAGGATCGATCAATATGTAAGCATATAACTGATGTCTAAACTTATCAAGCTCCCATTGGTCCTTTCTACACACAAAGAGTGATTTCTAAATGTGTTCAAGCAAAATCGATACTGCTGAAATAGTAGAAACTCAGTTCAAGTAACCAAAAATATGCGACTTCCAACTCACATTCATGAAAAACCAAAAAAAATAATAATTCAACCACCCAAAATACAACCCTCCCCCAAAAAGTAAAGAATGTATGTTCTGCTTTTTATCTTGAAATTGTAGTAAATTTTGCTATAAAACTGTAGTAGAATTCAAGCTCATGGTTCCATATACTTGTTCTGCAATCAACTGTGTCACCCAATGTAGTAATGGAAGTTGAATGCAGAAGATAAGAAGAAAATCGTTTCACTTACACAAAATGCTAAGTCGTTAGACGCAGACCAGACTGACATGAGAAAAAACTTGTAGTGGCGGTGCTTTGCGGTGGTAAGGAGGAGAGGCGGCTGTGGCTAGGTTTTTCCCGTTCGTTTTTTGTTGCAGTGGAGAATACATACACTTCTAGTGTTAAATGGCAGGTGAGGGAGAAAGGGATCTACTTTTCAACTTTTTGGCCAATGAAATGGCAGGTGTGGGAGAAAAAGCTCTAATTTTTGAACTTTTGGGCGGGGTTTGAAATTATCAAAATTAGGCATTGAATTATATTTTGATTATAAAAAAATATTTTCATTCTATATAAGGTTTATATATTTTTTATTTATTAGTACTTGCTAAAAGTGTTCATGTGACTTTATAAAAATTACGTGTTTAGTTTTTAATTTTTGTTTTATACTTTAACTATTTTCCATGTTTATTTTTGTTACATGTTTCTTGTGGTCAAATGTGTGTGTTAATAATACAAATATTTTAATAATATTGAATAAAAATAATAAATAAAACCTTAAAACATATCAACTATCAACTAAAATAATATATAATAGAATATTTCAACATATATTTATAAAAATGACTACAGAATTATTGTGATTGATTGTATTAAGAGATTGGGCTCTTAATCGGCCAAATTCAAAGCGTTTATTGGGTATATTCGAACATCTAAACCGCTCAGCAAACCTTTGGATCACTCGGCTAAAAAACATCGATGAATGAAATAAATACGTCCCCTACCCCTTCATTTTTCCGCACATCCAGAAATAATCGACATCAATTTCTCTCTTCTCATATTCGCTGACTACCTTGTAACTATGCTGAGTGTCGTGTTGAACGTATGAGTTATCTTCCCTACACAAATCACAAACATGATCTCTTGTATTAATAAGTCCTAGTCCAAACCAAAGTCATGTTAAGTTGTAAAGACTAATTCACCCGACCCTATAGTTACTAGGCATACCAAGCATGTGGTCCCGCTCATGGGCTAGTTCAAACAACATCAAACATGTTAAGGGATAGTTTCGTCAACGTTTTTTGATTTGGCCTTCAGGTTTAGGTCAAACAACTATTATATATATTCCATGAATAAGTGTAAGCTAGTTTTGTAGGTTCTCTTGATCTATGACTGTAACATCCCGACTCTCAGGTATAATATTTAACTTAATTATATGCATTTTGGAAGGGTAACTCAACGAGTTGGAGGCTTGAACTCGTCGAGTAGAGACTGGGACTAGTCGCGTGTTTTAGAGTCAACTCGCCGAGTTGGATGGCCCAACTCGACGAGTTTGTGCTGATGGAGAAAACCCTAATTTTTCGGGTTTGTGTCCTATTTAAATGACCTTAAGCCTTCATTTCCGTCTCCCTTATCATTGAGACACCCTGAGAGAAACCCTAAATGAGCTATTATCACTGTGAGAGAGAGAGAGAGAGCGAGAGAGAGAGACTAAGAGAGTGTATTTTTGTGGAATCTTTGATGGAGCTTGAGGAGAAAAAGGCTTGGGACAAGGGGGAGACTTTGGATCCAACATCTACACTGTTGTAGCAACCATCTAGAGGTAAAAAGTCGTCACCTTGATCATTTGTTGGTTAGATCTCTTCTTTAGGAAGTTTGTGGCCATTTCCATCTTCCTTTTTCAGCCTTTGAGTCATTTGAGCATGACATGAAGTTGAAACTTCAGATCTGGACCGTATGAGATCCCTTGAGCATAAAGATCCAAGCTTTATCAAGATATTGGCCAAGTTCAAACATTAAACTTTCTATAGAGCTTTGTTTTGGCATTTTGAGCCCTTAGTGTCATGCATGGACGTAAAGCTTGCAACTTTACGTGTTATTTCATCCTTGGGAGGCTAGATCTAGAGTTTAGGACTTTATTTCTGCTTAGAATCGTCTGAATGTGAAATGGACTAGAGGGACTCGACGAGTCCATGAGCCAACTCGACGAGTCGGTTAGGGTTTTCCCCCGTTAGTCTGGACACGTGCAAACTCGACGAGTTGATGAGACAACTCGACGAGTTGAGTGGGATTTCCCCGACTTTTCTGAGAACAAGGGCGAACTCGAAGAGTCGTATGGGTGCACTCGACGAGTTGAGTCGACATGGATTGTTGACTTGAGTGTTGACTTTCGTTGACTTTTAGGGTTTGGTCAATTGTGGACTTTGGAGACCATGGAGGTGTAAAATGGTCTTTTCACCATTTTGAGACTTAGTAGAGGAGTTAACTTAATAATCTCGGAGTGGTTATTACAAATTGTTAATTACAGACGATTATGATGTATGTAGGCGGAGTCTAGACCTACCGTTGAGTGCGAGATATTCCTGCTCTACTTACGAGGTGAGTCTTCTCACTATACTTACATGTGTGGTAATTTATGTGTGACCGGAGGGTCTTATTTGTGTTATTGACCGGAGGGTCTTAATTACATTATTGACCGGAGGGTCTTAGTACATTATTGATCGGAGGGTCTTATCTGTTTATACTGAGATATGTATTATCATGCATACTGTCTTTGTGACTTATGTTGTTATATTGTTCTGTGTATATGTGATCTTATGTGCTTATACTGACATATGAGATATCATGCCTTCTGTCTTGCGATATATACTGTTTATTATCCTGTGCAACACCGAGACACATGACCGGAGGGTCCATACCGAGCTGTGAGACCGGAGGGTCTTCACTGAGACACATGACCAGAGGGTCCTTATCGAGATATAGCCATGAGACGATAATTATTTGTGTGTGGTATTTTGGGGAACTCACTAAGCTTCATGCTTACAGTGTTGTGTGATATGTGTTTCAGGTACTTCTGTAGATTTCAGGAAGGCGAAGGCTCGATTGTACACATTTGTCGGCTTATAGAGATTTGAGGATTTTGGGATACCCTGATGTTGTTTTGAAAATGAAATTACAATTTATGTGATGATGTGGATTTATGAGTAATATATTGGGAATTAAAAATGAAAATTTTATTTGAAAATTCTAGAGTGTTACAATGACGATTAACAATAAGAATGAATAAAAGAACATAGAAATAGCACAAAGGTTGTTCACTGAGAAAAAGTTCTCACAAGAGAACGAGCACTAAGCTCTAAGGTTCGACAATCAACTAACGATCAGATAGTACATATAGAAAAGTAAATACAATGTGAATCTCTATAAACCATGGATATCACCTAAACCATGGATATCACCTAATCACCATTAATAATAAAGTATATCTGATATCACTCAGATATCGGATGTACTAACTAACTACGTATATTTATATTTACAAAAGATTACATAAAATATACATATCGCGTTGACACGACTTTGCAAACTTAACTTCACGTTGGCGCTTGAAAGATGTTGTCGTTGATTGAGTTAGCATGATTGTTTTTACATCATCATACTTTAAGGTTTGACCTTACAATCTCCCCAAATCTAATGATGCCAAAACCCAAATTCTTCTTTATTTTCACCTTCTTCATCTTCTGGCTAAAATTTAAGAACATGTGGGCTTATTAAGGTCCAAGCTATACACAAGAAGGTGGTGAAGAACTTTTCTTGTTGAATCCTTGCGCTTGAGCTCCTTTCTTCCTCTTTCAAGGTCACAAATCACCCCCAATAACCTTCAAGATGAACACAAGGAGGGCTAGGGTACTCTTTATTGTTGTTAGGTGTCAAGTAGGATCGGTCGTTACTGGGTGAGAGTTGTGGTGTTAGCTGCTACTTGCGAGGTGAGTCTTCTCACTATACTTACATGTATGGAGTGCCGGCCTTGGTGCCTTCGACCTGGAACTTTCACAAAGGGAGACTCACCTCAAGTGTGAATGTCAAATCATACTCTGCGGATGACTCGGGACTCCTCTCCCTATAGCACAACAAAATTCATAATTAGCCATTAGATCTAAACCTGACTCCAAGGTCCAAACCCTAATCCATATCATAGGGCAAGGTTCCTTAATCCTTGCCCTATTGGGCCTCTTCCTCCTAAGGCCCAATTTCCAAGATAAAATGCCCAAGCCCAAACAATTAAGCTTTAAGGCCCAACACCATAAATCCTAGGCCTAGACCCAAACGCCTCAGTTAACAGGTGGGCTTGAGGCCCAACAATTCCAGGCCCAATATCATATAGCCCAAAAACCACTCCTTGGTCCACTGCATTCGTACACGCGGCGTACTCCGCATGTACGCCCAACGTACGCTGGCCTTGACTAGATACGGGTGATTGATCCAGTACGCCCATCGTACTAGCCAGCCAACCTAAGGAATTTCTTGTGACTAAATCCATTAAGTCCTAATGTCCAAAAAATAGATATAGGTCCTTAAAAATGTCCTAAGCCATAAAGTTATAAACTTCATGCTTTTGCATGCATGGATGGGGATGAATACACCATTTAAGTCCATAAGCTCACTTAGTTGCTATCTAGCACTTGCATGGTTGAGGCTAAACCATCAAGGTCCAATTTTTATGGCTCCAAACACCTCCAATAGCCTAAAAGGACAGCTCAAATGGAATAAAACTTCCATAACTCAAGGAACCTCAACTATGGGACCAAAACATGACATAAAACACCCCAAAAGTAGATCTAAGCATGCAATGGTCGGTAACCTTACCCTCTCTGGCAGCTCTTATCTCCTTCATCCATCTTTGAAAACTCCACAAACCTTTGAATGATCTACTTGCCAACGAGAATCTAATTAACGTTTGTGCTGGTACATGGGTTCATCGAAGCATCACAACGACGTGATGTAAGACCAATTTCAAAATAATTTTTTTTTCTGGAATGCAGAAACGGGTTCAATTGTTTTCTAGATTCATTTTTTCTAGGCCGACTCTTAGAACACGAATTTGAGGTGTGATTTTGATTATTTTTTCTCGATTGATGCAGGTTTTCAGAAATCATATTTTGATTTTGTTTGGTTGAAATACTTAATTAAAATCATGTTTCTTTTCCTGGATTTGATGGGAGTTTAGTTAAAAACCAGGTTTGGTTTATTTTTTCTGGTTGAATTCATGGATTGAAATGATTTTATGATTTCTAGTTGAAAATGTACCGATTTTATGGAAGTGTTGTTCAAAATCATGTTATGATTTATGATTTCACGATTTTTGGAAACTCCGACAACACCTTCGTTCAACCTTTTTCTGGTTTGATTTTGATTTTGGCTACAAGTTTACAGATTGTTTTTTTTCTTTGATTTGGTTTTGATTGTACGTGGAGTTTGTTTTTCGTTATGTATGGTCCAGTTTCAATTTATTTTGTGTGTTGAATGGTAGTGGTATTCGGTGGTGATGTTGGGAGGTTGACAGAGGTGCTGTCGGAGGTTACGGTAGAAGGTGGTAGTTGACCAGAGGTTAACAGAGGGGAGGGGTGAAGGGAAGGGAAGGGAGAAGGAATGTATGTGTTGGTGGTACCATAAATTTATTAATTCATTTTTTAGTTAATAAAGAATAAGTAAATAATATAAAAACTGAAAAATAAAATACGAAGGGTAATATAGTCTTTTAAAATGTGTGAGGGACGAAAAATGTAACAAAATCAAACTATAAGGATTGTTCGAATGCAAAACAAAAGTTAGGAACCAAATACGTAATTTATTTATCTCAAGGCGGGATTACTTATTTTTCCCACCACAATCGCACCATATACTACCCTTGATTGACTTAGTATATGCAGAATTATACATTGTCTTCTCTCTCTCTAGAATCATACTGCAATTACTTTTTTTTTCTTATGCACAAACACCAGTTCGGTCTTTATTAAAGACATAAAGTAGAGAAACAAACAGGGCAAGCTATCGAGATGATTGAAAACCTAAAATAAGATAGGAGAGAAGAAACCTACGCACAGGGGAAAATCAAATTGAGATGGGCATGGTTTAGGCGACAATGCATAGGGGAGGCGACAATACACAAAAGAAAGTAGCTACCCATCAAGTTTCATATTACATCAATCTTCGTTATTGTATGGTTGTCGGATTATAGATGATTCCATATGTTCCCATGGTTGTGTGAAGTTGATCTACTTTGTCAATTGTTTGATCTATAACTGATAATAAGTTACAGATCGTAATTTTAGATAGCCCTTACCCTTTCCCCAACATTATGTCTCTAACTGTTCTGATGTGTAACCAAACCTTGTTGACTTAACATGCTTCCTCATCCACAGTTTTATTTACAATTTCTTTCTTGATTATAATGTCTTGTAATTCTGTTTCCATGGTTGATTGGAATGATGGGATATGGGCTCCGGTTAAGAATTTATCTATTTATAACAAGGTTGTAAAAATCGTTCGGCGGTAGCTCGACGGTCGACTGGCGATAAGCGATTAATCGGATTAGGCGGCAATTAATTGGGGACACTAAATTCTTAATAAAAATATTTAAAAATTTAATATTCCCTTAAAAAACTAAGTATTTGCAAATTTAAAATTTTAAAATTTTAAAAATTTAAAATATTGAAAATTTTAGTATAATATTTTAAAAGTTGAAAACTTAAAAATTTGAAAATTTAAAATTTTGGGGTAATATTTGAAAATTAAAATTTTTGAATTTTTAAAAAATTTCCCGCCTATGACCGCCGAGGACCGCCAAGCCCGACTTTGACCGATTTTGACCAATTTCCGCCAAGCACTGTGACAACCCGAAATTTCTATCTTGTACAACCATTCAATTAAATCAAAGTTAAGCTCATTTCCGCTATCTTTTAGCAATGTTTAGAGCCTGTTTAACTGTTCTAAGCCTAGTATAGTCAAGGTTTGGGTTAGAGATGAGTTACCCTAAGTCATAGTATTGCATTTCGGGCCAAACACTCCTTCAAGAGGAGTGTACGGCCGTACACATGGGTGTACGGCCGTACACATGGGTGTACGGCCGTACACCCCCTCATGGCCATACAATCTCACCTATAAAGGTGATACTTAGTCATCATTCAACACTTTTCACACCTCCAAGTCAAGAAATCGGGTTCTCTCTCTCTCTCTCTCTCTCTCTCTAGCTTCATCAAGTTTCTCACCTGAATCCCCAAAGATGTAAGTGTTTCCTACCTTAATTTGTTACTACATAGCTTTAACTAGTGATGAATCCATGTTTCATTCCATAAATTTCATCTTTTGTTAGATCTTCATCTTTCACCAAGAACACCAAGAACACACACTAGTTCTTGGTGGCCATAAACCCTCAATCAAGCTTCCAAATTGTGAGTAAATGCTTCCTATGCTTGTTATTTACTAGAGACATTCGTTATTCATCTTAAAATCGACCATCCTAGCAAGAACATGATGGTGTACGGCCGTAGACCCGTGTACGACCGTACACACCTCATGGGACCGTACACCCTTGATGATGATCATAGATGGCCTTAAACTCTCCTCAAAGCTAAGCATGGGACTTAGAACACTTCCATGATGCTAGAAAGGACCTTAAAAACACCTCATTTGCACACTTCTTCATGAGTGTACGACCGTACACTCATTGGCCGTACACCCCTGGCCGTACACACCTTAGTGTGGCCGTGAACCTCCCTCATTCAATCACATATGATTTTAACACTTAGTTTCAAGTGTTTCCAAGTCCCTAGGGTGTTTTCTTATCATAACTAGTTGTGATATACCCTAATTTGATACAAATATATGTCATTATATGCTAAATAGGATCCGTGTATACTCGAGTCTTCACTCGACACTTAGCTTCCTACAACCAATCTTTCGTACGCATCACTCACAGTAGGTGAGTTCATACCCCTAAATTTTTCCGAGTTTTTAATGTTTTCAGGGGGGATACAAGCCAAACATAAATGATTTTATGAAATTTATACAAAAGGATTTCAATATACTTAAAACGGATGCAATCAATACAAACATACAGTTTGTATACTTTTATAAAATATTTAGATATTTTATCCCTTCTGTATTATGCTGAGCATAAGGGACGTTTTCACTTTAGAAGCTTAACCACATAGTTTTTAGATCAATACATATACAAGCACACAAACTATAATAGATACACACAAACTATAGTAGGTATAGTTTGGGAATTCATACAAGGTTATACATACATACACACAAACTATAGTAGGTATAGTTTGGGAATTCATACAAGGTTATACATACATACACACAAACTATAGTAGGTATAGTTTGGGATTTCAATACTTGGTTATACATATACTGCGACATCCCCACTTTCATGACCAGAAAAGACCGATTATGTTTATGCCTTATAAAAATCAGAGTACCTCTTTTAATAAAAATGTTGCAGAATTTGTTCCCAGAAAAACATGATAAATACGTTATCAAAGCATTTCCGAAGAAATGTATTTTGATTCATTTTCAAAACCTTGGGATGTCATCGTCAATACAGAAACATAAGCATAAACATAGATTACATTCATTTACACTAGTGATCTACATCTCTTTTAAATCTTTCAGTGTAAAGTAGCTTCATATCGACACCTGTGATACAAATAAGCTTGAGTGGGTCAGGTTGGGAAACCTGGTGAGCACATAGGGTTTTCAACCCACAATAATATAATCATTATGTTTAATCATCAAACAATCAATCAACCCAATTACCCATCCCCATTATCTTATTTACTCTTAAGGATATACCCTAAGAATCAGCTATTCCTCGTTCATTCATTCGTAAGGATTATCCTAAGGAATAGGCACGAAATCCATCGTTGTTAATGACACATCTGTCAAGCACAACTGCTAATATTATCACTTAGGCACAGCTGCCAAAATTGTGACATTCTTTATGGGGCGCATCTACCGGTATAGTCCTTTAGGTGCATCTGCCGGGGTTATGAGGTTCTCTATTAGGCGCTTCTGCCGGTAGAGTCCTTTAGGCTCATCTGCGAGGATTTTATTGATAGTATCGTTTTCGAGAGCCCACTCGTGATACAGGTTAATGGGTTTTTAGAGTACACCGGTGAACGCATCGTTCACAACACCTACAGGTTGCGAGCCTGCTAGTGTTCCACTGGACTGTCTAGAATAGTCTGTGGTTGTCATCCATACTCTGCTAGATGACGGGGCCAACATTTGGAAAAAGGCTTCTCACATCGTCCACCTCTCACCCTTACCTCATGGTCTATATTACCTCTCAACTTATCGTCCAACTCACATTTCATCTACCCATGTTTTACCCAACATATTATGTAGATATAAATACATATACAGTTTAAATCATATAAAACTTGTATAAAATCGTTCATCCAGCATAGATAGCAAGTATACAGATAATATGCACAAATAGCACGTAGTTTATATAAAATATTTCATATCTATGTGTAAGATGAAAGTAATTATGCACTCACTTGTTAAAGTGATGATTCCAAACTCAGACAGTGCTTCGCTTCTTAACAATATAATTTCCTTCGACGAAACAATGGGTTTTTTCTCAAAACCGGGCTTCGTTGGAGTAGCGTTTCCGAGCCAAAAGGCTCTTCTTCTCGGAGCCGTCGGGCACTCCGGGGCTTCCGCCTCGTGCTAGGGAGGTTCCCTAGGCTTTTCGGGGAGGGGGGGTTCGGGGCTTGAGAGAGGTTCTAGAGAGAGAGGGAAGTGATGGGAGGTGTGAGGAATGAAGAGGGCTTCACCTCTTATTTATAGGGGCTAAAGGAAGATTCACGTCGTGAATTTCTTGATGTTCACGTCGTGAGTGAGCTTGGAGGTACCGAGAGGAATCATAATATAAAGTAGATGTACCGAGAGGAATCATAATATAAAGTATCGTCACCAGTTATCAAATGCACTTTCACTGTTAGTACTCGCTTCTTGTAGTAAAAATTTTGGCAGTGGTAATATCAAGAAAGCACTAGAAAGCCTACACATAATACACTGTCGAGCACACTCCGGATACACCATCATTATAACAAATGTTTCTTTCAAATCGGCCTAACTTTTGTCTCTGTAAAGAGTATGTTATCATCATTCGTCATGAATTGGTGTGGTCCTCACCATACTAAGTTCATGTATTTCTACTGCTTTAATCGACCGATTATCGAGACCCTTGTCACTCATAATGACAACCCGACATAGATCTCTGAATCGCCTCTTTCATATTCTAGACCCCGAAGTACTCATGCGAGGAACACCTTACCCTCCGAAACCCTTCTGAAGTATGCCCAGTAAACCCTCCATAACTACCACTCGTCCAATGGGTCGAGTTTAAGCTTAGAGATTAACATAAATCCATATTCAAGAGATAGACAAAAGAGTCGTGCTGATAAGAGACGAAAACCTTTGGAGTTCTAGGTTGGTGAGCATGTTCTTTTGAAGGTCTCGCTCTAGAAAGGCACGATACGCTTTGGAAAGCGTGGAAAGCTGAATCCGAGATACATAGGACCATTCGAGATTTCCGCTAGGATCGGTCCCGTAGCATACAAACTTTGTTTACCCCGAGAACTTAGTAGCGTACATCCCATCTTCCACATGTCAAACCTAAAGAAGTGTCTGTCCGATAAGACACTTGTGATACCCCTCGATGAGATCGAACTAGACGAGAACCTTAACTTCGTGGAAGAGCCAGTAGAGATCATGGACCGAGAGGTCAAACAAATGAAAAAAAGACATATCCCGATAGTGAAGGTTCGCTGGAAGGCCAAGCGAGGACCTGAATTCATTTGGGAGCACGAAGATTCAAAGAAACAGAAGTACCCTCCTCTATTTCCGAGTTCATGATTTGTATTCAGTGTCTGAATTTCGGGACGAAATTCCCTCTAACGGGGGGATGATGTGACAACCCGGAATTTCTATCTTGTACAACCATTCAATTCAATCAAAGTTAAGCTCATTTCCGCTATCTTTTAGCAATGTTTAGAGCCTGTTTAAGTGTTCTAAGCCTAGTACAGTCAAGGTTTGGGTTAGAGATGAGTTACCCTAAGTCATAGTATTGCATTTCGGGCCAAACACTCCTTCAAGAGGAGTGTACGGCCGTACACATGGGTGTAAGACCGTACACCCCCTCATGGCCGTACACTCTCACCTATAAAGGTGATACTTAGTCATCATTCAACACTTTTCACACCTCCAAGTCAAGAAATCGGATTCTCTCTCTCTCTCTCTCTCTCTCTCTCTAGCTTCATCAAGTTTCTCACCTAAATCCCCCAAAGATGTAAGTGTTTCCTACCTTAATTTGTTACTACATAGCTTTAACAAGTGATGAATCCATGTTTCATTCCATAAATTTCATCTTTTGTTAGATCTTCATCTTTCACCAAGAACACCAAGAACACACACTAGTTCTTGGTGGCCATAAACCCTCAATCAAGCTTCCAAATTATGAGTAAATGCTTCCTATACTTGTTATTTACTAGAGATACTCGTTATTCATCTTAAAATCGACCATCCTAGCAAGAACATGATGGTGTACGGCCGTACACACCTCATGGGACCGTACACCCTTGATGATGATCATAGATGGCCTTAAACTCTCCTCAAAGCTAAGCATGGGACCTAGAACACTTCCTTGATGCTAGAAAGGACCTTAAAAACACCTCATTTGCACACTTCTTCATGAGTGTACGGCCGTACACTCATGAGCCGTACACCCCTGGCCGTACACACCTTAGTGTGGCCGTGAACCTCCCTCATTCAATCACATATGATTTTAACACTTAGTTTCAAGTGTTTCCAAGTCCCTAGGGTGTTTTCCTATCATAACTAGTTGTGATATACCCTAATTTGATACAAATATATGTCATTATATGCTAAATAGGATCCGTGTATACTCGAGTCTTCGCTCGACACTTAGCTTCCTACAACCAATCTGACGTACGCATCACTCGCAGCAGGTGAGTTCATACCCCTACATTTTTCTGAGTTTTTAATGTTTTCAGGGGGGGATACAAGCCAAACATAAATGATTTTATGAAATTTATACAAAAGGATTTCAATATACTTAAAACGGATGCAATCAATACAAACATACAGTTTCTATACTTTTATAAAATATTTAGATATTTTATCCCTTCTGTATTATGCTGAGCATAAGGGACGTTTTCAATTTAGAAGCCTAACCACATAGTTTTTAGATCAATACATATACAAACACACAAACTATAATAGATACACACAAACTATAGTATGTATAGTTTGGGAATTCATACAAGGTTATACATACATACACACAAACTATAGTAGGTATAGTTTGGGAATTCATACAAGGTTATACATACATACACACAAACTATAGTAGGTATAGTTTGGGAATTCAATACTTGGTTATACATATACTGCGACATCCCCATTTTCACGGCCATAAAAGACCGATTATGTTTATGCTTTATAAAAATCAGAGTACCTCTTTTAATAAAAATGTTGCAGAATTTGTTTCCGGAAAAACATGATAAATACGTTATCAAAGCATTTCCGAAGAAATGTATTTTGATTCATTTTCAAAACCTTGGGATGTCATCGTCAATACAGAAACATAAGCATAAACATAGATTAAATTCATTTACACTAGTGATCTACATCTCTTTTAAATCTTTCAGTGTAAAGTAGCTTCATATCGACACCTGTGATACAAATAAGCTTAAGTGGGTCAGGTTTGGAAACCTGGTGAGTACATAGGGTTTTCAACCCACAATAATATAATCATTATGTTTAATCATCAAACAATCAATCAACCCAATTACCCATCCCCATTATCTTATTTACTCTTAAGGATATACCCTAAGAATCAACTATTCTTCGTTCATTCATTCCTAAGGATTATCCTAAGGAATAGGCACGAAATCCATTGTTGTTAATGACACATCTGTCAAGCACAACTGCTAATATTATCACTTAGGCACAGCTGCCAAAATTGTGACAATCTTTATGGGGTGCATCTACCGGTATAGTCCTTTAGGCGTATCTGTCGGGGTTATGAGGTTCTCTATTAGGCACTTCTGCCGGTAGAGTCCTTTAGGCGCATCTGCCAAGATTTTATTGATAGTATCGTTTTCGAGAATCCACTCACGATACAGGTCAATAGGTTTTTAGAGTACACCGGTGAACACATCGTTCACAACACCTACAGGTTGTGAGCCTGTTAGTGTTCCACTGGACTGTCTAGAATAGTCTGTGGTTGTCATCCATACTCTGCTAGATGACGGGGCCAACATTTGGAAAAAGGCTTCTCACATCGTCCACCTCTCACCCTTACCTCATGGTCTATATTACCTCTCAACTTATCGTCCAACTCATATTTCATCTACCCATGTTTTACCGAACATATTATGTAAATATAAATACATATAAAGTTTAAATCATATAAAACTTGTATAAAATCGTTCATCCAGCATAGATAGCAAGTATACAGATAATATGCACACATATCACGTAGTTTATATAAAATACTTCATATCTATGTGTAAGATGAAAGTAACTATGCACTCACTTGTTAAAGTGATGATTCCAAACTCGGACAGCGCTTCGCTTCTTAACAATATAATTTCCTTCGACGAAACAACAGGTTTTTTCTCAAAACCGGGCTTCGCTGGAGCAGCGTTTCCGAGCCGAAAGGCTCTTCTTCTCGGAGCCGTCAGGCACTCCGGGGCTTCCGCCTCGTGCTAGGGAGGTTCCCGAGGCTTTTCGGGGGGGGGGGGGGGGGAGGGGGGGTTTCGGGGCTAGAGAGAGGTTCTAGAGAGAAAGGGAAGTGATGGGAGGTGTGAGGAATGAAGAGGGCTTCGCCTATTATTTATAGGGGGCTGGAGGAAGATTCACGTCGTGAATTTCTTGATGTTCACGTCGTGAGTGAGCTTGGGCTCCAAGTCTGAGCCAGGTGCTGACACGTGGCATCGCACATAGAGTGGAAATCAGCCGATTTTCAAAAATTCATAACTTTCGCATACGAAATCCGTTTTCGACGTTCTTTATATCCACGCATAGGTAAAAATAAGATCTACAACTTTCATTTTGACTCCGTTGGCTAATTCTTGACCGATCGTAAATTTAACAGTACGAGGAGATTATACCGTTAAATGTCCGCGTAAAATTCATAACTTCTACATACGGACTCCGTTTGCGTCTGTCTTTTTACCGTTAAGTTTCTATTAATGAGATCTTCAACTCTTATTTAGGTCGTGTAGGCCAAAAACCGATCGATCTAAAATTCGAGTTTCGGGTCGTGCACTGCTGTGCCAAATCTTAGAAAAATCATAACTTCCTCATACGAAGTCAGATTTGGGCGTTCTTTTTATGGACGCTCTCAGTTTAACATATTCTACAACTTTCATTTAGATTAATAAGGCCAAAAATTCCTCTATCGTAAATTCACTATTTTACGTTTCCCGGTGCCGTGCCGGTTTTGCCGCGAAACTTCGACGGGCTATAACTTCTTTGTTATAACTCGGATTTCGGCGTTCTTTATATGTACGGAATCCTTGTAACATATGCCACAACTTTTATTAAGACTATTCCTTCTAAATAATCTTCCATAAAAAACTCATTTTTGATGCTCATTGTCTCTAAATTGACTAGCCCGGATCTACGGGCATTACATATACATACACACATCTTTTATAAATCTCTCGGTTATTTAATAAAAGGTTTTTCTCGTATTATTACTTGTAATATCGTTAATCTAGTTTGAGAGACACGTCTTTGGGTACAATTACATGTACTAGTGGAAGACTACCCCTTATGATCCAGACTCTCCTCGAAGGAGAGCGTGAGTTTGTGTATAGATCTATACGGGACTGACTATCCCGCACCTTGCTGCTAGCTACAGTAGGACCGACAGGTCTACGGGTGACAAAGTCATAAAGGATATTGGTGCCCGATTCGCGCCATATTAAGTTTAGTATGGTCATAAAACTCGCAAATTGATAACAACGATATATTTATGTAGTAATATACTATACACGAACAATGATTATTTAGCATAATTATGGAAAATACATGGTTTCTTTATGAGAAATAAAACTACCATACATATTGGTAGTAACCAGGGTTTTCAAACAGAACATTCCACACAGAGGTTCTTCATACATAATTCATCATACAATACACCTAGTAGTAATCCAAACATACAAACTAATATGTTTTATAAACTACAACCGGATATAATAACAAACATTCATAGTTAGTTCTATAACTCTTTAGTTTATGCATCAGGGTTGCGTATAAAGAATACTCGATAGACTGTGGGATATGTGGTTTCCGCCTCATTTCCTGTTCCTTGTTTGGTTGTGGACTTAGGGCAGATCCACATAGTCGACTGTCTGTTCAATATTGGTTTATACGTGGCTAGCATGAACTAAGTGGTTATAGATGGAATTGATAATATTTCACTCTTACTAAAGAAAATATTGGATTTTCTTGGAAACATACAAACATTTTTACTGACAGGTTTTTATTACAAAAAGTTACTTATGAACTCACCAGCTTTTATGCTGATACTTTCTTTCAAAACCACTTGTATTCTCAGGAAATCAGTAGACAGGTACCTCGACAAACTTTTGAGCAGACGGAGCGTATGAAGTCTCGTATTTCTTTTTACTTTTGGATGTATAAAAATATGAAGCAAACAGATGTAAACACTTATTATATATATTCAATGTAATGGTTGTGTTTACTTTAATTACTATGATGCAATTGTTGTGATACAATACATGAAGTCATCCGCCCCCGAACGCTTCCGCCGTTTCGGTTTGGGGGTGTGACAAGCACCCTAATCGTAATCGTAATCGTAATCTGCAACACTGATTTATATTAATCCCCAATTGTTATAGGTTTTAGTGGGGGTGTAGTCAAAATTAGTGCTAGCTTGAAAACGATCATACATCTATGCACATTTTATGAGAGATAGAATTTCACCCATTCGCTAGGCATGACAACTATGAACATTAAAGAAACAGGAGATCTTGTAACATGTTGAAATGTATATATCCACTTGTTGACTGGTAGGGTTTATGATATTTGTTTATGGTATTGGTGTTTCAGCTACAACAATATTAATTGAGGGATTAAAGGTATCCGGAATTGGTGTTGTATTTACATCCATCATAGTGCATACAGAGGACATCTTCATCTTTGGTGAACCAAGTTCAATGCTTTTTAATTAAAGCCTTCCTTTGATGTAATTTATTGAACCTGGCTACATTTTTTTCATGTAATTCTACAAATATATACACGAAGGTAAACTCCGTACAATATAAAATATAAGCTGGGCAATTACTTATGTTCCACATGATAAAAAACTAATATAAAAAAGCAACAAAATATAAGCCTCAACTTGATTAATTGAAATAATAATGAGCACTTGGTAATAGTCTCATCGAGGTATGGATGATCAATGATGAATTCAATTTAAAACCCCAGTTGCTGAAAAACGGGTCCTATAACCCTCTGAAATGATCGCTCCATAGGCATAGAACACGGTTGCATTTGCAAAACCGGGTCATATAGTTATACTGTTAAAAAAGCCGGTCGTGTAATTAGTATGCGGGTTGTTTAGTTCAGTTATATAACCCGGTTCCTTACTTAAAACCGGGTCATATAATTATCCCCTTCATAAATCCCGGTTTTTTCATAATATATCCCGGTTTTTCAAAAAACAGGGTCTTATATCGCGAGTTCTATTGTAGTGGTGGAAATATATAATAAAGTCGTTGCGTCATTTTCCGTTTATTTATTTATCATGTGTTCCGTGTAACCACAAATATTGGCAATATTCCATTTCCATAACTTTTAACAACAAAACTAATTTCAATTTTCCAATTACAATCCTAACACAGAATATATTTCATTTTCCGTTTATTTATTTATCATGTGTTCCGTGTAACCACAAATATTGGCAATATTCCATTTCCATAACTTTTAACAACAAAACTAATTTCAATTTTCCAATTACAATCCTAACACAGAATGAAACGACTAACTGATACAATCCAAATATATCTCATTCGATGAAAAACACACCAGTTGATATCTATATTTGTTTCCAGGTCAACTTTATTGAAAATAAAAACTGCCCAACTATTGTTGTGAGAAGAAATAAAACAACAATTCTGAACCATAAACAGTTAGTAAACCAATTTAAGAGAAATTCCCAGCTGTACATGCAACTTGTGCACCAAGGAAAACAACTGCAACATAGGAAAAGAAAAAGAGGTACAAAAAACAAGGGAATAATAGCAACGAAAAATAACATGCTGCCAAAGTAATAAAGTTTTATTAAAACTTGATTATGAATAAATTAAAAAACAATGATTATATATATATATATATATATATATATATATATATATATATATATAGAGAGAGAGAGAGAGAGAGAGAGTCAAGATCAAATAAGAAGAAAATTTTTGGTAGGAAGGTAAAAAATTTTTATATACATATTTTCTTAGCAAAAAAATGAAATGAATAATTAGATGATTCAAAAGTAAGATGATTAATAAGAAAAAATTCCAAAAAAAACAATCTTCATGATTCATTTTTAGGTAAATCAAGAAAAAAATTCATTTTTATGGCAATTTTAATGAATATCAACAAAAGTATCATAAAAATGAATAATCGAAATGTTTTTTCGGGATTTTTTTGGTGAATCATGTTATTATTGATTCATCTAGTGATTCATTTGTTTTGTTCTCTAAAAAAATAATCCGAAAAAAATAATTTCTTACGTTCGTACAAAAAAAAATTTCTTACCGGATCTATATATATATATATATACACACACACACACACACACGGGAGAAAAAAATTGAAATTTTTTTTGCATCATTAAAATTGAATAATGAATCATAAAAGTGATATGCTTCAACTTTAATGATCCAATTTTTTTTTCAATTTTTTTTCTCTCTGATGTAGTACTATTCTTGATTTTATAATTTATATTTTTTTAGATTTTTTTTCAATTTTTTTAAGGTATCCTCACGAGTCTCACTTTAAAAAGAGTCCTCACCCTATCTTATATATATATATATATATATATATATTAGCCGTTTACCCGCGCTTAGCGACGAGTGCAAATAATTTATTCAAAAAATATGTTCTAGTGGCGATTATTTTATTTTTTTCGTAAATAGTTTATTACATCTAAACAATTATCAATAAGAGTCATGGTAGAAGAAACAAAATCAATAGGAATTAAAAATGAAAAGTTGAGATTGTTTACGTATATACATGAACATATGATTGATTGTGCATTATTTATCATGCAACGCTTTTTTGTACGTCACATTTGGTGTATAGACTTTACCATCGTTGAATTGCTAATTAGGCTTCACTAATACTTTTGTATTGGCATGTGATATCACTCTGGATAATGTCACCTAAAGTTGGTTTTGCGAGAAAACCGATTCTGGAAGATAAATACATATATTTGAAATTATATGTTCCTTAGCTTTTTATTGTCATCGCGAAACATAATCGAATTGAAAATTGTTTTCTCTTCAGATTGAATTGAAACATGTCATCTTCAGACGAAAATAGAGGAATCATTGGCAAAAATACAATATATTAATCATGTTGACAAACAACTATTTCAGCATCAATAACACAATTTATTTGATGGGTCAAGATTCTGTAATAGTATTATTAGGCATCCAAATTTCAATCGTAATTAATGAGTGGGTAAACCACTAACACTGAACGTGTTCAATTCTACATGATAGAAGTTATTTATATAATGACATTGACACGTACAATCACATACATACAGAAGTATAACAGTATACATTCATGGTAGAACAAAAATACGAAAAAAATGCAGAGCAACAGAATATAAATGTAATGTAATATACTATAATTTTATGTAATAATACTTTTAGGCTTTAGAAAAAACTTTGATTAATATAATTTATTCTTGTTCTTGTAGTTTCCAGTTATGACCTATCATCGGCCCTATTTTGTGCAGCCGTCTACATGAAACAAACTTTCTCAACTCCAATTCCAATTATCCCCGAATTGTATCTTGAGTTCAACCAATAGAACATCAATTCCACTTTCGACCATGTCATAGCTTTTCATAGTTTGACTTCAACTTAACCTTTGACTTTCCAATTATACCCTTTCCTCTAGAATATATTCAACCATCTTCGACTTTCCATTTGTGCCCGTGCCTTTTAAAATGTGTTCAACTTTCCTATTATACTTCTGTCTCACAAACACCTTGAATCATCTGTCACTCCATTTTGACTATTCTCTAAATTGAGTTTTTTTCTTAAACAATATATAATAAATAAATATAAAAAACTAAAATATAAAAATAAGTAATATATCAATAACCTTAAAGTGACAATTCCTTGTCGAACTCGATAAGTCGGAGATGCTCCAAATGAAGGTAGTTGGTAAGAATATAGACGTTGCTGCAAAATTATGACAACATTTAACGATGTTAAAAAATTAGGACTTGGTCAAAACATAAACACATTACCAATAAAACAACATAAAAATATGAATAAAAATGAAGAGAAATTCCAACATTTTCAAAAATAAAATGAAGACTATGATCAACTAAAAACAAACATTCAAGGAAGCAAATCCTAAAGTTCAAAATGACTTGTCATTGTCTTCAACACCCACCAGTCTAAGTGTGTCTTTCAAGTAGAGAGTATATAGGGGGAAATGGTCGTTAAAACAAATTCTTATGCATGTGTTGATAAGTTAAGCAACCAGTGAGTGAAAAAGTATCAAAAATGGTAATTTACTCTAAAAACATCATTATGAAATCGATCATATTCAAATATAGGAACCACTTAACTTCTTTTAGAGATGCTTAATGCAAATAGTATAATACTTTTTTAAAATTACATGCTATTCAAAGAACCATAGCATGCAAGAAGAGAAACTTAACCAAAGATAACCTTAATTGAAATTACATGTTTTCCTCTTATTCAACCTCCTTCCCCTGCAAATCCAAACATTCTATTAACTGAAGTATACATTAAGTTCAAATAATATGAAATTTATAAAATTATAGATGGAGTTCAAAAGTATACATGTATCCCTATAAATCTGGAATAGAAGAAACAAAATAAGAGATATTTTTGAAACCTTGTATGGAAACTGCCAAAACACAGTTCAAAATATGAGCTTTTAGTCCTAGAAATTCACTATAATCATAAACACTGAATCAAAAAAGAAAAAGTGAACAAATTTTATTTGAATCTATGGCTTACCTCTAGATCATACATTTAGATCTCGTGGTATTTTTCATCCACTTCTTGACTAACCATCTACTTCTTGTCAAATGTATATAAAATTTGTGCCTTGATAAAAAAAATTATCACAATAACCCAAATAAGCAAATACATGATAGGAAACAAAACTAATCATACAAGTTTCTATGTGGCGGGATGGTCATTTGGGTCAACAACATTACAATGCAACTTCACTATAAAAAGAACAAACAGTTGTAAAATTAAAAGAGTTTTTGATGCTTCTGTGTCTTGAAAGACCAGAGAAAGATAGAAAGATACACGTAAAATTCAATTTCATACACGGTTCAACTTAATGGATTTTTAGACTGATAGACAGAAGGACATTTAGGAATTTTTCGAGTGAGAGAGGTGGAGAGAAACATTTGTTGGACGTCGGAGCAGGCGTGTGGCGGTGGATGGTGGTGATGGCAACGATGAGTGTGGAGGTTGAGTCATTTTAGGGTGGCTGTGTGGATGCACCACGATGGGTAGTGATTTTCTAGCCTTCTTGTTCTAAAAAAGAAATCAATAAATACAACACGATATCGATCGATCCTAAAATCAAAAGTATTTGTAGGAACTTCGATTGGAAGGAAATTGAACCTAAAATAAATAGTATTTGGGTAAAAAATCTAAGATTTGCTTACAAAACATGAATACAGATACAAATAACTTCATTTTTTATCTTACCGAAACCCTAAGCTGAATAGATTATTCAAATGCCAATATAGATCATGTTCGTATTTGAAGAAGAAAAAGCAACATACTTAGATCACATAAAATGAATGTTACCAAATCAGATCATGTGGACCTACCATGACAATGAGAGCTTTCATGCGATAAGGAATATAGAGCTTAAGCATCAAAATAACTGAAGAATTTTAGGTGGAGAAGGTGTATCATCCATATCGATTTTGTTGTGGAAGGTGGTGTAGGGGTTCCGATTGATAGTGGTGATGGAACACATCTGCAATAGACAGAGAAGGAGTGGTGGTTGGTGGTGGGTGTCAGATTTTGTGGTTAGGGTTTTCCAAGGAACAAATTTGGGCGAGAGGAAATGGGAGAGTGGCTAAGGTTTATCAATAGCGAGAGAGTTTCCTGGAAATATCTCTAAACCCACCGATATTTTTCTTTTCTTCTGCTTCAATATGATGAGATGCTATGGAGCTATGCAAGATGTAGCGATGCAAGTGATGGAAGCGACATATCTTATTTCGAGAAAAACATAATCTACCTATTGTCTTTAGGGTTTCTGGTTCCAGATGGGCATGTAGTGAATGGTAAAGATGGAGACGGTAAATGGAGAAGAGTAGAGTTGGGTTCGGGTAATGGGTGATGGATTAAGCTTTGGCAAAAATAGAGAAGCACAATGGTGGCCGGAGAAATTATCAGAACCTTCATTTTTTGTTTCAAGCACCTTCGTTATATGGTCGGAGAACCAGATCATATACAAATAGAATAAGAGACAGTATAAATTTCACCTGATAAAATCAAATGGTTGATCCATTTGATAGAAGTTGCTTGGCGACATGTGTAATGAGTGATGATGAAGGGATTGAATGGTGGTGGCGATAGAGTGTAGGGTTTATGGAGAACGGGAGAGCATAAGGTTGGTGAGACAAAACATATAAGGGGAGGAGGAGAAGATGTGGCAAGGCATTTCCCAATTCAACTAATTCAAGAAGTCTGAGATGCTATATAACTATGACTGATCAAACCCGATTCAACTGATTTTGACTAATTTAAATGGCTGAAAGTTGAATTCAAGAAGTCTGATATGTTATGTAACTTTGACTGATCTAACCGATTCAATTAATTTTGACCAATTTAAATGGCTGAAATTGAGGGAATGTTGGTTTAAACTTGATGATTGATTCACTATGTTGACCGGAATAGATTTCACAGCATAAAGTCATTATACATGATGTATTAATGGCTTGTACTTCTTAATTTTCAGCCTTTGAGCAAATATGCATATTAAGGGGTGTGTGTGTGTGTATATATATATATATATATATATATATATATACATATATATATATATATATATATATATATATATATATATATATATATATAGTGTGAAGTTCAATAGAAAACCATTATTAACAAGGAACCAAAGAACCAATCTTGAGAATTGGAAATAATAACGATCAACGCCAAGGGAATGGATGTACACTTGTACACTGGACGCACATACAACGGATTTGTAACAACAAGAAAATTTCAACAAAATTAAACTTTTCATAACGACCCATTTATTAACAAAAGTGTTTACAAAAACATTGTCTCCAAAACATGATTTAAAATATGAGTCTCCCAAGATCCAATCCGTTGTAAAACCGAGGATGTGTACGGTCATGCCTTCGCCTTGCCACGAATTACCTGGAGAACCTGAAACCATAAACAAAACTGTAAGCACAAAGTTTAGTGAGTTCCCCTAAAATACCAACACACAAACAAATAGCACATACAGATAACAAGATAGTATGGGTTTAATCAACCATCAGGTTGGAATGCCCTAGGCCCTCAACCATTGGGTTGGAATGCCAATACACTATGGGTCTGATCATCCTCGGGATGGAACACCCAAGGCCTATCGACTGATGAACAAAGCAGTCCAATCTCACCACATATCATTCAGTCATATCGGGTCTAATGAACCATCGGGTTGGAATACCCTAGGCCCAATCAACCATTAGGTTCGAATGCCAATATACAATGGGTACAATCATCCTCAGGATGGAATACCCTCAGGCCCATTCAACCATCGGGTTTGGATGCCTCGGTCTGTTGGCTTATGCACAAAGCAGTGAAGCCTCAGCCACCGACTAAACATGCGCACATATAGCATGTAATCATATAACAACCTACACCCAGTTCCACATATCTACAGATCACTAAGCATAGCAACATTCAATCTACCAGGATACCGATCTAACAGATCATAACAGCATAGGAACATCCTATCTACCATGATACCGATCTAACAGATCCTAACAACATAAAACATGCGTAACAGGATATCAATCCAAGGGCCGACATTGGTGCTTTCGACCCGCAAGTACAGTGAGGAAAACTCACCTCGCACTGCGAACCATAAAGATGATTCCTAGCTGCTAGCTGACAGATCTGCGAACCGCCAAAATCAATACAACACCTCATCACAGTTAATCCCACGAATAATCTCTGATGCAGATCCGCTATGATCCACACGCTATCAAATACCACAAAGACAACCCATCAACATCTAGCCCCTGACTCACGCTATGAGTCCAATATAGGGTAAAAGACCTTTTTACCCTTCACAAGCTTGGCCCAAAGTTAAGGCCCAAATTAGATGACCAAAGGCCCAAAATCCAAAACAAACATCTAAGGCCCAAATATGGCCCAATTTTACCAAGTGGGCCCAATTCCTTTAGTGAGCCTTCACCCAATGAAGTTCAACAAAACAAAAGACCAACCCATAAAATCCAGGTGGCCCAACATGGCCCAAGACAATCCGAGCCCAAAATCGAAGCCCAAAACAAAGCGGCCTAAAACGAAGAGGCCCAAAATTGTCGCGTATGCGGGGCGTACTACGGAGGTACGCTCAAAGTAAACTAGGCTGCACAAAATCCATTATCGGGGTGGTAGATTCGGTATGTGGGGCGTACACCTCCCAACGTGGGGCGTACCATCGCAAGGCTCAATTTCTTCACAAGTGCTTAATAGCTTAAGCACTTAAGTCCAAACTTCAAATCCATGGTCCAAATGCACTCTAGAGTCATAAAGTCTCCAACTTTATCACTTTAGATGTCCAAAAAGTTCTTAATACATGGTCTTAATCCATTAAGACCTTCTATAAGAACTTTGGAGCCAAACTAGCTAAAGGGACCTCATTTTTATAGCTTAGAACCCTTCCTAGGGTCTGAAAGGACAACCCAAAACGTTCAAAATCAAACATGCATAACAATGAGACTTTTGGGACAAGAAGAACATCATTAGGCTACCAAAATGAGATCCAAGCAAACAAAGCATAAAGGTAGGAAGTTTTTACCTTCTGGAGCTTCCCAAGAAGGTGACGATCCAAGATCCACGAGTTTGCTTCAACTTATAAGCTCCTTGATGCACTCCTTCTTCCTTAAGCACACAAAGGACACACTTTTAGCTCAAAACACTCTCTTATGGGGGTTAGGCTTTGCCAGAAATGACTAAAGGGCTTAGAGTCTGAAAAGATGAGGCTAAATGATCCATAAAGGTGCTTAAATACCCCACAAACCCTAAAATCTAGGGTTTCCCACAGACATTAGTACGCCTAACATACATATGTGTACGTCCAGCATACAAGGGCGCACCCTAGTACGCTTAGCGTACTCACATGTACACTCAACGTACAACTCCTGCTCCCAAAGTTACCAATTTGCCACTAGGGCTTCTTGCGACTACTTCCTTCGAAAACAAGGACCTGAATAACATACTTTAAGACCAAGAGATGAATTTGAAAATACTTGATAACCGGGGCGTTACAACTCTCCCCCACTTAAATTAGATTTCGTCCTCGAAATCATTCCTTACCATTCTCGGCTTGCCCGACATCCCGAGGGACATAGCTACGACCTTGAACATACAATGGCCTTCCCAAGGCAACCGAACCTAGTCCGAGCAGAGCTTTTCCAACTTGAAGAAGACGAATCCACAATCCCATGCTGAAAACCAACCCTACCTTACCTGAAAGCTGAAATCTCGAAGTGGTCTGACTCCCCAACACACCGCCCATACTGAACCAATTGCTATGTCCACTTCACTTATCCATCAACTATCCACTCGACCTCTGATTACCTGACATTCCTACTAGAAAACAGAATCGCAGGCCATCTGCTGCATCCGACAACCTTACGCTTGACCAAAAGGGATTAGATATTCCTTCCAGAGAAGCCTCATCCTGAAGATAACAATTTCCATGAACACAATGGGCTACGAAATACTGATTTCCTTAACTGACGAACCGAGATGTTGCTGCTAAATACTGAAACCTCATCACTTACACGACCTCTACACAGGTAAAACCATCCCTGAGTACATGCACATAAACTAAATCCTGAACCCTCCAGCTGAGGTCTTGGACATCCAAATTTCTTGATCCACATCTTCCAGAGCACGGACCTTGCATAGATACACCCGTGATTCCCAACGCAAGTTTCCACAAAAATCCCACTCGAATATGGCCACTCATATTCTTCTCGAAGACCCTTCCCTACAACTGATGAGCATCCAATTACAAATCTGCCCCCAGACCCTGACTGGAGACACTAACAGAAACATGCAGAACTGATCCTCAAAACATACCGACTGCGAGCCTCTCCAAAAATCAAACCATATGATGAACCAAACTTTAATAACCCTTGACTCTCTGCTATGCTATCACCAATATTGCTTTACCAAGCAAAGAAGATTAATCCAAGAATTTACGCGATACAACCAACTCCCATCGGCTCAGGTGTACCCCCACCCGAACAACCACTCGAGACATAATAAAGAGCTTATTATTTGCGACTTCATAACCAATTCCTAATTTCAAAATCACAATCCTAACAACAAATTGCAATCAACTGAAATTATAATTCATACATTCCACAGAGACTTTCTGATACCTGACTGATACTCCCCACAACCCTTACTGCTTCCCTTATCCAACCAACATATTTGTGACTCGCCCGATTCCCATCCGTATGCGAACACGGAAAGCACTACAATCAGAAGAAATGAACCACCATGATCACTAGGCCCACAACCCATGTCTAGAGTGCTCCCGATAACACATTGACCTTTGTCGTCATCGCATCATTCACCCAGCACTTCGGTCTTGGAAATACCCACCTCTTTCCATTATCTTGAAGGGACCTAATCGACTCCCTCACAATGCCAACTAAGCACACAAATTATGCTAACAAGGCATAACCCTATGACAACATGGTCACACATGACCCGAGAATAGGATAACGGTTGCACTCTTGGTCAAATTCGAAGGCTAAAACCCAAAAGAACCATGCATATAATTCGAACCAAGTGCTCCAATCCTATCTTGCCTAGTTCACATGAATTACCCCCATACACATGCTTAGGAAACCCATAATCTCATCCAAAGAGGGAAGGAATACCAAAGATAATCGAAATAATACCTCAATAAACAGCAGAAACATCCCCACGATCAGTCGAAAGAAGATCCCATACTTGATTGAGAATGAACGGATTCCATCACTACACAACTAGCTCGAGAAGATTTCCACGGATCCCGAAGGTTGCGAAAACCTGATTCTGCTATGAACCAAGTTCCCACTCTACCATTGATGGTGAACACACTCGGTAGCCCAAAGAACATAGACCATACTGAACTTAATGACAGATTGGCCAGACCACTGCATCTCGGCTGACACAATTAAACTTTCAAGAGAACCTCCGCTGAATGATGAACCCCATGACCAGTGGTCAATAATACTCTGACACTTAATACAGAGAACCAAGACTCTCATGGAACTAAACATAGCCTTTTCTGGAAAAGATCCACCGATGAACGTTTGCCCAACTAATCCAACCACAACAACCCAAACAACGAACTGGCAATTCCCTCAATGGCTAAAATACTCAACCCGAGAATCCTAGTTCTCCCCCACTTAGGGTTTGAACTACCACATACAGGCAAAGAAACCAAATCATAAATCAAACCAGCTTAAGAAGGTACTACCCTTCCTAGCCCTGGAAGTTACGAGTCTACTCACTCCTTCTCCGAATTTGGAAAAAATGAAAGGGCATAACCCTTGCCACGGATAACGACATAACAATCAACCATCCCACTTCCAGGTGTAGAACCCAAGCTGATTATAACCATCGTCCCCTTCATGAGTCCCATGACTCGAATACCCGACCTCGAGCAAAACCCCCGAGGCCTCAAACCAATAAGCTCACTAGGTCTGCACCAAATAACCCAAATCAATACTGTCATAGGGGCTAAAAACACTTACTAGATCCATCCGAATGCGTGAGCATCCACAACCGAAAGGTTAACAGGAACATAAACAGTGCCCCAAAGCATGGTATCCAACCATGCTATCTTTCCCCGACGGGCCCTTAAAATCCCAAAAACCTTCCTTTGATTCGAGTATGGATCCTGTGCTTCCAGTAGTATTGGTCCAATACTACCTTCCACACCTATCCACACTTTCCTCAAGAATCATCTAGGGTCTTTTAAGTCCTAGTCACAAAATACTCCTGAAACTTGCTCAACAGCGAAGCAACCACACTAAAAACACTCCCTAGGCTATTCTAGGGTTCCCCCACACCCCTCCCCCCTCTGCAATTAGCTACTGAAGGACCCCTACCAATGTCAGCGAACCATTTCATGAATACAATTACATGCAACCAATCTTAAATAATCCTTCGACTAAAGGACTCAACCCTACAACGGTTTGACTCCGCCAAGAGTTGCGCAATAGGTCCAAGTCCTTCATTCTAAGATTATTTAACCTTCATAGCATGTAATGTTACTGTATTCATTTGATGGTTAACTCTCATCAACATGGGTCCCATAAAGCACAAAGCAAGTAGCATTCGAGCAGAGAAGCCAGCTGGCACTAAAACGCAATAAAACCAGACAGATCCTCATACGAAATCCTCGATCTCAAACTCCCCGCACCACGGGCGCACTTTCGCCCTGCACTCACTCTTCCCAGAGTGGCTAATCATTCCTCGCTCTAACCCGCTATACACTACACCCACTCAAGAAACTTCCACCAAGCCTGCAACACTCGTGTATACTAGTCATACATAACACTGGATCCTATACAGAGTCGAATACTTGATCCTACCCTAAGCCCACAACCAGACAAGGAACAGGAAATAAGGCCAAACCAAATATTCTCAAGCTATAGAATCTTAGTTATGGACAACTATGATGCATACACTAAGCACTACTACAGTAATGATGTCAATTTCATATAAAGAAAACCCTAGGCTATCAAGCAGCATATAATCAGGTAATTCTAACTTGCAATTGCTGAAGATCCCTAGCCTATCACTAGCATGTTGTTCTAACATATCACAATATCAAAGAACAGTGTGGTAATTTGTGGTCAACTTACTGGCTCCGGCTGATCGTCCACATCACATCCTCTTTTGGTTAATTTGAAAGAAAAATTAGGAGTTATTATTAAAACCTTTACTTTGAAAATTATTTTTCAAACCATATTTCCTTAGTTTGAGATTGGATTCACACGAGTGTTCCTCCAATTCACTCAAATCAAGGCTTTGATACCAACTTGTAACATCCATAAAATTTCAAGAAATTTAAACTTTTCAAAATGACCCATCTATTAACAAAAGTGTTTACAAAAACATTGTCTCCAAAAGATTATTTAAAATCAGAGTCTCCCAAGATCCTATCCGTTGTAAAACCGAGGATGTGTACGGTCATGCCTTCGCCTTGCCACGAATCACCTGAAGAACCTGAAACCATGCAAAAAAACTGTAAGCACAAAGCTTAGTGGGTTCCCCCAAAATACCAACACACAAACAAAGAGCACATACATATAACAACATACTATGGGTCCAATCAACCATCGGGTTCGAATACCCCAGGCCCTCAACCATCGGGTTGGAATACCCCAGGCCCTCAACCATCGGGTTGGAATACCAATACACTATGGGTCCGATCATCGGAATACCCCATGCCTATTGACTGATGCACAGATAAATCCAATCTCACCACATATCATTCAATCATATCGGGTATAATGAACCATCGGGTTGGAATACCCTAGGCACAATCAACCACTAGGTTGGAATGCCAAAATACAATTGGTCCAATCACCCTCGGGATGGAATACCCTCGGGCCCATTCAACCATCGGGTTGGGATGCCCCGGTCTGTTGGCTTACACACAAAGCAGTGAAGCCTCAACCACCGACTAAACATGCACAAATATAGCAGGCAATCATATAACAGCCTACAGCCAGTTCCACAAATCTACAGATCACTAAGCATAGCAACATTCCATCTACCAGGATACCGATCTAATAGATCATAACCGCATCGAGACATCCTATCTACCAGGATACCGATCTAACAGATCCTAACAACATAAAACATGTGTAATAGGATATCAATCTAAGGGTCGAAATTGGTGCCTTCGAACCACAAGTACAGTGAGTAAAACTCAACTCGCACTGTCGAACCATAAAAATGATTCCTGGCTGCTAGCTGACAGATCCCCGAACCGCCAAAATCAAGACAACACCTCATCACAATTGATCCCATGAATAATCCCTGATGCAGATCCACTATGATCCACGCGCTATCAAATACCACAAAGACAACCCATCAACATCTATCCCCTGACTCACGCTATGAGTCTAATTTAGGGTAAAATACCTTTTTACCATTCACCAGCTTGGCCCAAAGCTAAAGCCCAAACTAGATGACCAAAGGCCCAAAATCCAAAACAAACATCTAAGGCCTAAATATGGCCCAATTTTCCAAATTGGGCCCAATTCCTTTCGTGAGACTTCACCTAAGAAAGTTCAACAAAACAAAATCCAAACCCATAAAATCCAGGTGGCCCAGCATGACCCAAGACAATCCGAGCCCAAAACCGAAGCCTAAAACGAAAAGGCCCAAAACTGTCGTGTACGTGGGGCGTACTCCGGAGGTACGCTCAGTGTACACGAGGCTGTGCAAAATCCATTATCGGGGTGTCAGATTGGGTACGCATGGCGTACACCTCCCTACACGGGGCATAACCTCGCAAGACTCAATTTCTTCATAATTGCTTAATGGCTTAAGCTTTTAAGCCCAAACTTCAGATCCATGGTCCAAATGCACTCCAGTGTCATAAAGTCTCCAACTATATGACTTTAGACGTCCAAAAAGTCCTTAATACATGGTCTTAATCCATTAAGACCATCTATAAGAAGCTTGGAGCCAAACTAGCTAAAGGGGCCTCATTTTTATGGCTTAGAACCCTTCCTAGGGTCTAAAAGGACAACCCAAAATGTTCAAAATCAAACATGCATAACAATGGGACTTTTGGGATAAGAAGAACATCATTAAGCTACCAAAATGAGATCCAAGCAAAAAAAGCAAAAAGGTAGGAACTTTTTACCTTGTAGAGCTTCCAAAAAAGGTAGGAACGATCCAAGATCCATAAGTTTTCTTCAACGTCTATCCTCCTTTATGTACTCTTTCTTCCTTAAGCACACAAAGGACACACTTTTAGCTCAAAATACTCTCTTATGGGGGTTAGGGTTTGCCAAAAACGACTGAAGGGCTTAGAGGCTGAAAAGATGAGGCTAAATGATCCATAAAGGTGCTTAAATACCCCACAAATCCTAAAATCTAGGGTTTCCCTCAGACATTAGTACGCCTAGCATACTAGGGTGCACCTAGTATGCTTAGCGTACTCACATGTATGCTCAACGTATAACTCCTACTTCCAAAATTACCAATTTGCCACTAGGGTTTCTTGCGACTACTTTCTTCCAAAACCAGGACAAAAATAACATACTTTAAAACCAAGAGATGAATTTGAAAATTCCTGAAACTAGGGCGTTACAGGATGATACCATAAAACACACATCTTTACCAAAAAAACCCACCTCTTTTTTCGTTTAAATTGTTTTTAGGCCACGTATTGAAAAAAACCAAATATAAATCTCTGTGAAAGGAGAACAAAAAATCATGAACAATTGTATATTCGGTTTTTTTTTTCGATACAAAACATGGCCTAAAAAAATTAAACTTAAAAAGGAAGTGGGATTTTTTATAATCTGGGGCATGTCCGTCCATTGTAAAAGTCTATAACTTTTCCTTTTTCCGTTCACCGCTTTAAAATTCTGACATTTTGGATTGGTTCTTTCATTAATAAAGGTTCTCTATTGAACTTTTCACACACACACACACACACACACACACACACACATATATATATATATATATATATATATATATATATATATATATATATATATATAAGCTCAATAAGGAACCATGTTAAACTTTAGAACCAAGGAACTATTATATTTTCACGTTTTAGAGCTTATTCTTTATCGAAAAAAATCTAAAAATATCTAAGTTTAAAATTTTTTATCCTCTTTCTATTGATTTCAAACTGGATATAATTTTTTTTTACTTTTTTTATATGTTCAGATTCATAGTGTGAATCTGCACAGATTCACAGTGTAAATCTGCATAGAGTATGAGATAAAAAAAGTAAAAAAATATATCAAATTTGATATCAATGGAAAGACGATAAAAAGTTATGAATTTCTATATTTTTAAGTGTTTTTTTTATAAAATAAAATAAGCTCTAAAAGTTGAGAAAGAATTGGTACTTAGGTTCTATGGGTTAAAATGGTTCCTTGTTGAACCCTACCATATATATATATATATATATATATATATATATATATATATATATATATATATATATATATATATATATATATATATATATATATATATTTATAGGAAACCTAGTCTCACACTAAAAATGGAAAAAAAACATAATAAAAGGTAAGTTTCAAAAAATACCCCTGCACCTTTTTTGAGCAGTGAGCACCATGTCACAAGATTTTCATTGAGGTAAAAAGCCATTCCAGTCGTGCTCCTCCTGTCATTAACATCCTAGCTAGATCACTCTTAATGTAGCATATGATCACATTCTCATTATTTCATTGGTTGTAAATCAAGTCAGAATCGAATGTAACTATTACATACCTTAGTATGTGTTTCATGGATTGCATATGCACACTTGTGGGTTTCTCCATAAATCTACTTACCATTCCCACTACAAAGGAAATATCGGGGCGAGAATGTGTGAGATACCTCAATGCACCCGCAAGACATCTATAATCAGTTGGATTTACTAACTCCCCTTTCTTATCTTTCTTCAACTCTATCTTTATTTCCATGGGATATTTGGAAGAATTTCAGTCACTCATCCGCAACTTTTCAAGAAGCCTTTTTGCATACGCCTTTTGTATTAAGCAAATTTCTCCTTCATTTTGAGTCACTTCCAAACGGAGGTAATAAGCAAGCATTCCCAGATCACTCATGTCAAATTCTTGGTTTATTTGCTCTTTAAAATTCTTGATGTCATCTTCATAACTACCTGTAACAATTAAGTCGTCAACATATACACCAATTATTAATAATTTTGAAGTTTTCTTCCTTGAATAAACTGCATGTTCTTGAGGACATTTCAGAAAACCAAAACTTTTCAAGAATTTATCGAGTCGAGAATTCAATGCTCTTGGCGCTTATCGAAGGCCATAGAGAGCCTCAGATAACTTTCTAGTGTTGTTTCTTATCCATGAAGCCATCGGGTTGTGAAACAAAAATTTCTTCATCAAATTCTCGTTCAAGAAATCCAATTTAACATCAAAATTGTGTGTTTTTCATCCATTTGTACTAGCAAAAGCAAGTAAAATTCGTATTGTTTCAGTTCGAGCAACGTGTGTAAACACTTCATCATACTCTACACTGCGTTTTTGCACATACCCTTTTTCCACAAGTCTCACCTTGTGATTCACTATATTAACCTCATGATTTCGTTTTACTTTGTAAGCCCATTTTACACCTATAGGTTTTCTGTTTGGCGACAAGTCTACAAGCTTCCATGTTTTATTTTCCTCAATTGCTTTAATTTCACTTTTCATTGTGTTTAACTAATTTTCATCTTGTTGAGTTGTGGTGAATGACTCGTGTTCACCATTATGAAATAGTAACATTGTTTCACAATCAGCATATATATTACTAAGTGATCTATGTCGCATAGGAGCTTCATCATTTGAATCTTATGCTGATAAGGTATATGATGAGTCACTAGATTCATGGTGACTCGGTTGCGAGATACGAGACGAAGTCGCCTGATTGTCATAGTTAGTTTGATCATTAATGAGTCCAAATGTACTTGTAGTGTCAAACGTGCTTGAATCCTCCCACATCCATGCTCGAGCTTCTTTAAATACCACATCCCTACTAGTAAAAATTTCCGGGATTCAGGATCAAGCAACATGTATGCTTTGCTACCCATTTCAGTCCCGAGATGGAAACGCTTTCTACTTCGACCTTCTAGCTTACCTTGATGTATTTTATCGAGTTTAGCATGTGTGACACACTCGAATAACCTTAGATGTTCAAGATTCGGTTTTTCCCAAATCAAACTTCATACGGTGTTACATTATTAAAGGATTTTGGCGTTACATGATTAAGAATGTATAATGCATGATGTACAGCTTCACCCCTTAATAAATATATAACTTCCCAATTTCCATAACAATTTTTTCATTTTTAAAAGGCAAAACTTTATTCAAACATTCATTTATTCATAATGAAAACCATTCTTTGGCAATCAAAAGTCAATTATTCAAATCAGAGTATAAATAGACATGCGGAAAATTAAAACATGATGCCGATGCGCGTGTACAGTCAAGCCTTTCCTTTCTCACTATCCGAAGAAGTACTTGAAATCATTTGTACTCAATTTGGTAAAGATGAAGCTTAGTGTGTTCCCAAGATACCATATACCATAATACATATACATGCATTCAAACAATGGCTTACGATCTTTTACCAATCCACCAATTGGCTCACGACCTTTAGTCGGTCTACCAATAATATGTGTATATAGACTTACAACATGTCTTTCGTTTCATAATCAACATGAGTCTTTAGGATCCCAAGTGTCTGAATCAATTGAATCAATGAATGCAATAAAGAACACCGAGATCTGAATAAAATCTATTTAATTCAGATTACGTCTGGAAGGATACAAAGGTTTTAGAGTACAAAAAATATTTTGAGAGTGTTTGTTATCCTAATACCTAAGTACTTACCCTATTTATAGGTTACATGACAGACCAAAAAATACAAGGGCCGGACAATATAATGAGAAACTTAAAGACGCAGATTTTGACAACTCACTACAATTTTCGACTCTACAATCTCCCCCTTAATGAGAATAGTTGAAACTTTAAGCTATTGTATTCAACGCCTGTAACAACTCCTTCCTGATCTCCATATACGACAAAATTATTTTTTAAACCTCCTCCTTGTCTTCACTATCATTCTTCTTACAGTTCTTGATACGGAGTAGAATGTTCGAAAAATGAGAGTTGGTGTATCTCTCAATGTCATTTGTCTGGAAGAGGTACTTCGTCAATTCTCCATTTTTGTTCTTCCCTTGAAAGACAACTCCAAATGGTTTATAGATGATCTATCCATCTTCAAACTTCTCTAAATACTTTCGTACCTTCAACAAAGATATCGACATCTTTGAAGTCTTAATGATTTTCATGGCGAGATCTATATCTATGACTGCAAAATAATCATAGTAGCAATCAATAAGGCTTTAATAGGACCATATCTAATGAAAAAAGCTTTTATTTTATCTTCATCAATTTGAGAAGGATCAACATCACACAAAATCTCTGAAATTGTAATGATATCATTACTGTTCATCAATGGAAAGTCTATAATTGTAAACTCGAAAGCTACATTATTAGCTCGCACCACAGAATAACGAAAATTTTGCATCAACCCCTCCAAAAAAAACATCCGGAACAATCGAGACAACTCTAATAATATTCACTAAAGACCAAACCTCCTCTTACTTTTACCCAGGACTGCATGAAAGAGAATCTTCAAAATTTTGTATTCTTCTTTTTCCTTGAAATTTCCAGCAAGTTTAAATTGAGTAAAAGTGAACATTAGATGATTTGTTGGAAAATCAAGTTGATTGAAGTCTGAGTTCTCGATGTCATATCTTTTCTTAGGTTTCTTCATAAACTCATGAACCTTGTCAAGCAAAAGAACTTATATACTTTCATAACACCAAGTCTTGTTAGAATCACCCTTGTTCAAGACTGGTGGATCATTTCCCCATTGATTCATTATAATGTACACTTGCCTCTCCCTTTGAATTTCCATTTCTTGTTTTCTTTTCTTTTATTCTGTATAAGGTTCAACATGTATACCTTTCCCTTTGTATTTGAAATCGATTGTTGAGGTTGTTTTGACAATAGCGAACTTGAACCTCCCTCACCAATCAGAATTCCCTTCTTTTTCAATCTCGACTAATCCATATTTGCTTGAGAATCATTCATTGTTTTCGTTGTTGATGTTGATGAAATTGGTTACATTGGTTTTGTTGTAGGAATTTGAGTGGAAAAAACTTTCCCCAAAACTACACCTGTATCTTTGCCAGATCCTTTTGAAGAACCAACACCTCTTTCTCCCCATTATGAGACATGTGCAAAACGTGGAGCATTCGTTGGTAGTCAAAGAACCAAATTAAGATTGGAGCCAATGCTGCGTTGAAACTCGATTCAATAGTCAAAACTATTGCAGAAATAGAATCTTGAGAGATAGAAGTTTGAGACGAAAAATCTACTTTCGACAAAGTCTCTTTAAAATCAGAAAGAAACTTTTCAATCGTCTCAAATACTTTGTCAACCTTTTCAGTCTTGACCTTGAGATCATCGGTATAGTCTTTGTTAAAAGTAGTAAGATCTTCTATGAAACGAGTTGTTGCACTTGCAACTACATCAAACTTTTTATGTACCAAAACATAGTAGTTATCCAACTTCTCAACCTCTTTAGAAATCAAGTCAGTAAGCTTGTTAACCTTTAACTCAAGAGAATCCTTCGTTTCAGACACCTGTTTCTCAAAAATTTCATGATGCTCTTTCGCAGCATCACACATGTTAGAAATCTCATAATCAAAAGTACAAGACTGATTTGCCACTATTTCATCATTCCTCTTATCAATATTTTCAATCAACGTCCTCATACGAGACTCTTTAGCTTTCAGCAAGTATTAAACCTCAACACCACTTATAGAGCTCTTTCCATTGAGAATTCTAAATTGTTTACCTGACATGATTGCCTTATCAGGGACATCATCTTCTTCGGGATTAAACTCCATGTCAGCAAATGTAACCATCATATCATCATTATCTGTTTCATCTTCAAGAACAGTCTTCTCAGCCTCAGTAGATTGAGATGAGAATAAGGTAGTGATAGGTTCTTGCATCAGACCAACAAAAGTAGGAGAAACTATAAAAGGGGATGTAGGTGGAATGACACATGTTTGTGGCGGTGAAGTTGGTTGTGATGGTGAAATAGTAGTTGTTTCGATAGTTGTAGTTACTGTGGTTGATGTTTCTGTGGTTTGCGTCCCTTCACCCATATTAACATTTGTGTCCTTATCAAATAAGTTCATAGTGATGTCTAGATTTTTGACCTCCTCCATAATGGATTCAGTATGTGAAACCCTAGATGGTGTGACTTTCGTCTTCTTAGGTATGTTTGTACTTGGTTTCTCACCGGAATTGATGTTTACATCCGTATTAGATATGTGTACATTAACATCAGGAATACTTGTCTCCTCGAAAGTCGACTTGACATATGTATCCTTTCGTGGTGAAACTTGAAATGGACCATATTTTTCTATATATATACCATCACTATCATGGTCAGAATCTACAACAACATTCTCCAGTTGATCCTCAATAGGAGTAGGCTTTCACTTCTTCAACTTTTGCACAACTTCTAAAGCATTCCTCTTTCTCGATGCAGGAGAACTAGGAGATGAAACCTCGTAAATCACAACTCCGCTCCTTGTAAAGTACAACATATTAACTTTCTTTAAAACCCCATTTTCAACAGCAATTTCGCCTTCTTGTGTGATTGTTTCTGCAACAGGAGTAGGAATATCCTTAGCAACTTTCTCAACTTGTGTCTACACTGGCTGCTCTGTTGGTTTCGTGGATGCAGACTCATACTATTTCTCAGTTGTTGTTTTCTTTGTTCACTTAAGCACCCCCTTTCTTGTCTTCGTAGGTACTGTCTGCTTCACCACTTCTTCTTCAACAGGCTTAGGTTTCATAATTGGCTCCTTCTTTTTCATTGATTTTGATACTTTAGATGACCCCTCTGCACCATGAGAAGTAACTCTTTATGGAAGAATACCAGTGGGATTAGAATCCATAGAAGCTCAATATGCAATCAACAACTTATTAAAAGGATTCACCATGTTGAGCATCGAATCAGGAATTGGAGCAACCGTTGAAAAAACCATAACATCATTAACTGTATTCTTAGGAATTGTTAATGGAGCATATTCAACAACTTCAAAATCACAAGGAATTTGAATACCTTCTTGCATATACACTTCCTTCAAAATCAAGCCCCAAAACCTAGCACTCGAAACTCCAGTCATCATCTAAGAATGATAAATTGAATTCCAAAATTTCGTCCATAACATGGATGCTTAATTAACGTTTAACCCATAATACAACCCATCGATAACAGAATACACCTCAAGCTTTTCTTTATCCAACCCTGAACTTCGTCCTGTCAAACTTCGTAAAATAATTCCAAAGAAAAAACTCCAAACAACTTTTGACTCTAGATCTCCCGACCTATCGTCGTTCCGCCGCCAACCTCTTACATAATTGTAATGAATAACTCAAGTACAATAACATTTAAGCACACCGACACTATACTTTCGGTTCTACACTACTAGCTCTTATTGTTGGATTTGGTGTCTAAGCCCATAACTATAACTGGGATGTACTTGACCCGATAGTAGCATGGTCCTTTTGGGTTGCCTTCACCGGTGCAATTTGATAGGATGGACTTTTGAGAATAAGGTTATTTGTGATTTATTAATATATTATAAGTATAATATATTAATTGAGAAATCATATTATTTAATTAGTATTGATCAAGAATTAATTTGGAATTAATTTAGTGATCAAAAGAGACTGATTAAATATACGGGGGCTGATTATGTAAATCAATGATTCTTATAGTGTGGGCCAATGATCCATGGTTAATTACGATGGGCTAAACCAATATGATAGTCCATGGATAGTCCATAGAGGTTTAACCCATGGAGCCTAAGAAATATGAAGGGTCATGATGCAATAAGGTTTGCATGGATGAAACCCTAGCCTTTGTAACAGTATAAAAGCAATCCCCTAGAGCCAAAATCTATTTCCCATTCATTCTAAGAGAGTGATAACCGATTTTTGTGCTAAATAGCCTATTCTCTCAAGCCTGCTTTTGCATTTGGTGTTTGTGACACATTAGAGGCATCACACTTGAGGTGCTAAGGCTTTCTTAGGCCATGAACTACAAACTACATCAAGAGGTATTCATCTAACTATGAGTTTTATGTTGTATATCCTCTATTGTGTGCTAGTTAGGATGTATGCTTTGGAAAATTAAAATTGCATGTATAATTAGAGAAACCATAGATGCAAAGCATCTAGGGTTGCATGTGCAGCATAGGAGTGTTATAGTGCTTAAAACCCAACAGTGGTATCAGAGCCTATGATTTTTCACTCACTAAAAGGGCATCTCGACAAATCCAGTTCATGCACTCGTCGAGTAAAGGCTTCAGGTTGCAGAATTTCAAGTTTTTGGCCAGAATTGGACTACGATCATTACCACAAACTGTTTTGTAATCATAAAAATTGTATTTTTCTCATTTGGTAATGATGTTCCTCATCCAATTAAAGGACAATTGTAAAATTTTGAGATAATAAGATAATTATTTGTATTATTTAATATGAATTGTCTTGCTATATGAGTTAGATTAGATCAATGGTATATTATATGATAATGTTAGTTAAAATTGATCTAAGTTGTTCTTGAAATGAGTTTTGTAACATGTCCTCAAGTTATATGAAGAGTCTCATGCATGAACATTAAAACTCATAAGTTTTCATAAGTTATGGAAACCAAAAGTTTTGAAGAGTTACAAAACTTGCCCTTAAGTTTTGGAGTTTGTAATGTCTCACTAATGAAACATTTAATTCCAAACCTTAGAATTTTAAAAGTTTAAAATTCAACCCTTATACTATTATAATATTATAAGTTTAATAATATATATATATATATATATATATATATATATATATATATATATATATATATATATATATAAGACAAGTCAGTCTTACCTTTAGTAGGCCTCATTCACGAAGCCGGTCTATAAGGGGGGTATAAGGTTACTGCCTATAAAATGGTGGTTTAATGGGTGTCAACTCTCACCCACCGCTTCCTTGACTGGTGGAGGGTCGTTAGTCGAACGGGTAGGATAGGACATTAATTCTCGTTAAAAGTATAATGATAATTATAAAGTAACTAAACTTTTATTAAATTCCCAATCTTAGTTACTTTAGGAAAAATGTGAAAATGGTGCTATTCCGTGAAATTTCACTTTGCACGTTGTTAAGTCGTTACTGGAGCGTGTGTGGTTAACCGACACACTAATCCGGGACTAACAAGGGTGGCAAAGGGTAGCTTGATGTTAATCATAGATCAATGGAGCGTGTGTGGTTAACCGGCACATTGATTAGGTGATTTGTAACATTCAGAGTACCAAGCACATTTTCATGGTTATTCACACCTTGTTTGTGATCCTCGGCATCCCAGTCACAAACTTGAAGGGCACAATCAAGATTTAAACATGCCATTGAAAAGTTCAATGAATCTCAAAAGAATCTAGGAATTTCAATCCAATTAAAACATAATAATCAATTTCGTTTTTCATGGTGGAAATTGGTAAATCGTCATTTACCTACCTTAAAATATTTTGCAATTGGATTACGACATCCCTTTTCTGAATTGTAAAATATTGTGTTGGGTCCTACCCTTAATATTTCATTAGGGTGTTATATTAAGGATTCTCATCTAATCTAAACTTTGTTCTTCTTTCTTTTCAGATGTCTATCCCAAACAATGCTTCAGGCTCCAACCATTCTAGCTCATTCTCCCTCATGAATTTGGTTGGGAGAACTATCTTCGATGGGTCAAACTTTAACGATTGGATAAGAAACATTTGTATGGACCTTCGCTACGAGGACAAAGAATATGTTCTAGATAAAGAGTTGAAGGAGATTGATGAACAAACTGCTACTTCTGAACAAATCGAGGAATACAGGGTTCATGAGAGGGACTCGATAAAGGTGTCATGCATTATGATAGCTACCATGACTGCTGAGCTTCAAAAGTCCTATGAGGACTTCTGGCCCTTTGAGATGCACCAAGATTTAATGGAAAGGTACTATGCAAGTGCTCGGCAGGAAAGATATGAGATCATTGCCTCCATGAGCGCCACCAAAATGAAGGATGGAGAGTCCATCACGACCCACTTGTAAAAGATGCAGAGCTATGTGGACCGCTTGCTGAAGTTGAATGTGAACTTCGATGAAGAGTTGGCCATTGACATCATCCTACATTCGTTGCCTTCTTTTTATGACCAGTTACGTATGACTTATCATATGAACAAGGAGGAGGTCACTCTTATCAAGCTTTAAGGCCTTCTAAGAATTGCCGAAAGCAACTTGAAAGGCAATTCGGTTGTACCTACTCCTACTGTTGTTTCCCCTGTTCTTGCAATTGGACATGGGAAAGGGAAGAAGAGGAAGGCTCCTTCTAAGAGCCTCAAGGGAAATTCTCTTGATGGATCCTCTTCTAGTGGGACCAAATCTGGTTTTGCTAATCCCTCTACCAATCCAAAGGATGAAGAGTGCTTCCATTGTCATGAAAAAGGGCACTGGAAATAAAGCTGCCCCAAATACTTGGAGGACATTAAGGATGGGAAGATAAAGCACACCTTTGAAGGTATTTACACTATTCTTTCTAATAACTCATCACATGCTAATTCTTGGGTCCTTGATACATGTTGTGGATTTCACATTTGTTCTGATGTGCAGGGACTAAAAGGATGTAAGGATCTGGAGCATGGGAAGATAAACTTAATCATGGGAAATAGGATTTTATTGCTTAGTAGTGGGTTAGAATTAGAATTGAATAATTGTTGTTACTCGTCGGATATGGCGAGAAATATTATTTCCTTTCATAGTTTGTGCAAACAAGGTTTTACCTTTTCTTTTTATAATGAATTGGTAGTATCAATGCTTATTATAATGGTACAATTTATTTTGAAGCATTACCTTGTAATGGTATATATGAAACTGTGATGGTTGTAGATAACCTAGGAAATAATGTGTTGAATATTGATTCGTCCAATGTTTTTGACAAGGCATGCTTGTGGAATTGTCGTCTTGGACATGTCAACAAGAAGCGCATAGCCCAACTCCAAAAGGATGGAGTTTTGGAGTCATTCGACTTGAAATCGGATGAAACTTGCGAATCTTGTTTGCTTGGAAAGATGACCAAGTCACCCTTCACTGGTACTTGTGAAAGGGGTGAAGTTCTATTGGATCTCATACACATTGATGTGTGTGTACCCTTCAGAACCACCACAAGGGATGCTAACCGCTTCTATGTGACTTTTACTGATGATTACATCAGATATGGTTATATATACTTAATCAAGCATAAGTCAGAAACCTTTGAAAAGTTCAAAGAGTATAAGCAGGAAGTGGAGAATCAATTGGACAGGAAGATAAAGATGCTCCGATCCGATCGAGGAGAAGAGTATCTTAGTATCGAGTTCCTAGACTATCTTAAGTAATGTGGGATTGTTTCACAGTTGATGCCACCTAGGACACCGCAGTTGAATGGTGTGGCTGAGAGGTGCAATCGAACCTTGTTTGACATGGTTTGTTCCATGATGAGTCGAGCTTCGTTACCTATCTCATTCTGGGGGTATGCCTTAGAGACTGCCACCCATATCCTTAATCAAGTCCCTACTAAGAAGGTTGCCAAAACACCACATGAGATGTGGACAAGTAAGGTTCCCTCGTTAGATCACATCAAAGTTTGGGGTTGCGAGGCTTTCGTGAGACGCGAGACTCACGACAAGCTCGAACCTCGTAGTGAGCGATTTATTTTCATCAGCTACCCACAGAAATCCTTTGGATATCTCTTCTACAGACCGAGTGACAATGTAGTCTTCGTTGCGAGGAGAGGAGTCTTTCAAGAGAGAGAACATATGCCAAGAGGACAGTGGGAGGTAAATTGACCTTGAAGAGCTTCAAGAGTTAAGTGATGAAGGAACCTCAAACACTAGCGCTCAACCCGAGGAAGAAACTCCTATTGAACCAATTGACGAGTCCGTACGTCTGAGACGTTCCAGTAGAGTTAGTGTTCCACCTATGTTATATGGTTTTCATATAACATCTGAGGGTGATACAGTTATCATTGATAGTACATTGATAAATCCGGATTAACCTAATAACTACAAGGAAGCCATGGCAGGCCCCGAGTCTGCTAAATGGAAAGAGGAAATGGACAACGAGATTCAGTCCATGTATGACAATCAAGTTTGGAACTTGGTTGACAATGTACCAAGTCGTAAGACAGTCGGGTGCAAATGGATCTTCAAGAAGAAGACCGACATGGATGGGAAAGTACACACATATAAGGTGCGACTGGTTGCGAAGGGCTTTACTCAAACTCAGGGAGTTGACTATGATGAGACCTTCTCACCAGTAGCGAAGATTAAATCTATAAGGGTTATGTTAGCCATAGATGCATTTCATGATTATGAAATATGGCAAATGGATGTCAAAACCGCTTTCCTTAATGGAAAGTTGGCTGAAGATGTTTACATGTGTCAGCCAGAGGGTTTTGTCAATACAAAGTACCCTAATAGAGTGTGTAAGCTTGAGAAATCCATCTATGGATTGAAACAAGCATCTCGCAGATGATATCTTTGTTTTGATGAGAAAGTCAAAGAGTTTGGATTTTCGAAAACTGAGGATGAGTCCTACGTATATGCCAAAGCTAGTGGGAGTATAGTTAGCTTTCTGGTATTGTATGTGGATGACATACTTCTTATAGGAAACGACATCCCAACCTTATAGGAGGTTAAGTCCTGGCTTGGGAAGTGTTTTGCTATGAAGGACCTTGGGGAAGCTGCTTATATTCTAGGGATAAGGATATTAAGAAACATAAGTAAAAGACTAATAGGACTTAGTAAAAGTACCTACTTGGACAAGGTGTTGAAGCGTTTCAGGATGGAGAACTCCAAGAAAGATGACTTACCTATCCAAAGCAATACTAAACTGAGTATGACTCAGAGTCCGAGTACAGAGGCTGAGATAGCAGATATGATTCGAGTACCATATGCTTTCGCGGTTGGCTTGATCATGTATGCTATGACTCGTACTCGCCCTAATGTGACCTTTGCTTTGAGCATGTGACCTTTGCTTTGAGCATGGTCAGCAGTAATATGGAAGAGTTCCAAGCAGGAGACTGTAGCTGATTCAATGTGTGAAGCAGAGCACATAGCAGCGAGCGAAGCATTGAAAGAGGCGATATGGTTGAAGAACTTCATTGGAGACCTTGGAGTTGTACCATCCGTAAAGGATCCTATGGTGATTTTTTGCGATAATGAAGGGGCGGTTGCCTTAACCAAGGAACCGAGAGATCATGGTAGATCCAGGCATATCGACAGAAAGTACCACTTCATAAGACATCAAGTAGAAGAAGGACACCTCGTGGTGAAGATGATATCGTCAAAGGACAACCCAACAGATCCCCTTACGAAGGGACTGAGTAGGGTTAGGCACTTGCAACGTGCAAGGGGCATTGGGCTAACAGACGATATTAGTTTTAGTGATTAGATAAATATTTTGAAACTTGTAATAGCTAAATTTTAATTGACATTTGATGATTGAATAAAAGGAGTTTTATTTATAAGTAAAGTTTTGTGTCAATTATTTACTATTGTTTCACTTTTGCATGTTTTGACTTCCAGAATAATAAGATTATTCAAACTATCCGCAGTCGATCATATTTTGGAAGTAGGTTATGAGGTTAGACTATCATGAATTGGCCTGTAGATTGTCTAAGGTGTTAGACATAGCAAAAGTATGCTACAACGTTCATGAGTGCTCCTAAAATAAGATTTGAGCATTGGATTAAACCCACGCTCACCTGAATCACTTCATGGAATTTATCACGAATGATTGTGAGACGATAATATCATATAGTCTTCAAACCAAGATATATGAGTTGTTGACTATGAGTTGGTTGTGCATTGATAATATGCAAAACACATCAGTAACTTGATGTTATAAAACGTATCGTTGTGCATGATTTAATGAGTAGTTAGTACAAGCATATAATGTCGAAGTTTATCTGTTCCTTTTATCCTAAGAGGATTAAAAGCGATATCTTGGGCCCCTCGATGATTTTCTTTTGACTTATGTGTCGGGCCCGGTCAGAACTAAATTGATGTGTTCAATTATGTTCTATGTCAGACAAATCCGAAATCAGGAAACAAACTACAGGAAAATAAGTATGACTATGTTCCATGTATTTGTCCGCATGATATCTTGAAGAACAAAGGAGTATATGGTCCCTTATCTAAAGAACGCGTCACTGATTAGGTCAGAGTTCGACAGCGGCTTTGGAAAGCTAAGATTGTTAATCGGATCCTGAAGTTACATTGGTAGTTATAGTTATTAGACTTATCCAAGTGGGAGACTGTTGGATTTGGTGTCTAAGCCCATAACTATAACTTGGATGTACTTGACCCGATAGTAGCATGGTCTTTCTAGGTTTCCTTCACCAGTGCCATTTGATAAGATGGACTTCTGAGAATAAGGTTATTTGTGATTTATTAATATATTATAAGTATAATATATTAACTGAGAAATCATATTATTTAATTAGTATTGATCAAGAATTAATTTGGAATTAATTTAGTGATCAAAAGAGACTGATTAAATATACGGGGGCTGATTATGTAAATCAATGATTCTTATAGTGTGGGCCAATGATCCATGGTTAATTATGATGGGCTAAACCAATATGATAGTCCATGGATAGTCCATGGAGGTTTAACCCATGGAGCCTAAGAAATATGAAGGGTCATGATGCAATAAGGTTTGCATGGATGAAACCCTAGCCTTTATAACAGTATAAAAGCAATCCCCTAGAGCCAAAATCTATTTCCCATTCATTCTAAGAGAGTGATAACCGATTTTTGTGCTAAATAGCCTATTCTCTCAAGCCTCCTCTTGCATTTGGTGTTTGTGACACATTAGAGGCATCACACTTGAGGTGCTAAAGCTTTCTAAGGACAAGAACTACAAACTACATCAAGAGGTATTCATCTAACTATGAGTTTAATATTGTATATCCTCTATTGTATGCTAGTTAGGATGTATGCTTTGGAAAATTGAAATTGCATGTATAATTAGAGAAAACATAGATCCAAAGCATATAGGGTTGCATGTGCACCATAGGAGTGTTATAGTGCCTAAAACCCAACACTTATATCATAACATACATCTATCTATCTATATATATATATATATATATATTGTAAAATGTAGTATAGTAAGATAACTGACCTGGATAACTACTCCGACGACAAGCAGCTATCTAACTAGCGATCCAACTGGCGGGTAATGTGTCTAACATGTATTAACCTATAATACTATAACTTATTAATATATATGGCTATCTAGTAGAAGGTATATTCTTCACTAATCCTAATGAATACCAAGTTCTATCAAATAAGGAATAACCAGGTAAGATCATAACGGAGGTAGGATCCGTTTTGTATACAGAGTATATTGTTTGAAAAATCCACCTTAACACCTCATTTGATCTTAACTAAAGATCACTACCATAAGTTGATCAATCAGTATTATGACTGGATTACTGATAAATCTTATTTATAGGTTCATAAAAGCAACTATGAATATAAATATAAGTTACACTTATTGCATAGAAGTGCAATTTAACATACATGTTTTCTGGAAAAAGCTCGGAAAGTTCGCAAGCAAAACTTTGATACCAAACACTTCTTTCTACAGGGATTTCTATCGCTGAAGTGCCTCGTTGTGAACCCTTCGAGACTAGAAAAGTCAGAAATCAAGAAAGAGAAGGGAGCTTTTAGAGAGAGAAACTCGAGTATGATAAGTGTGAGAAATGAGGATCTCTTGCAAGCTATTTATTGGGGTGATCGGGTGCAAAGTGCGTCGTGCCTCCTACCAGGTGCACCATGCCCTGGATTGGAGAGCATGGTATCCCCTATGGTGCTGACATGTGGCATCCATTAGGTGGTGATGTGTCACCTATGCCAGGTAAAATCCTGAATAGTTGAAAAATCATATCTTTTGCATACAAGCTTCATTTTCGACGTTCTTTATATACCTGATTTTGTATTGAAAAGTACTGCAACTTTCATTTAGAATCTATTGGAAAATTCTCATTCTATTAAAATTTTAAAGTCTATGAAGATTACAATGTAAAAGACCGTGCACAATTCATAACTTCATACGAACCCCGTTCTTGGCGTTCTCTATATTTACGGTTTCCTATTTATGAAAACTCCTGCTTCCGTTTATATTGTTTTAGCTAACAAGGAAACGATTTTAATTTTTATTTATGTGTCGCATACTGTTGTATTATATCGAAATGAAACTTCAAGAAATCATAACTTTGGCATACGAAGTCTCATTTAGGCGCTCTTTATATGCACACTTTCGTAATTATGATTACTACATCTTTCATTAAGAATGTATTAGCTGAAATGCAATGTATTAATATTTTGAGTTTCATAATTAGTAATATATATTGTATGGTGTAAACGGGGAGTTACAACTCTCCCTCACTTATAGAGATTTCGTCCTTGAAATCCTATTCCTAGCGCACGATAAGATAATGCCTTCACACCATCTTACCGGGGTACTCGATGTCAATTCAGGATCTAGCCAACGTATCCTCATCGATTTCACCTATCTGCACTTATTTAATAGTATAAGTTTTTGTTCTACCTTAAATCTATCCCCGAACTCTTTATGAAGTCTCCCAAAACTAGGAACTCATCAGTCTGAACTTCTATAATTTGTACTTTATAACCGACAATCGCTCTCAGACGTAACATGAAATCCATCCCTTTTACGAGGAAGACCACCAACTTACTATAAAGTGAGTAACTAGGAAAATTTATCTGTGACATCTCAACAGAATCCACCTTTCGGAACATATCCCTAGAAAGTCTTATGTTATACCATTCTAACTTTGTTTCCAAATATATTTTTTATGGTATACCCCTTTAAAACACACATGAACCTAGATTACAAGTGGTCTTTCTACCTAGTTCAGGTGTTCCAACTTCCAAGATTAGTAAAGAGAGCTTAATGGTTTAAAAACTTATAAAACCATTACTCAAACACTAGTAACAAACATATGATAAGGCTAGCTCATCTTCCAAACCACTAAATTATAATGAACACTAGGTCACCAATATCCTTCTTTCAAGGATCTAACTAATATATATGTATCAAAATACAACTAACGTTCGAGAAAATCGTACATACACATGATCACGACATGTCGTGACACTATCCAACTACTCGAATTACGATACAAGATCTTTCATGTCATCATCCCCATTGGGCTTGGAGACTCACAATCAATCACTCGGTGGGCTTGTAGGCTCTCAAATTCATCCCAACGTCTTGAAAGAACCCAATCATCATCCCCTTAAACATCTATCAGATAAATCATGTCTTTGCTACTTAGCCTCTTGAGGCTACAACCGATCTGAGGCCCTTAATCCATACATCATGGATGCTAAAGTCTAATCGTTGCCCCATATTAACCTACAAGTGTTATAGATTTACTATAGTCCTATATCAATTTACATTCATGCCTAAAAGAAACCACTAAACAAAGAACATAGACTGACCTGAAGTCTACGATAACACTCACGTAACACCAGATGAATATGGAGTCGCATGTAGTTAGGAAACAGATAAATAGTTGAACATTAGTTCCTACTCGATAGCAATTAATCAAACAAGAAACATGTGATTAAGTTGGATGAAGAGTTATCAGGCTACCTCATCATGATCTTGTACAACTCTTATGATGCTCACTCGAGAAAATTCTTAACTGAACGAACGTATCTATGGACTTACACTAGCCTACTTCGATCCTATATGTTATCTATTACACCAACCAAAACCTTATGCCCAGGAATTTGAAAATATTGAACAGATTTTTAGCGATATCTTTCTATCTTACTACAAATTTAACTCCCAGAGGAAATCCATAGGTCCTCTTACTAATTTACCAGTTGAATATTTACTGACATCACTATTATAGTACTTTACTTATACGTACCTCAGAATGTGACTCAAATAGATCATGCATAGAAAACGTGCTCTCCTCTGAAGTTGCTCCTATCACCGTTAATCCTTCGCATATGATAACCTTTATTATGGTTATCGCCAAACTCTCTAAGGCTGGTATATGTCATGAATGGTCCATCCTTTTTTCTACACGAAAGCCTTCGACGCTTTTTTTGGCGAACTATGCAACCTACTGAATTCTTTTTCTAGTAGCTTCTACGCTGTAAGGATAAATCCCACATCCTTGAAGGCATGAACCTATACGGTTCTCATGGATACCTAAGCCGCATTCGGGAATTTGATCAAATCCTAAATCCTACCAGGTGCTTGGGAGGAAAGTCCAACCTTTCATTGAGAAGCACCTCGAGAAACTTATATCATATGGGTATTCTAGCAGAACTTAATTCTTCTTTTACCCACATAAAAAACCCAGAAACTAACAACCTCCATCTACCTGGGCCACACTTCTCCTGGACCTTGACTTTGACACCGTAATTCAAACTGCCCTTCATACTTTCGACTTAAGGATCGGTTCTCCCGCACTTGGGTTTGACCCATCATTTGCTTATATTCATAACCGATCAAAGTCCAAGCTGGCTCTGCCTATGTGATTTGAAGTTCTTTCTGACTTTATAGAAACTCTCAAATAGCATATCAATGACTTTAACATTCCTAACATAGTATTACTGCTTGTGCCCTCCGTGGCTGATCTTCTCGTATAGCATGACCAAAACAAGGTAAGATCATGACAAGCACATCATTGTCTAGAAAAGAACCAACGTATATGTGTAACTAAATGGTATAGGAGGATATTGCTAACTTAGTGGAAATACTAGCAACAACGACAGTTGTTGGATCCAATAATCTTCTTTGTGCTTCTTCAGGACAATCAACTTTGTCGCGTTTCAACTGATCCTCTTCCAATGATCCTTCCGACCATATATGAAGCACTTTGGATGCTAACGCATGTAATTCACTCGCATGTTCCATTTTATACTAGCTACAACAAACACCACTTCCCTAACCTTTTAAGCGAGAATCAATAGGTCTAAACGTATTTGTTGATGGTGGTTCTTGAACCTACACATGTTCTTTCTTCCTCCGACGGACCTTCAGTATCAACTCTTGACTCACACGCTCGAATCTCAATAGAGGCATCCATTCCTTCCTAACTCACCTTATAACTTAGTATTTACCCTGGTTACTGTAATAAAATGCGTGATCATAACCCGATGGCCTATTTTGCAAGAAAAAAGGATCATAACAAACTGAACCTTTTCCTCCAAAAGGCCAACATTAACACATAATACATCTTCCATCTCTTTTATCTTTCTTGTGCTAACATCCCGATCCTTCCTCATTTGAACATGGGAGGTCAACATAAAACCATATCACAATAGCTAGCGACTCTAGTCTACTAACTGCTCAGCTCTAGCAAAGGTTGCAATCCTCTAGTCGATCACCTTGATTACTTCCTTCTTAAATCTTACTATTAAAGTCGGTATTATATCAGACGAGATTCTCAAAAACATCTAACTTACACATATCTACATTATTCAGACTCAATCCCCCATGGCCACTTGGCCAAACTTAGAGCCATTTTCTGAAACATCGGCATCCAGCAAGTAATGACTAAAACAACACAAAACGAATTTACAGTTCTAGCCACACTTTCTACCCAACTACCAGCGTCTTAGTAACTTTATGACTGCTCCTGATCCAAGTATGAATCATGTGCTTCCGTACATGCCTATATTACCTTTCAAACCTATTCATACTCGTCCCAAGAATTGCCCCGAAGTTCCCAAATCACTATATATGACTGACACAAAGCGATTTATGTATGTGTTCAAGCGAGCACATAGAACAAGTCTTCCTAGACTCCCTAGGATTTTCGTGCCTCTACCATTGCCCTACTTCATAAATATATGCCCTATCAAGCATATACTAAATTTCCAAGACTCTCTTTCGAGTATTCCTCCCACCTCACTCTACTAGCAGCTGAGGAAGAACTTCTACCAATATTAACTAATTATCTGACGAATACGATTACATGCCACTAAAATTAAATAGATTTTCGACTAAAAGGGTCTGTACTAAAACAGTTGGACTCAAATGAGAGCTTTGTAATAGCGCTACGCAATCTAAAACTATTTAATTATAGGAGCATGCACCATAACATATTTGTCAAATAACTAATTAATATCAATTTAGGTTCTAAGTAGTACATAACAAGCATTTCTCTAGGCTGTCATGCATCTTAAGTATCAAGAAATTCTACCCTACAATTCCTAAAAAGATCCTTAGCCTATATACTATCATATATTTCTTAACATTTTATATATCAGTAGATATAACATGTATGTATATTTTGGGAATCACTTTCCTTTATGTGCTTTGACTGACTGTATGCACCACATCCTTTCCTTTTTGTACAAATTATTTTCTAAAAGTGATTTGTATAAAACTCTTTTCAATTTTTTTTGAAATTCTTTGTGACATCCTCATTTTTACGGTCAGAAAAGACCAATTTGTTTATGTTTATTTAAAAATCAAATTATCATTTTTTAAGAATAATATTGCGGAATTTGTTCCCAGAAAACATGATAAGGATATTATCAAAGCATTTCCGAAGAAATGTATTTTATTTATATTGGAACATTGGGATATCATCGTTAATACATAAACATAAGCATAACGAAATAGTACAAGGCTTACAGTAATTAAACTAGTGGCCTAATACTCCTTGAATCTCTCAACAGAATGTACCTTTAACATCGCTACCTGTGATACAATAAACTGAGTGGGTTAGGTTGGGAAACCTGGTGAGTACATAGGGTTTTCATCTTACAATAATATAATTATTATGTTTAATCATAAAACAATAAACCCCATTTCCCATCCCCATTATCTTCTATATTCTTAAGGATCTTCCCTAAGAATCATCTATTCTTCATTTGTTCATTCCTATGGATTGTCCTAAGGAATAGGCATGGAGTCCATCGCTGCCAGGGTTTATCTAACAGGCACTAAGTCTATAGTTGCCCATGTTATCCATTAGGCACAGTTGCTAATGTTATCTGTTAGGCACAACTGCCAAGGTTTATTTATAAGGCACAACTGCCAAGGTTTTTAGAGTACATCTGGTGAACACATAGTTCAAAAACACCTACAGGTTACGAGCCTGCTAGCGTTCCACTGGACTGTCTAGTTAGATCCGTGGTTGTCATCTATACTCTGCCAGATGACTGGATCAACGTTAAAGTCAAGGCTTCTCATCATCTTTCACCTCTCAATATTTATATCATCTTTCACTCTCATCATCTATATCATCTTTCATCTACCCATCTTTAGGCAATATATTTATAGGTATAAAAATACATATACAGTTTAAATCAACTAAAACATGTATAAAGCGTTCATCTAGCATAGATATAAAGAATACATATAATAAGCACATAGATCATGTATTCTTATTAAATACTTAATATCTATATGTAAGATGAAAGGAACTATGCACTCACTTGTTAAAGCGACGAATCAAAATTCGGACAGCGCTTCGCTTCTAGTAATTGTCCTTTCCTTTGACGAAACCTAGTATCATTATCAATAAGTTTTAATCTAGTATTTATTGCGAATAATTATTAGTCTAGATTCATCATTAACTCAAATTCGACTTCAGTATCTATAAAGTAAGGAACAATCAGGTAGGATCATATCAGAGGTAGGGTCCGTTTGGTATACAAAGTATACTATTTGGAAATCCCACTTTAAACACCTCACTAAATCCAGCTTAGACATCATTCCCGTAAGTAGATCAATCAGTATAACGACTTGGAATCATTGAAAAATCTTGTTTATAGGTTCATAATAATGATAATGAAATTAAACATAAGTTATACTTAAAGTACGGTAAGCATAACTCAACTTACAGGTGGTTTAGCGAGAAACTAGGCTCTGCGCGGGTAGAACTTTTGAGCTGAAAGCTCCACTCCTCGAGACTTCCCGTTGCTCCGGAGCTTCGCTACTAACACCTAGGAGGTTCTAGATAAAAGCTTAGAGGGTTTGGGGGTATTTGGCAGAGATTTGGTTGAGAAGGTGTGGAGAAATGAGTGAAAAACAAGCTCTATTTATAGGCTGCCAAGAGCCCAGTACGCTGGGCGTACATATATTTACGTTGGGCATAATGGGTTAAACAGTATTACATTGGGCTTACTTCGTCTAGGTTTCGCGATCTCGTACATATATTTACGTTCGACATAATGGGTTAAACCATATTACATTGGGCTTACATCGTCTAGGTTTCGCGATCTCGTTCCAAGTCGTGGGGAAGAAGTTGTGGCCTAGATCTTGCCACGTGTCACTCGCTGGTTAACCCAAAAATTAATTATCTTCTAAAATCCGTAACTTTCGCATACGAGCTCCGTTTTTGACATTATTTATATCCACGTGTAGTTATCAATGGGATCTACAACTTTTGTTTAGACTCCGTCGGCTAATTTTGACCTTATTTTTAAAGTTATATTTTAACAGACTTAGACAGTTAAAGTCCGTTAAAAATTCATAACATTGTCATCCGGCGTCTGTTTTCGACTATCTTTATATCATTGAACTCCTATTAATGAAATCTTCAATTCTCGTTTAGCTTGTTTCGGTTAATGTTTGATCGATCTAAAATTCGGTTTCCGGGTTGTATAACTTTGTCTAACAAAGTCAGATTTGGACGTTCTCTATATGCACAAAACTTCGATGAGTCCTAACTTCTTTGTTATACGTCGGATTTCAGCATTCTTTATATGTATGCGACATATACTATAACTTCGGTTAAGATTATTTATCGTAACTAATCTTCTATAAAAAAGTTATTTTTAACGCTTATTGTCTCTAAATTGACTAGCTTGAATTTGCGGGCGTTACATTCTTTCCTTTGTATAAAACATCTTCAAAAAGAGTGTTCATCCCATTCCCTCAAACTAGGGTTCTGATACCAACTTGTAACGTCCCAATTTCCATCATAAATTTTCATTTTTAAAAGGCATCATTTCATTACAACATTAACTTATTCATAACGAAAACCATGGTTTAACAATTAAAAGTCAACTATTCAAATCAGATAATAAATATACATGAAGAAAACTAAAACATGATGTCGATCGTGTAGACTGTTAAATCTATAATAATCATATGGGTACCTGAAATCTATAATAATCATATGGGTAAGCATGAAGATTAGTGCATACCCCAAGATACCATATACTACAATACATATATATGTATACAAACAATGGTTCACGGACTTTCAACGATACACCAATTGGCTTACGACCTTTCGTTGATCGTTAACATGAGTATAGGCTCTCGACCAATCGTTATTTTCCATCAACCCCTCACATAATTGTAATGAAGAACTCAAGTACAATAACATTTATGCACATAGAGACTATACTTTTGGCTCTACTCTACTAGCTCTTATATCCTAACATACATGTATATATATTGTAATACATAGTAGAGTGAGATAACTCAGCTGGACAATTAATCTGATGACTATCATCTATCCAATTGGCGCGTAACGTGTCTAACAAGTATTTAACTATAATACTATAACTTATTAATATATATATATATATATATATATATATATATATATATATATATGGTAGAAGTTAGATTCTTCACTAATTCTAACGAATACCGAGTTCCATAAAATAAGGAATAATCAGGTAAGATCATATCGGAGGTAGGATCCGTTTGGTATACAGAGTATACTATTTGTAAAATCCACTTTAAACACCACACTAGATCTCTTTTAAGCATCACTCTCGTAAGTTGATCAATTAGTATTATGACAACATTTATTGATAAATCTTATTTATAGGTTCATAATAATGACTATGAATATAAATATAAGTTACACACAAAGCATAGTAAGTACAACCTAACTTACAGGATTTCTAGAAAAAGTTCGGAAATTTCGCGAGCAGTACTCTGATATCGAAAACTTCTTTCTATCGAGCTTTGTATCACTGAAGTACCTCATTGCGAACACTTCGAAACTCGAAAAGGCAGAAATCTAGAGAGAGAAGGGAGCTTATAGAGAGAGAAACTCAAGTATGAAAGTTGTGAGAAATGAGGATCTTTTACAAGCTATTTATAGGGATGATAAGGGGAAAAGCATGTCACGCATCTTACCAGGCACGTCATGCCCTGGATTGGGGAGCACAATCTCCTCTTTGGTGTTGACACGTGATAGCCATTGGGTGGTGTTGTGTCGCCTATGTAGGGTAAAACGCGAATCTTTGAAATATCATATCTTTCGCATACGAGCTACAATCTTGATTTCATATCTGCGAGTACTGCAAATTTCATTTAGAGTTGTTCGGCTAATTATCATTCTATTTTAAATTTTACAGTCTATGAACATTACATTGTAAAAGACCTTGCGAAATACATAATTTCTTCATACAAATTCCATTCTCGATCTTCTCTATATCGACGATTTCATATTTATAAAAACTCCGAATTTCATTTAGATGTTTGTGCTAATAATCAACTGATATTAATTTCGATTTGTGTATCTCATACTGTTGTACTATGTCGACATGAAACTTCGCAAAATGAGAACTTCCTGATACGGAGTCAGATTTAGGCGCTCTTTATATGGTTGAAATGTAATGTATCAATACTTTTGAATTTCGTAATTAGTCATATATACTGTAAGGTAGAAATGGGGTGTTACAAAATCAAGTACATTAATCTCTTTAAGCATGTATCTAGCCATCTCTATAACTCTACCACTTTGCCACTCCACCACTTTGTTTTGTTGTGGGGTGTATGGGGTTGTAAGTGTTGTTTTAAATCTGTTTCAGTGCAGTAGGTGCTAAAATGGTTTGAAAAGAACTCACCCCCATGACATGTGCAAAAAATCTCTAATTTCTTACCCGTTTCAATCTACATAATGTTGGGTTTTGTATACTACAACTTCCTATGGTGCACATACAACCCTAGAAGCTTTGGATCTATGTTTTCACTAATTATACATGCAAATGGTTTCCAAAGCTTTTAGCCTACAACTAGCATACAAATGATATAAACTACATAAAATACTAGTTAGAAGTTTACCTCTTTGTGTAGCTTGTAGAACTTGATGAATTTGGCCTTAAAGAGCTTAGCCCCAATAGTGTGGAAGCCTCAAATAAAGTCACAACACATCATGGAAAAAGGTGGAACTTGAGAGAGAATTACATGCACCCAAAAACACCCAAGAACTCCAAGAACAAGCATGTAGGCGTTTTTTAGGTTAAGAGCATGTATTTATATGTTGGATTTCAAGGGTCATGGGTATAACCCAAATCCATACCCTTGGGTTTATGATCCATGGTTCATGTGGCCCAACTCTTTATGTATCCATACATAAACTTGGTCCAACATGGATCATAAGCCCAACACATATAAATATAACTAATTGTGATAATTAGTCCCCATAGATTTAACTAGTCTCTTTTAATCACTAAATTAATTCCAAATTAATTATTGATCAATACTAATAAAACATATGATTTCATATTAATATATTATAACTTATAATATATTAATAAATCATATATAACCTTTCTCTCAAGAGTCCATCCTAACGAATTGTCCTGATGATATGCAACCCAAATGGACCATGCTACTCTCGGGTCGAGTAAATACCAATAATAGTTATGGGTTTAGACATCTTATCCAACAGTCTCCCACTTGGATAAGTCTAAAACTATTATTGCAAGTACGACTCCAAAATCCCGACTAGCAATCGTAGCTCTTAAAAGCCACTGTCGAACTCTGACCTAGTCAATGACATGTCCATTAGATAAGGGATCATATATTCCTCCATTATAGATATCAAATGGACTGAGACATGGATTATAATCATTCTCTCTGTCCATCTGTTGTTTCCCGATTTCCGATATATGACGAGTGACTAATTGAACAAATCAAATCAGTCCAGGCCCGATCGAGCACTTATGTTTATCATCACTAAATCATCGAGGGGCCCACAGATATCGCTTTTATCCCTCCAAGGGTAAAAGGAATGATAAACTTCGACTCATATGCTTGCTCTATTTACTCATCAAATCACACACAACAATGCGTTTTATAACACCAAGTTAGTGGTGCATTTTTACATTATCAATGTGCAACCGACTTGTAGACTGCAACTCATATCTCTCCGTTTGAAGAATATATGATATTATCATCTCATGATCACTCGTGATAAAGTCCATGACGTGATTCAAATGAGCGTGGGTGTAATCCAATACTCGAATCTTATTTTAGGAGCACTCATGAATACTGCAACTATGTCTAAAACATCTATACATACTACAGACCCATTCATGATAGTCTTGCCTCAATACCTACTTCCAAAGTATGATCGACTGTGGATGGTTTGAATATCCTAGTTATTCGGGAAGTCAAAACATGCAAAGTGAAACACAAGAAAATACTAATCCTATATGGCCCCAATACTTGTGAGAGTAAATAAAACACCTTTTATTTAAACACCACATTGATTACTCATTATTCATTGTATAATGTTTCGAATAATCAACTTTATACTTGAATCGAAACAATAGTTGTCCCATACTCCAAGCATGCACACTATGTTTACCTATGGTCCGTTGTTTGTAGAATAGATCAATTGACAACATTTCAATGATGCTCATTTCACAATTCCAAATCCTTATCGTAAATGTAAGAATACCAAATTCTTGCCACTTACCGAAATCTGTTATATTCTAAACCTATATGCATTGATCCTCTTGTAATGACTATGCACAAAAGTCACATAGACTTGGCAACCTACATTACAAAGTATTCCAATGGAGAGCAATTCCATGGAAACGAAGTCTCATATTCAGAGTACATACATTTGAACATCCTTTTTGCATTAAGTTTTCTAATCTTACACAGATTTAACGAATAACTTCCACCTATGGAAACATTTCCATATTCCCGTTTTGACTATCACTTGTGAACAAGAGTTGCCTCTTTTCAGAATATGTCAATATGGTCGTTCCCAAATTTACACCATACTTCCAACTATCCATGAGTAACCAATCTTTGGTAAACCTCAGATTGTCCTTGACAATTGCTTAATCATTTTAGCCATATCCAGTTCTAGTCCTTTTCCCTCTTAATTGTCACACCCCAAAACCGGAACGGCGGAAACGTTCTGTGGTGGAGGACCTCATGTACCGTATCATAACAATGCATAATAGTAAAGACAAGCAACAACATCCATTGCATTAATATAATAATTTTAATAAAAGCGTGTTTTGTATAGTTTGTACGACACCAAAATGTATAATTAAAATAAAGATGAGTCTTGTATGTGCTCCATCTTCTCAAAAGCTTCATATGTACCTGTCTACTGATGACCTAAGAATACAAGTTATTTTGAAAGAGTTTATCAGCATAAAGCTGGTGAGTTCATAAGTATTTAGTGTCATTGCTTGTATGAAAAGATTTGTAACAACTTAATGTAGTAACTGATTTCAAATGTTTGTAAATAGTATACTCCCTAGAAAATCCTATATTTTCTAGTAAAAATGTAGTCTTCTACCAAGACCCGATTGTTTGTGTATTTATTCCTTATGTAGTGTAAGAGTTTTTCCTCAGTGAAACTATCATTATAAAAATATAGTTTATTTAAACGTATATGTGACAAAATCACAGTGTAATGAAATACAGACTCCAGGTAGTACTAAATGTACAGTACACCTCGGGGAGTCTAAAGTAGTAACATGTAGACTCCAGGTGGTATTAAATGAACAATACGCCTCGAAAAGTCTATTTTGCCTTTAATTCTTAATTGGTTAATTAGAGGTTTGAATGTGAACTCGTATGTAACCATGCTGATCGACGGCTGAATAACTAATGACCCTCCAGGTCATATGTAGTGAAGTAACATTCTGTCATCCCTTGGCCTTTCGGCTGGGACTGTAGCTAGCAGTCGGGATGTGGGAGTGTCTGTCCCGTACAAATCTATACACATAATGCCCGCTCTCCCTCCAGGAGACTCTGGTTACAAGGTGATAGCACAATAAAGTGTCGTATCGAGAGGTAGTATGTCACATTCTATTTATAGTATTCAAATGTTTATGTAGTATGTCATAGTGTAGTAATGTTTTCTCTGTACTAGTGTATAGTATGTTCTCTTGTATAGTGTATAGTATGTTCTCTTGTATAGTAGATAGTATGTTCTCTTGTATAGTATATAGCGTGTATTGACTCATAACTGTACTGGCTCTTGTATGTGTCGTTGTAATAGTGGTAGTGAGTAGTAAAACCTTAACTACACCTATTATAGTTAAATAGTAATGCTGTAGGTATGCCTTTGCTACACAAAGCTACTAAACTGAAGTGAAATCTTTTATATCCAACACACACACACACACACACACACATATATATATATATATATATATATATATATATATATATATATATATATATATAACTAAGATTTTAACGACATTCGGACAAATAACAGGATACCCTAAGTCCACAACCAAACAAGGAACATGAAATAAGGTGAGCTATCAGTCCTAAGTCCTTCAAGTCTTACTTATATAAATATTTTAGTGTTGATATGAGTTTGAAAACAATGCAAGTTTAAAAGAGTTTGGAAACCGTTTTAGTATCTAAAAGTTTAATAAAAGGTTTTAAAACGCTTGAAAACCATAATTTTGATAGTAACTTGAAAGTAGTAGTAAATCTTTCTGTTTGTTCTAGTCATTAATCACATGTGATTAAAGCAATAACTAGAATATTTCAACTTGTATCCCCCCATAAAAGCATTTAAAATCATTTCAAAGGTTGATTAAGGGGTATGAACTCACCTGCAGTGAGTGGTTTGGATGGAAGTGTCGGATAGGATGCTAAGTGCCAAGTGAAGACTTGAACACACACACGGATCCTATTTAACATGTAATGACACATATATGTATCTAATTAGTTATTTAACAACTAATTAATCAAGTAAGGACACCCTAAAACATGGATAAAACTTTGATTCAAGTGCTAGGAGTATCAAGGGGTTGTATCTAAAGAGAGTATGGCCTCACATTGGGGTTTACTTCCCATATGGTAACTCCACATGAGTTTACGGTTTATGGTCATTTCCCCCATGACTTTACGGCCGTAAACTCATGGTAATTAGTACCATTGTGTGCTAAAAGGTCTTACAAGTCATGATTTAGCAACTTATAGTCAAGTCCAAGCCTTAGGAAGTCATGGTGGCACAATGGCAGCACTTTATAGAGTTTACGGCCCATGGACCATTCCTCATGAGTTTACAGCCGTAAACTCTATGTGTTCTTGATCTTTTTCATGTTTAAGGTCCAAAACACTTCAAGGAAGTGATGTAGACTAGTATCCAAGGCTAAGGAAGGGACTAGGGCTCATATGGCCCCCTTATTAGGGTTTACGGTTCATGGACCAACTCCCATGGAGTTTACGGTTTTGGGTTTATGGTCCAAGTGGGTTTATGGCCGTAAACCCATGGTAACTCCTACCATTTCGTGGTTCAAGGTCTTTAGCTCATGCATGCAAGGTTCTAGTCCATTATCCAAGCCCTAGAAGGTAATGGTGGTACATATGCACCACCTTATGGTGTTTACGGTCCAAGGAGATTGCCTTAGCCGTAAACCCATGTGTTCTTGGGGGATTCTTGGTGTTTTTCAATGGTTTAACAAGTATTCTAAGTAAATAACTAGTTAGGATGAGTGTACTTACTTATAGGAAGCTTTTAAGAGTGTTTAAGGTCCAAGAACACTAGTGTGTGTTCTTGGTGTTTTGAAGAACACTTGAAGATCTATGAAAAATGACAAGATTTCATGGATGAAATCATGTATAACTACTAGATGAAGTGTTATAACAACAAGTCAAGAGAAGAAACACTTATATTTTTGGAAGATTGGAAGAACTATGTTATGATACTTAAGAGAGAAAGTTGGGTGTTCTTGAGCTTGGAAGTGAGAAGTGGGGAAAATGAGGAGTAAACTCATGCCTTAAGCATGAGTTCATGGTCAAAGGGGAGTTTACGGCCCAAACTCCTCATGTTTGGCCGTAAACACCTAATTAAGGTGTTATTTGTTTATTTGTTACACATCACTCCTAGAAGATACATCCTTTTATTTGTTCGTTTGACGAATTTTAAAATAAAAACACCCAAACGGACTTTAAACCGGCTAAAATAAATAGAGATGGATTTGACTATTAATTGAAGTGCTTGACTTTAGAGTTTGTACAAATGAAAATTTCGGATTGTCACATCATCCCCCCGTTAGAGGGAATTTCGTCCCAAAATTAGAGTTCAAGCAACTAGGTTATTACAAATAACTAAGTAAAAAGATGAGGATATTTAAGTTTCATTTGATCCTCGCGCTCCCATGTGAATTCCGGTCCTCGTTTGGCGTTCCAACGAACCTTCACAATTGGGATGCGACTTTGTTTTGTTCGCTTGACCTCTCGGTCCATGATCTCTACAGGTTCTTCCACGAAGTTGAGGCTCTCGTTGATCTCGATTTCTTCGAGTGGGATTACAAGAGTCTCGTCGGATAGGCACTTTTTCAAGTTCGAGACGTGGAAGGTAGGATGTACGTTACTAAGCTCGTGGGGTAGATTGAGTTTGTATGCTACATGGCCGATTCTAGCGAGAATCTCGAAAGGCCCTATGTATCTTGGATTTAGCTTTCCACGCTTTCTGAAGCGTATCACGCCCTTCCAGGGTGAGACTTTCAAAAGGACTCGGTCTCCAACCTGGAATTCCAAAGGTTTCCTCCGTTTGTCTGCGTAGCTTTTCTGTCGGTCTCTAGAGGCTTTCAATCGTTCATGAATCTGAACGATCTTCTCTGTCGTTTCCCGAATGATCTCCGAACCTGTGAGAGTGCTGTCAGGAACTCGTCCTTTAGCTAATTGGGTGTCACCCACCTCAGCTCAGCACAGAGGGGATCTGCACTTTCGGCCATAGAGGGCTTCAAATGGAGCAGCCTTTATGCTCGTGTGATAACTGTTGTTGTAGGAGAATTTAACAAGGGGTAGGTGGGTATCCCACGCCTTCCCAAAGTCGATCACACAGGCTCGCAACATATCTTCCAAGGTTTGGATAGTTCTCTCACTTTGTTCGTCGGTCTGTGGATGGTAGGTTGTACTCATGTCCAGCCTCGTTCCTAAGGAGCTTTGTAGTGACCGCCAGAACCTCGAAGTGAATCTACTATCTCTGTCGGAGATAATGGATATAGGAACACCATGCAGTCGTACGATCTCCCTAATGTATGTTCTTGTGAGTTTTTCCATCTTGTCAATTTCCTTGATAGGTAGGAAGTGTGCGGATTTGGTCAATCGGTCGACGATGACCCAAATGGTAGCAAGTCCACCCGTTGTCTTGGGCAACTTGGTTATGAAGTCCATAGTGATCCACTCCCACTTCCATTCAGGTATCTCCGGTTGGTGGAGTAGACCTGATGGTTTCTGGTATTCGACCTTGACTTTGGCGCAAGTAAGGCATTTACTTACGAAGGTAGCGATCTCCGCTTTAATGTTAGGCCACCAGTATAACTTTTTAAGATCCAGATACATCTTATCTGAACCTGGGTGGACGGAATATCGAGTGTTGTGCGCTTCTTTCATGACCAAGTCTCTGAAGCCACCGTGTCTCGGTGTCCAGATCCGGTCCATGAGATATAAGGCTCCGTCACCCTTGACTTCCAAGTTCTTATTCATTCCACGCAGGGATTCACCCACCACATTTTCAGGTTTTAAGGCTTCGAACTGAGCCTCCTTAATTTGTGCGGATAGATGCGAATGGATAGTCATTGTTAATGACTTGACTCTTCGACCAGAATATTCCTTCCGACTTAGGGCGTCTGCTACCACGTTGGCTTTACCCGAGTGATAACGAATTTCACATTCGTAGTCATTGAGTAGCTCTACCCACCGTCGTTGTCTCATATTGAGCTCCTTCTGGTTGAATATGTGTTGTAGGCTTTTGTGGTCTGTGAAGATAGTGCTTTTTGTACCATACAGGTAGTGTCTCCAGATTTTTAGGGCGAACACAACCGCTCCTAATTCGAGATCGTGAGTGGTGTAGTTGACCTTGTGTGTCTTCAGCTGTCTTGAGGCATAGGCGATGACCTTACCTCGTTGCATCAGAACATAGCCGAGCCCCTGGTTGGTTGCATCGCAGTATACCACGAAGTCTTCTATCCCTTCGGGGAGGGATAGTATCGGTGCGGTGCATAAGGCTTGCTTCAGCGTTTGAAACGCCTTCTCTTGTTTCTCTTCCTAGTCGAAGGCCACGCCTTTCTGGGTTAATGTTGGAAGGGGTTTCACAATTCGAGAGAAGTTCTGAATGAATCTGCGGTAGTAGCCAGCGAGGCCTAGAAATTGACGAAATTCTGTAGGCGTCTTCGGTGCTGACCAGTTCTCGATGGCTTTAATTTTGGAAGGGTCCACGTGGATTCCTTCTTCGCTAACCACGTGTCCTAAGAATTCGACTCTTCGGATCCAAAATTCGCATTTAGAGAACTTCGCATAAAGCTTCTCTGATCGTAAGGTTCCTAGGACTTGTCGTAAATGATCGCTATGTTCCTCCTTACTTTGAGAGTAGATAAGTATGTCATCGATGAAAACGATGACGAACTGATCCAAGTAAGGACGGCATACCCTATTCATTAAGTCCATCAATACTGCGGGCGCATTGGTCAATCCGAATGGCATCACGACGAACTCGTAGTGTCCGTAACGAGTTCGGAAGGCTGTCTTCGGAACATCCTCCTCAAGCACTCGTAACTGGTGATACCCGGACCTCAGATCAATCTTGGAAAAGTAGCTCGCCCCTTGCAGCTGGTCGAATAAATCGTCTATGTGAGGAAGAGGGTAACGATTCTTGATTGTAAGCTTGTTGAGTTCCCTGTAATCGATGCACATACGGAACGATCCGTCTTTCTTCTTTACGAAAAAGACTGGTGCTCCCCAGGGTGAGAAGCTTGGTCTTATAAAGCCCTTGTTGAGCAGTTCGTTAAGTTGATCAGACAGTTCTTGTATCTCAGCAGGTGCTAGACGATAGGGCAATTTGGCTACGGGAGTCGCTCCTGGAATTAAGTCGATTTGGAACTCGACTTGACGTTGCGGGGGTAATCCTGCTAGCTCTTCCGGAAAGACGTCGGGGAAGTCGCGTATAACGAGAAGGTCTTTCAGGTCTTTTGTTTTCCGGCTCGTATCGACAACGTGTGCCAGGAATGCACGATATTCCTTACGCAAGTACTTCTGGGCTTCAATACTTGAGATGATACGAAGACTCGTACTGGGTTTGTCTCCGTAGATCAATAAGGTTTCGTTATTCGGTAGATTTAGGCGGACTGCCTTCTCGAAGCACATAATATCTGTACGATGGAGACTCAACCAATCCATGCCCACAATGACATCGAAACTTTTGATTGATACTGGTATAAGGTCGATTGGAAATGAATGATTATCTAGCGTGAGGGTACAACCTATGTAAATCTCGTTAGAACTCTCTGTCTTTCCGTTGGCCATTTCTACGACGAAGATTTCTTTTAGTGTTTGCGGTGATTGTTTAAGTAAGTGTTTAAATTTTTGGTTTACGAAGCTCCTTTCTTCCCCACTATCGAATAGGATACAAGCATAAGAGTTATCGAGAAGGAACGTACCCGTGACTACTGTGGGGTCTGCCACGGCTTCATTGTGGCCAATAGCAAGTAGTCTTCCTGCTCCTCCCGCATTCCTAGCTTTCAGATAGTTTCTTTTGAAGTGCCCTGTCTCGCCGCACCCGTAGCAGGCTTGACTCACTCCTGCACCGGGAACCTGGGTGATGGGTTTGGGTGGTGTTCTGTAAAACCGGGCGGTATGGCCCTTCCAGTCGCAATTAGTGCAGTGGATTTCTCGGCAGGGGCCGTTATGATGGAAGGAGCACTTGGTGCACTTGGGTAGGTTCCGTGCATATGGTTTGGCTGGTACAGGGGCAGCAGGAGTAGTGGCAATATGGACAGCCACAATCTGTTGGTTCTTGGAAGAGGGTTGAGCTGATTTGCCCTTCTTCCGGTCCCAATGCTTCCTCTTGTTGTCAGCTATTTTGGTTGATGTGGGGGCAGTCGTTGTAGTTGTTGATGGAGTAGAAGGAGTCTCGTGATCGATGAACCTTTGGGCCAATTCCTTGGCACTATCAAAGGTCGCAGGGTATGATGCTAGAATGTTCCCTCGATATGGGGGTACCATACCCCATATATATCTTTCGATTTTCTTACTTTCGGTGGGAACCATGTTGGGACATAGAGTCACCAGGTCGCAGAATCTGGCTGTATAAGCCACTATGTCGGAACCCTTCATTTTGAGGTTCCACAGTTTCTCCTCGAGCTTCTGAATTTTGCCCCTCGGGCAGTACTCCCTTGTCATAAGATCCTTTAGTGTATCCCAGCCCATTGCGTTGGCTGTTACTAGTGAGAGTGATTTGACATGGCCATTCCACCACGTCAGGGCCCTTTCGGTGAAGGTGCAAGCAGCGAACTTAATCTTGCTTCCTTCGGGGCATGAGCACATCTCGAAGATTGCTTCTGTTCTCTCGATCCATTGGGACAGCGCAATGATCCCTCCGGTTCCATTGAAGTATGTAGGTTTGCAGCTGATGAAATCTTTATAGGTGCACTCCCGTGCACGTGGATGGATTTCACCATGGCTGGAGTTGGTGCCAGTCCCCGTTCCACTAACACCACCAGAGTTTACTTGGGCCATGGCGGCGGTCACAGCTGCGGTCATAGCTGCCTGAGACATCACCGCATCGAACTGCGGAGGGGGTGGTGGTGGTGGAGTTTGATTCGCAGGCGTGTTTCTGGTCGGACGCTTTCGAGGCGGCATCTTTCACTGAAAGTTTATAAAGATGATGATAATAGTAAGAATCAATTGTAAGTATGATGAGAGTGTTTCATGGACTAAATCGCCATAGTCCAACTATCAGATAGAGTCATAACAATAGAGTAGGGAAACACAAGAGTAAGGACTTTCGAATAGATTAGATAACTGCCAATATTACTGGTATTAATGATGTAAAATGAGTTTGAGAAAAATGACCTAACAGTAGGTCTCACATCAAACCATAAGGGAAAATGTTGGCAGCTTAGTAGCCTAGTTAGAGTACTTTCAAAGTTAGGAATGTTTACAAACAAGTGCTCCATGGGGCATAGAAAAGAAAGGCTATTCCTTAATTCAAAAGTAAAGATGAGTCGACATCTTCTACTGGCGACGGGTATCCCTCGGACGAACCGTCAGGTCTACCAGCTAACGTACAACTTCCTGAAGATGTCGTTCATGCGCTCTCTGACGCACTCAGAGTTCCATGACTTCAGCTCGGGATGCAGCTAGCTGTTGCTGCAGAGTATCAATGGTTCTCCTGGTCCTTTCTATAGCATCTTCGAGTTGACGAATACGAACTGTGTTAAGGCCAGAGTTGGCGTCAATTTCCACTACTCGGTCGACGGCTGCATGACCTTGCTCGACATTCTGAGCAATCCTATGGACCATGATGGGTAGGACTCGGTCAGCTGATCCCCCCTCTCTTAGATTGTAAAAACTCCGGTATCCATTGTAAGGCAAAGGTTGACCCTGCTCATCACTTCAACGATTCAAGGTTGTTGCCCACAAGGGAGTGGGACCTTGAAATGTCGGGCGGGGATTGAGGTTTGGAATTTGACCTTCTTGGGGTAGGTTGTTGACCTCTGGTTCGGAGTCGGAGCCATCCAAAAAGCCTTCTGCGAGGTGATCATCCAAAGGGATTGGGTGATCATGTTCTGGCTCATCGTCAAGCCATCCACCAATGCCTTGGTTGGGATAATACAGATCGCCAGGGAAATGGAAACCAGCCATGCTATCTACGCGAGAATAGGGGGAAAAGAGTAGTTAATATACGCACTAATTAAGATAATTATAAGATGATCGTTATTAGTTAATTCAATACTTGCATAGTGCATACCAATTACATGTAACCAAAACAGGATAGACCTTCGAATAAATGACCCTAACTCCAAATCCACAACCAAACAAGGAACAAGAAATAAAGCAAAGATCATAGATTCTAAGTCTATAGCGCCTTAGTCACATGTAACCTTTGAGTATCCACTTAGCAACTATTGCCCTACTAGTAACGACCTTTTTGGTTCTCACATATGTAATTTATAGTAACACAGAATACTCCTATAGTATTCTGTTCTAATGTTCCCGTTGTAGTAGTGTTGGTAAGTTTTTAGACTTGTTGCAACACTACAATCATTCTTAGGCACATGCTAGTCATTCCTCTGAAAATATAGTTGATCAGGCTATATCCCCTTAGGTTTGACTATATGTCTCTAAGCCTAATTGTGATGATCAACAATCATAATACTTTTGTTCTGTTCTAGTATGATACGGACCTTGGTATGAATAGATGTATTTATACTTAGTTATATATTTTATTATTTAAAAGTATACTTTCTTGGTCAGAGTGTTTTAATCCCGATGCGTTTATAGTTTGTATATCTTTTATGGGTTGATATACTCGATTCACTATAAACAATGCTCTGATACTAATCTGTCACACCCCAAAACCGGAACGGCGGAAACATTCTGGGGTGGAGGACGTCATGTACAGTATCATAACAATGCATAATAGTGAAGACAAGCAACAACATCCATTGCATTAATATAATAATTGTAATACAAGCGTGTTCTGTATAGTTTGTAAGACACCAAAATGTAATCAAAATAAAGATGAGTCTTGTATGTGCTCCATCTTCTCAAAAGCTTCATCTGTACCTGTCTACTGATGACCTGAGAATACAAGTTATTTTGAAAGAGTTTATCAGCATAAAGCTGATGAGTTCATAAGTATTTAGTGTCATTGCTTGTATGAAAAGATTTGTAACAACTTAATGTAGTAACTGATTTCAAATGTTTGTATATAGTATACTCCCTAGAAAATCCTCTATTTTCCAGTAAAAATGTAGTCTTCTACCAAGACCCGATTGTTTGTGTATTTGTTCCTTATGTAGTGTAAGAGTTTTTCCTCAGTGAAACTATCATTATAAAAATATAGTTTATTTAAACGTATATGTGACAAAATCACAGTGTAATGAAATACAGACTCCAGGTAGTACTAAATGTACAGTACACCTCGGGGAGTCTAAAGTAGTAACATGTAGACTCCAGGTGGTATTAAATAAACAATACGCCTCGAAAAGTCTATTTTTGCCTTTAAATCTTAATTGGTTAATTAAAGGTTTGAATGTGAACTCGTATGTAACCATGCTGATCGACGGCTGAATAACTGATGACCCTCCAGGTCATATGTAGTGAAGTAACATTATGTCATCCCTTGGCCTTTCGGCTGGGACTGTAGCTAGCAGTCGGGATGTGGGAGTGTCTGTCCCGTACAAATCTATACACATAATGCCCGCTCTCCCTCCAGGAGACTCTGGTTACAAGGTGATAGCACAATAAAGTGTCGTATCAAGAGGTAGTATGTCACATTCTGATTATAGTATTCAAATGTTTATGTAGTATGTCATAGTGTAGTAATGTTTTCTCTGTACTAGTGTATAGTATGTTCTCTTGTGTAGTGTATAGTATGTTCTCTTGTATAGTAGATAGTATGTTCTCTTGTATAGTATATAGCGTGTATTGACTCATAATTGTACTGGCTCTTGTATGTGTCGTTGTAATAGTAGTAGTGAGTAGTAAAACCTTAACTACACCTATTATAGTTAAATAGTAATGCTGTAGGTATGCCTTTGCTACACAAAGGTACTGAACTGAAGTGAAAGCTTTTATATCCAACACACACACACATATATATATATATATATATATATATATATATATATGATATATAACTAAGAGTTCAACGACATTCGAACAAATAATAGGATACCCTAAGTCCACAACCAAACAAGGAACAGGAAATAAGGTGAGCTATCAGTCCTAAGTCCTTCAAGTCTTACTTATGTAAATATTTTAGTGTAGATATCAGTTGAAAACAATGCAAGTTTAAAAGAGTTTGGAAACAGTTTAAGTATCTAAAAGTTTAATAAAAGGTTTTAAAACGCTTGAAAACCATAATTTTGATAGTAACTTGAAAGTAGTAGTAAATCTTTCTGTTTGTTCTAGTCATTAATCACATGTAATTAAAGCAATAAGTAGAATATTTCAACTTGTATCCCCCCCATAAAAGCATTTAAAATCATTTCAAAGGTTGATTAAGGGGTATGGACTCACCTATAGTGAGTGGTTTGGATGGAAGTGCCGGATAGGATGCTAAGTGCCAAGTGAAGACTTGAACACACACACGGATCCTATTTAACATGTAATGACACATATATGTATCTAATTAGTCATTTAACAACTAATTAATCAAGTAAGGACACCCTAAAACATGGATAACACTTTGATTCAAGGGCTAGGAGTATCAAGGGGTTGTATCTAAAGAGAGTATGGCCTCACATTGGGGTTTACTTCCCATATGGTAACACCACATGAGTTTACGGTTTATGGTCATTTCCCACATGAGTTTCAATTTGCAACTTTGCAAATTGAAACTTTTGTTTTCTATAATTAACATTGCTAACTTGCAACACCTAACATAATAATCATGCTCCCACTAACATGATAAGTATTAGCATAACACTTATGCTCCCACTAGCTTTGACAGGTATCCAGAAATCAGCTGGACTTCTAGAAATCAATACTTATTGACTTTCTTACCAAAGTTCAGATTTCTGATATGAGATGCTTTGATAAGACTTTATCAAAATCGTACACCTTTCCTTAGATATCTCACATGTGTGTCTAAACACTTACGAAGAGAGATGTCGTAATCATAATGTTTAGACATTTAGCCATTCTCACTAGTCCATGTTAGTGTGTCGGTTAACCACACACGCTCCACTAACGACTTTCAGAATGCAAATATCACAATTGCTATCTACTTAAAATCTACTTAGTGAAAGCATTTCCTCACCATCATTTTCATGAATCGGAGGGAAACCTTATGACACTTAGATTTTATGGTGTATGTGTTCCTATCCAAGTGAATCTGTCATAACCATAATCACAAGATAAGGTTAGCAACAAATCCAAACTCATATGGACTGAACTTGTTCAATCTTAACTTCTTGCATCCTGGCAGCACAAGGGCCTACCATTGCTTCCAAGTAGTTATGCAAACAACTGAGAACTCATAGAACTCACATGCATAGTCAACTATAACTGGAATGGGCACAGAAACAAGAATATGTCAACACGATAGGTTATAAACCTCAAGTCGTGTGCTAGTGATAAACAATACCCTTGATTAGTGTCACACCACAAAACCGGAACGGCGGAAACGTTCTGGGGTGGAGTACGTCATGTTTAGTATCACAAGACATGCATCATAGTAAGCAAAGTAATGAACAACGATTTCATTAGAAAGAAAGTGTTTACAAAGTGTGTGTTCACGAAACATAGAATAGATAAGCAAAGAACAAACAAGACTTGAAGCTATACTGCTCCATCTTCTGAATCCCAGTGCGAGTACCTGTCTACTAGGCTCCTGAGAATACAAGTTATTTGAAAGAGTTGATCAGCAATTAAGCTGGTGAGTTCATAAGATTTTAGTGATGTCATAAGTTGTAGAAAGTTGTTGTAAAATGTTGTTGAAACTGTAGTTGAAAAATGTAGTTGAAAAAATGTAGTAAGTTGTAAGTTCTTTTTAGAAAAGTTCGCCTGTTCCTCTTAGAAAATCCTATATTTCCTAATTTGATGAAAGATACGTAAAAATGATTCTACAATCCCTTCTATGAGTACTAAATGGATACAAGTGATATAAAACTTAGAGTAAACAAACAATCGACTGTGCGCATCTGCCCTAAGCTCGCCACCAAACAAGGAACAATAAGTAAGGCGGATAGCACACATCCCATTGTTTGTTAGATCATTGTTGTATATAACCCTGGCGTGTTCATTTGTTACTCATGGAGTTATTTGTGATGGTTTCTTTATATTTAATGAAAAGCTCCTTTATGAAAACCCTTATTCCTTATAATAAAATGGTGACCACAGTGATCACTCCTATAATCACTTAAGGTCCTTTAAGTTTATACTGGTTTAATAAAATGGATTAAACCCTTAACTGGTAAGTTTCTAGTGTTGAATACCAAAAGTTCTGATTTGGAAGGTAATGTTCTCTACTAGAAAACTGTGCATTGACTCTGTGTCCTATGACTTGACCCATACCTGGTACCCTTATGATGACTCAATGTATACTGGACATATATATCTAGGATCGAATAGATAATAGACTGGGTGAATCTGCTCCAAGCCCACAACCAAACAAGGAACAGGAAATGAAGCGGAGAGCACACATCCTATTAACTGTCGGATCCTATTGATATATGTGTATCCTTTGATGTATACATTAAGGAACCATAAGGTTAGCATTATGGCCCTTTCTACTAAATGTAGCCTTCTACCAAGGCATCAAATGTTATGTGTGTTTGTTTCTTGTATTAGTGTGTATTTTCCCGCGTGAGACTCTTAATAACTAAATATAGATTATACATTAATGAATATGTGAGAAGTTCACAAAGTAAGTGTAATAGGGAAAATAATATTTTACCTCAGCAGTGACACTGCTGGCTATAAAGTAATAAAATACAGACTCCAGGTAGTATTAAATGTACAATACACCTCGGGGAGTCTAAAGTAGTAAAATACAGACTCCAGGTAGTATTAAATGACAATACACCTCGGGGAGTCTTAAGTAATAAAATACAGACTCCAGGTAGTATTAAATGTACAATACACCTCGGGGAGTCTAAAGTAGCCTTTAGTCCTAAGTCGGTTAATTAATGGTTTAATGTGAACTCGTACGTAACTGAGAAGATATATTATTATATTTCACCACCTCGTGTCTGCTAACCCAGACACGTGTAATCGTACTAAAGTTAACGCAAACCGAAAATATATATTTTACGTGCTTTTCCCTGGTACTTAGTGTGGTGTGCTTTTCCCTGGTACTTAGTGTGCTTTTCCCTGGTACTTAGTGTGGTGTGCTTTTCCCTGGTACTTAGTGTGGTGTGTTTCTCTCTATACTGTTTATAGTATGTTTCCCCTTTGTACTTATTATAGTATGTTCTCCTATGTACTTGTTATAGTATGTTTCTCTATGTATCTGTTATAGTATGAAATGAACCCTTAAACTATACCTATTATAGTTTACTAGTAATGTACTTGAACTGTTGTTAAAAAGACTCTTTTATCTACGAAGTTATGCTTGTACTTTAAAAATGGAGTTCGGCAAAACTATATAAAGCAACATAACTTTAAAAGAGATTTTGAAATGTTTTGATCACTTATAATAGACATAAGAATTCTTTTGAAAGATGTTTATAACAAACATTTACACAATTATCATTGTGTTCAACTTGTATTCCCCCCTTAAAATCATTTAAAACAGTTAAAAGATTCATTACGGGGTATGAACTCACCAGATGTGGGTGATTCAACGAATACGCGTGTAAGGATGAGAAATTGCACGAATGAAGTCCCGAGACTTAACAAGTCCTAAATGACATACATTGGCATATATTGACATAAATATAGTCCTTGGAAGCAACCAAATGCAAGGAAACACCTCACGGGACTAGGGAACACTTTGACCAAGTGTTGGAATCACATGTGATTCATCTAAAGGGTGTTTAAGGCCATAACTTGGTGTTTACGGCCATGTGTTTACGGCCAAGGGAGTTTACGGCCGTAAACTCATGGTCAAAGATGCAAATGAGGGTGTTTGAAGGCTAGGGAAGCTTGAGGGAATTTTGCTCTACACAAGGATGAGAAAGACGAACTCAATGGAGAGTGTTGAGGTGTTTACGGCCAAGGTAGTTTACTCCTGGCCGTAAACTCTCTTAATGGTCCCATTTAAGGTCTTAAAGGTAAGGAGTCTCAAGGGTTCAAGTGTTCTAAGGTTTAGCAAGGGTCTAGAAGTGTTTAAGGTCCAAAACTTGACCATAATTGGAGTTTACGGACAAGGGTGTTTACTCTTGGGCCGTAAACTCTCTAAATGATGAGTTTGGTGATGATTCAATGTCTTACAAAGCACAAGGAAGTGTTCTAGCCTCAAATCCAAGCCTTAGGAAGAGTTTATGGCCAAAATGGCACCTTTATAGGGGTTTACGGCCAAGGGAGATGGCTTGGACGTAAACTCCTTTTGGTCCTTCATTCTTGATGTTTTCAAGGTCCTAAGCACGAACCTTAATTGGATATCAAGTATAGGGAAGAGTACTTACGATATAGAAGCTTGAAAGGGTCGATTTTGGCCAAGAACACTAGTGTGTGTTCTTGGTGTTCTTGGTGAAACTTGAAGATTTGAAGATCTAGTTAAAATGAATGTTTTCATGGATGAAATCAAAGAGTGTAACTAGTAGATGAAGTGTAACAACAAATCAAGGAAGAACACTTACCACTTTTGAAGATCTAGGATGAAAATCGGGATGATAGTTGAGAGAGAATTAGAGTGTTCTTGAGTTGGAAATGAAAGAATGAAGAAGTTGAAGGATATGAGCCTATAAGGAGGGAGTTTACGGCCCACCTTGAGTTTACGGCCGTAAACTCAAGTGTTGTGGTCGTGAACTCCTTTTGATGAGGATTAAGGCCCGTATGTTGCACAGTGTCTCTAGCAGGTACATTCTAACACTCATTCCTTAAGTGTACTAGGCTTAAAACTCCTTAGAATGACCTTTAACCAGGCTAGAACTCATTATAAATGAGTCTGACACTCTGATGAGTTGACTGACTGAGCTTTAAAAGCAAAATTTTTTCGGGTTGTCACAATTATGACTTTTCCAGATCTTTAAGACTCCCACTGACCTCTTGACATATAAGATTCTCTTGTCAAGAATCATTCCTTGACAAAGCAAATATTCAAGAGTTAGTGAGGATTCTTATCAAGGCAAACACTTCACACAATTGGCCTTAGTTGGTGTTTGTCTTATCCAAGACATCACAACTTACAAATTTCAAATGTACAAGAGTAGAAAACATTTTACTCTACGTTTCATAAGTTTTTTAAACCTTTCTTAAGATTATGTTACTCGAGTTACAATCTTGGAGTATTACTCTAAGACTCAATTTTGGAACGAAGTATGATTTATATTTTGATTTAACCATCTCAACAATTCACGATTCCTCTTCTTAGTCAAACAATTGCACTAAGATGTCCTTAGAGGATCGATTGTGATATGGTTTTTGCTAATCATTAATATGATCATAAAACATGATACTGAACTACTCTACCATCTTTTCAGATTGGAGAAACTTTTATCTTTCTGCCTAATTTGATTCTTCCCATTCGTCCTGCCATACATTGAAACTTTTCCAATGTTTCAGAATTATACTTAAACTTGTAAGCATAACCATATTTACTAAATTTTAGTAAATCATGACGAATAACCTTATCGTTCTTTGTGGTGGACCTGATCAGCGCACAACCAAGTGTACCCGATCTCCTAGCCCTTCACTTAACTCACATATACATGTGAACAAGGAATTAGTCTTAATTTCCCAAAGATGAAAATTCTCATTCATCATACAATACAAGTTGCATGATTCCAAGTTTCTATCCAGCTGAAACTTGGGTGAAGAGAATCTTTCCTTATTTGGTAAATTATGACACTACTACAAACGAAAGAATCAAATCCATTTTCCTATATTGTTATCAATGGAATCATATAAACAACAATTTTTTCACAAATGCCATTGTAAGGAGATTTAAAATAAATAAAATAAAAACTTTTCTTTTATTTTAAAACTTGCGGAAAAAACTTATCCTTTCAATGCAAATACATATGAACAACATGTTGTTTTCTATTCCTAAGCAATATATCATAACTATTAAGTAGCAGCTCAAAATTCCGATCTTCATGATCAAAATCAGCTTACTCTTCTTTTAAGTTTCCTGTGATTCTCCAAAACATCAAAATGCAATTACATTACATCATGTATTAAGAATCTCCAAATAGGAACTTAATAGAGTTAGATAGTGGACTTTATCCGAAGTAGAGTCAAAACTTTTTGACTTTACCATCCTTACTGACTATCAGGTAAATTTGGACAGCTTCGCAACCATTGCCCCTTCTTTTGGAAAAAGAAAAATATGGACTCTTTGGGAATGGTACACATGACTATCTCAGACTTAGCCTTTCTATCTACCATTAGGTCAACCGGGTTGACTATGGTCGATCCCTCTCCATTGGGAAGAGAAAGCTTTTCTGGACTTCCAATGTTACCAATGTCCATGTAAGTTTTGGGAAGTAGATCTTCCAATCAAATTTGCTTTACCAGTGCTCCAAATCATTGCTGATTCAGCAACATCAAGCAAATAGGTAAGATCATTAAGGGTCATGTCATGGTCTGTCACATAGTAGTCTTTAAGGAACTACCTATGTGACTTAGGAAATGACGGAAGAACCAAGTCAACAACCAACTTCCTTTAGACCTTGACACCCAACTCTCCCGGCTTGTCAATATGTCACTTTATCTCTAAGATATGAGCACACACAGACTTTGCTTGACAATAGGGCTTGAGTGAACTTGAACCTTTCAAGTCTTTGAACTTGTGGGTTAGACATAATTATTGGATGAGATAGAGGAAGTAAAGCATGATTTCCAGTCCCATTAATGCACAACAAAGGGATTAATCTTTCACCTTGATTTCCATGTGGGATATCATCTTCATTAGGAAAGAATTTTTCCAAAATGATAAGGAAGACCATAGTTGTCATAACTAGACATCTATGAGGGAGAAATTCAAGTTTAGTTGATTTAAGTCCTTAATATAACACCCAATATGAAATATTAAGGCTAGGACCCAACACAATCTTTTATAACTTGGAAGAGGGATGCCGTAATCCAAGCTACAAAATATTTGAAGGTAGGTAGATGACGATTTACCAATTTCCACCATGAAAAACAAAATTTAACATTAGGTTTTAAATGAATTGAAACTCCTAGATCTTTTGAGATTCATTGAACTATTCAATGACATGTTTAAATTTCGATTGTGCCCTTCAGGTTTGTGAATGGGATGTCGAGGATCACAAACAAGGAGTGAATAACCATGCAAATTAACTTGGTACACTCAATGTTACAACCACCTAATCAATGTGCCGGTTAACCACACACGCTCTATTGATCTATGATTAACATCAAGCTACCCTTTGCCACGCACTGTCAGTCCCACATTAGTGTGCCGGTTAACCACACACATTCCACTAACGACTTAACAGGGTACAAAGTGTAATTTCATGGGTTAGCACCAAATTCACATTTTCCTAAAGTAACTAAGATTGAGAATTTAATAAAGTTTAGTTACTTAGTATTTATCATTATACTTCTAATGAAGGGAGAATTAATGTCCAGTCCTACCCGTTAGGCTAACGACCCTCCACCAGTCAAGGAAGCGGTGGGTGAGAGTGGACACCCATTAAACTGCCATTTTATAGGCAGTAACCTTATACCCCCCTTATAGACCGGTTTCGTGAATGACGCCTACTAACGGTAAGACCGACTTTTTACTTATACATATAATATATTAAACTTTTAATATTATAATAGTATAAGGGTGTATTTTAGAGATTTAAAATACTTGGTGGTTTAATCTATTAATTAAACTAGACTTTTAATTTAATTAAACTCAAACCATATATTTATGGATTTAATAATACTCTTTTAATTAAACGCTTTAATTAACTATTAATAAAGTCCATAAGAGTTAATTTGAACTATTCAACAAAACATCATAATTCCAATTATTAAATTCAATATTAAAACCATTTAATTAATTGTTTAAGTTATAAACCCAAGAGTTTTAGAATTCAATTTTTTTTCATAAAAAACTTTTTTCAAATTCCAAAACTTGAGGGCAAATTTTGTAACTCTTGAAAACTTTTGGATTCCATAACTTATGGAGTTAAATGATTGTTTTATGATGAAACTTTTCATGTTCCATAACTTAAGAACAAGTTATGGAATTCTTTAAAACATTAACACCAAGTTTTGTAACTCCATAAAAAACTTTGAATCAATTTTTTTTAAAACTTTCATATCCATAACTTATGGAGGTTTAAAAAAAACTCTTTCGATCAAACTTTTAAAACTAATAAAATAATCATATCATTTTATCTTTTACTAAATTTGACCTAATTCAACTCATATAGCAAATGATTCAAATTTAACAAATAATTAGTTTTTCACAACACAAGTAATTATCTTAAAATTTGACAAACTTCATGTTTTTTTTTCAACTTTGAAAATCAAACATTTGCATCAATATAACAGAAAATACTAGTTAGAAGTTTACCTCTTTGTGTAGCTTGTAGAACTTGATGAATTTGGCCTTAAAGAGCTTAGCCCCAATAGTGTGGAAGCCTCAAATGAAGTCATAACACATCATGGACAAAGGTGGAACTTGAGAGAGAATTCCATGCACCCAAAAACACCCATGAACTGCAAGAACAAGCATGTAGGCGTTTTTTTAGGTTAAGAGCATGTATTTATATGTTGGATTTCAAGGGTCATGGGTATAACCCAAATCCATACCCATGGGTTTATGATCCATGATTCATGTGGCCCAACTCTTTATGTATCCATACATAAACTTGGTCCAACATGGATCATAAGCCCAAAATATATAAATATAACTAATTATCATAATTAGTCCCCATAGATTTAATTAGTCTCTTTTGATCACTAAAGTAATTCCAAATTAATTCTTGATCAATACTAATAAAACATATGATTTCATATTAATATATTATAACTTATAATATATTAATAAATCATATATAACCTTTCTCTCAAGAGTCCATCCTAACAAATTGTCCTGATGATATGCAACCCAAATGGACCATGCTACTCTCGGGTCGAGTACATACCAATAATAGTTATGGCTAAGACATCTAATCCAACACATAAGTGCATGAAAACCTTTGAAAGTAACGAAAGCTTCATCTTTTCTTTTAGGATATACACCCACATGACTCGTGTAAAGTCATCTACAAGAAGGAAGAAATACTTGTTACCTGATGGCGTAGGAGGCGAGAATGGACCTCATAAATCACCATAAACGAACTTTAACTTGTCTAATGCTCTATACTGCGTTTTGTTGGGGAAAGGCTTTCGAGTTTGCTTGCCGACAAAGCATCCTTCTCAGACCTATCCTGGATTTTCAATACTAGTTAAACTACTTAAAATCTCTTTTTATAACATCATCTTAAGTGATGGAAAGTTAGCATGCCCAAGGTGAGCGGTCCAAAGCCATGATGGCTCACAAGCTTCACTAGTTAGGCACATTTGAGCTACATTTGATAGTATGATTTATAAAGACAATTAGGAGATTGCTTTACCTTCATTAAGAACCTTTCATCTCTGTCGTAAATCCATAGTAACCGACCCAACATCAGAATAATGTAACCTATCGTTGCAAGTTGGCATAGACTAATGATGTTTGTGCACAAGCTAGGTATATAATAAACATATTGTAATAATCTTTTTTCTTCGTTGTTGCATTGGAAGAGAATCGATCTTTTTCATTTGATGTGAACATCTGAACCATTTCCAAAATGAATAACACCTTAGATGGAATGATTAATATTTCAAAAGTTGTCCCTTTGGCCTATCATGTTATTACTCGCTCCATTGTCTCGATACCAAACATTATTATGGCTTGAATTATCACTCGTTGATCTTAGTTTAGGTGTTACTTTGTGCTTGTTTAGAATTTGTCAATTTGTCCTGTCATGTGATTACTCGCTCAAACAACTGATCACTTTTTCCTTAATCTTCATGGTTTTGAGGTCCACAAATTGTTCAATGCCTGATACAATTTTCACGACCCTTATTGGGGATGCCCTTAAAAGTTTACTTACAACTTACTGTTCAGTGACATCCCCAATTTAAATAACAAAAAAAAAATTAATTACGCTTTAAAAATCATAATATCTTTTATTTAAGAAATTCCCATTAAATTAAAACGATTTGAGTAAAGAAGATTATCTCAAAATAATAAAAGTATAATAATGTCATACTCAATACATAGCATATGTTATAGCGTAAAGACGTAACCGTCTTGAACTTTATTGCAGGTCTCCTCTTCAATCACTTAGGATTCTACTCATGTCTTCAGCAGACTTAACACGACTACCTATGATACATATAAACTGAGTGGGTCAGGTTAGGGAACCTAATGAGATACATAGGTTCTCAATCCCAAAATGATTTTATTATATATATATATATATATATATATATATATATATATATATATATATATATATATATCTTAATCCTGCAAAACCAACTGTTTATTACTAACAGAGATAAATTATATTTATAAGACAATCTACCCTAATTCAGTCAATCCTCACAATATATATATATATATATATATATATATATATATATATATATATATATATATATATATATCTTAATCCTGCAAAACCAATTGTTTATTATTAACAGAGATAAATTATATTTATAAGACAATCTACCCTAATTCGGTCAATCCTCACAAACTGATCCTAGCCAACGACCTTATAAGATCTACCCGGTAGGATCAATGTGAACAAAAAGTTGACAACGTGTTGGGTCACTCAATTGTATAGATTTGATGATGAAAAGTATATACTCTTCAGTTATAGTTAGTTAGTTAATCTGAAGATATATTGATGGAAGTTCATATGTTGAAGACTAATGAACATCCCTTGATAACTGAAAGACCCTGAAGACTCTATTAGCACCAAAGGCATGAAGACACCATCTACTAAAGACTAATCAGTGTATCTAGACGATGATGGTTATACACTGATGACACACTGATTGGATTATACGCTGATGATATTCATTGATGGTTATTCACTATCTGAAGCTGAAGCTGATCAACTTGACCCTGACGTTGATGACTGAAGCTGAAGCTGATCACCAGACGTTGAAGCTGATCACCAGAATGTTGAAGCTGATCACCAGACGTTGAAGCTGATGTTTTGATCAGCTTTTGAAGTGTTGATGCTGATATCCAAATCTGGAGAAGATCTGATTTGATACATTCATTTTATACCAGATTAGTTTATATATATATTATATATAATCCCATGATTTAAAGGATTCTATAGAATAGACTAGTATATAATCAACATTAGGGTGAACCCCAAATGTTGTGAGAGCGTCTTGTAAATGGCTTGGTGTTGTAGCCATCTTTGTGATAACCCGTTTTCTTGGTGAAAAAAAACTCTTTCTTGGTGAAAGAGACAATTTGGAGAATCTCTTGTGTTCTTTACTTTTTCTGTTCTTCATTGTTCTTTCTTATTTATATTAGATCTTCGAATATACAAAGGGTTTGTGACTTTCACAACACTTATAATGGGATTCCTTAGCAACAATGAGGATAAATAAACACACCTGAATGAGGGGAATGGAGTAAGTTAGACCATGAACCTCCGTTCATAAAACCCACAAGACAATCTCGTCAGCGTTGGTTATCTATATAACTGTGCCTAACAGTGGTCTGCCCTGAGGTATTCTACCCTCAAACTCACCTTATCTGGCGAAATAACATCTGACATACCTAGTAGTGGTTTATTACTGACACACTCTATTTGGGAGTGTAAGAAGTTCCTTGAATTACTTTGTGAAAGGAAACCCTGACACCCACAACTCATCAAAAGAAAAAGGAGTGGAATACTAATATAGTACTCCAGTATACTCTCGTACCCTGGTGGTTGTCTAGGCCAACAAAATAAATAACCCTAACGTGTACACTAAAATAATGTACAGTGGTAAAGGGGTCGAATCCACTGAGATTGGTTTAGTTTGTTTCACAATGTAAACCTCTTTGTAAAAATACTTGTAAAATGACAATAAAAGAAAAATGGGGTTTTAGTCTTTTTATATTTTTAAAGAAAACTAGACCTAAACTTAGATTTAACGAACACAATTACACAAAAGCAAGAATTTGATGTAAAATCAATGAGAGAAGTATAGTTGACTTGAAGTTGCCTCACTTGAACATTTGGTAAACATATCATTAGAACCCAAGGTGCAATACTTGTTTTAAATCTCTAATTTGGCTATAGCAATCCAAGAAGCTTGAGATTACCTAGACTTTTCTTAGTTATTAAAATAGCTATAGAAGCTCAGAACATATTTCCTTAGTTAAAGTCACCATTTCCATTAAGCATGTAATTAGTGAAAATTAACTAGCATTAAAAACTAAAAAATCACCAAATCCAAGAGGAATCAAATGCTTTCATTACCATGTTGGAGAAAATGTTTTGGTGGTTGTGTGAAGTGAAAACTAACACAAGAAACACTTGTTGCTTACTCATTTGAGGATCCATTACTTAATCAAAAAATTAGCCAACTAATTACTACAAATACATTTAAACTCATGAATAAAAACATACAAGTAGCAAGAAGATGTTAAAACATAAAACATTCTCATAAAGATTCAAAATAAAGTTCATGAAGTTCTTTAACATTCAATCTAATATTCAAGTGATTTCACAAAAGTCAACCAATATTAGTTTAGCCTAGCATGGCTAAACTCAAGAAAATAAAATAAAGATAGATTATACCAAGCATTCTAAGTGAAAAGATTGTAAAATGATTCAAATCCTCAAGTTCTTCTAGCCTTCAATGTCTTCAAAGTGCAGAGAAAATGGCCCCAAACTCGGATGTCAAAAGTGCCAAAAGATGTGACAACCCGAAAGATATTCCGTTAACGTAACCCATTCCGTTAATAAAAATTTCATTTTTATTTTGGGTTTTCCGTTAATTTTCAAATTAAACAATTCATTAGAATTATTATTATAATTTCGTATGTGGCAGAACGAAATATTTATTTGAGTGAAAACACTCTAAAAAAAAATCTTTTGAGAATTTCTGGACTACGACTAACACGGGTAAAATAATAAGCTCCGTTTAATGTCCGTATTGGGTGTATTCCCACCGGGTCACTAACTCTAGTCATACAAAAGGGTGGAGTGACCACCATTTGAGCTTTTCCCACACTTGAACTTTCTCTCTCTACTCTGTCTCTAAAATCGGATTTCTCTCAAGGATCTTCACTTTCAAGCTCCAATTTGGTAAGTGATCCTTCCTAACTAGTTGTTTATCCTAACATGCATGCAAATCCATGTCTTAAACTCCCAAATGCATCAAAAACTCGTGTTTACGGTTTGGGGGAGCCTCCCAAAACCGTAAACTCCTTCAATGGGGGTTTTGAAGCCCCAAGACCCTTCCAAACATCTTCTAATGCTTAGATCCTTACATGCATGGAGTTAGAAACACAAGATCATGAGTTTTTGGCCATGAACATGAGTTTACGGTCCTTGAATGTTCAAGAACCGTAAACACCCTTTAATGGGGTTTTGATGCTCCTTAACCCTTCCAATACATGTCTAATGGCCTTGAAACTTGCTTGGATGATCTTAGAACCCTAAAACATGTCTAAATGAGCATAAACATGAGTTTACGGTTTGGGAACGTCTCCCAAAACCGTAAACACCTTCCAAGGGTGTTTTAATGCTCTAAACACCTTGCATGGCTTGTAATTGAGTATAGAACTTGCATGAATGGCCTACAAACCACCAAAACACTTGGAAAATGGGCAAACATGGACAAAGATGGGTTTACGGCCGTAAACCCATGTGTTTACGACCGTAAACTCCCCAAGGGTGGTCCAAGGACCGTAAACCCTATTTCCTAGGCCATTTCATGTCCCGATCACTTTCTAAGCCATAGAATCAACCTTAGAACCTTCCCGTGTGCAAGATGAGACCTTGGATCACTCAAACCGCCACACCCATGAGTTTACGGCCGTAAACTCATGGGGGATATGGTCTTTGGACCGTAAACTCCCTAAGGGTTTACACTTGAAGAGTAAACACCTTATCTAGGCCCTACACTCCTTAGATGCAACCCGTACCATGCCTAACACTTGAATTGAAGTGTTTTCGTGCCTCGGAGTGTATTATCCTACTATCTTGGTAAATCAAAGTCTAATTAGATACAATTATGTATCTCTTCATGTTACATAGGAACCTCACGTGTGTTCAAGCCCTAAACTGATACATAGCATCTAAATCGGCACATTCTCGTCAGGTGAGTTCATACCCTACACCATTTTCAGTGTTTTTCATGTTTTCAGGGGGGGAATACAAGCAAAAGTACAAGAAAACTTGTACTCGAATCGATTATTTCGTATAACAATACTACATGTTCAATATGTTTTAAACATTGAAATCCATATTAACCAACCGTCTAACTCGTGGAGTTAGTTTTCAAAACAAATTGTGAAACTCATTATAAAATGTTACATTTTTACATTTCACAAGGATTTCATGTCATTTCATAAACCGGGATTTTCAATGCTATTACTTGTAAAGTTCATTATTCTTATGATTGGAGACACGTCCTCGGTAACACTCCACACGGATTACGAGAGTGGAGGACTACTCCCGTAACAAGAATCTCTTGGAGGGAGAGCGTGACTTGAGTGTATAGATCTATACGGGGCTGACTACCCCGCACCCTGCTGCTAGCTACAGTTGGATCGTCAGGTCCATGGGTGACGAAAGTCATAAAATGACGATGGACTTCTTATTGCCATGTCTAGTCTATCGTATGGTTATGGAACTCGCAACTTAGATAATGGAATTTTACTGATAAAGTAATAACGAACCTAGTGAACTAACCTTCTAGTAATAACTGTCTTTGATTACTACCAGTTCACTACTTACTTATTAGTTTTGTGTACGTGTCAAAAACTAATATGCTTACTACGGGATACTAGTCATTCAGTATGTTTCACTCAAACGATACAAGTAAGGTAGGTACTTGTACACATCATTTCAGAATCGATAACCAACGAATGCTTTACATAAGAAAACATAGGGTTTTCTTGGGATAACGTAACTTTTCATAAACAAGATTGTATGGTACATCTAACGAGAAATCAAACCATATTTTCATAAGGAAATTTGCAGGATTTTCTTAATTCAAATTATGTAACAAAGGGATAACCAAACTACTTTTATAAGAAAATACGGGATTTTCTTGGATATCAACTGTTCATGAAACTAAAGGAAACTGAATCTTTTTCCAGAAAACAAACCGCTTATGAACTCACCAGCTTTATGCTGATATTTTAAAACTGCTTGTATTCTCAGGGCATCCATAGACAGGTACTCCTACCAACCTCTTCTTGAGAAGACGGAGCTTATAGAAGAGTCGTCTTTACTTTTGTTCTAACCAATGTATCTAAGAAAACTTGTAGTACTTTATTTTCAAACAAATGTAAAACTTTCTTATGTAATGTAATGGTTGTGTTTACTATGCTTGCTATGTACATTGGTTGTGATACTCTACATGACGTCACCCCGCCGCGGAACGTTTCCGCCATCGGTTTCGGGGTGTGACAGATTGGTATCAGAGCCCTTGTTTATAGTGAACTAAGTATACCGAACCTTACATGGTATACAACTATAAACATTAAGGGGCCTAAGTGCTCTAAACTAAAAGTATGCTTTTAAAATATAAGTATTTTTATAAAAGTATACAAGTAATTCTCGAGTACCGAAATCCGTATCGCGAAAAGAACAAAGCATAAGTAATATGGGTGTTGTGCACTGTGGTTAAACCTGGGCAGTTATGTAGTCATGTCTAGGGTCAATATAGCCTGATCAACTATATTCATTCGAGACACGGCCAACATGTGCTTGGGAGTGACTGTGGTGTACAGCAGGCCTATAACTTACCTAATATCCATTCAACATAAAATACTATGGGAGTATTTTAGTCCGAACCAAATACCTCATGGAAATCCGTTCCGAGTGTTGCTACTCATTCCTCCCTTAGCGATAGTTTACTTACTTTAAGTAATTTTCCTGTCCTATCGCTTAGTAGAACACTCTAAAAACTATTATGAGATATATCCCTGTTTCATATCTCTAAATTCCATCCTCCTGTTTCTTGGTCATTTCAGATCAAGATGCCTCCCCGAAGGAGATCTACCAGGAGAAACAACGACACTCCTCCACCACCGCCTCCTCCTCAATTTGATCCTGTCGTGTTTCAGACAGCTGTTACTGCTGCAGTGGCTGCTGCCATGTCGCAAATAAGTTCCGATGGATCTGGTGGTCAGGGAAGTGGTGTGCATCCTCAATCACAGGAAAGTGGTCAGGGACACCAAAAGGAGTGCTCCTATAAAGACTTCATGAACGCAAAACCCACATCTTTCGACGACAAAGGAGGTGTTATTACTCTGACTCAATGGTTTGAAAAGATTGAGTCCATATTCGAGATTTGCGCAGTCTCCGAATCCAACAAAGTGAAGTACGCCGCTTGCACTTTCCTCAACAAAGCATTAACCTGGTGGAACAGCTGGGTCAAGTCCTTAACCCTGCCAGTGGCAAATGCCATGGGTTGGGACAAACTGAAGGAACTCATGATAGCCCAGTATTGCCCACGGGGCGAGATGCAGAAACTCGAACACGAACTCTGGACCCTAAAGATGAAGGGTTCTGACATTGCCTCCTACACTTCTAGGTTCGAGGACCTAGCACTCCTTTGTCCGGGAATGGTATCCCCGGAAAGCAAAAAGATCGATCGATTCATTTGGGGGCTGACCCAGCCAACCAAGGGAAATGTTTTGTCTGCGAACCCGGAAACCTTCGATAGCGCCAAGTGTTTGGCACAAATTCTGATTGATCATAGCGACGATCCCGAGGAGATAGCCACCGCCTCTGATCCGGCTAAAGGGAGCGGTGAAAACAAGAAGAAATCCTGGAACAAACGAAAGGGTCAGGGTTCGCAAGGATCCTCAAAGAAACAGCAAACTGTAGCGGTCCACGCTGCTACTACCCCTGTTGTTACTCCTGCCACTCAGACTCCTACCAGCAGGTACAATGGCACCCTTCCTCGGTGTGAAAAGTGTAACTACCACCATAATCCCGGCCCGTGTCAGGAGATGTCATGCACAAACTGTGGCAAAAAGGGGCACACGATGCGATTTTGTAAAACCCCAGCCCAACCAACAAATCAAGCCTCTGGAGCGGGTGTTGGTCGAGCCTGCTACAGCTGTGGGGAGGTCAGACATTTCAAGAGGGACTGCCCCAAAGCAGCAACAGCCAACAACACCGGAAGAGTTCTAACCATGGGACAAGAAGAGGCAGTCGTTGACCCCACCGTTGTCACGGGTACGTTCCTCCTCGACAACTCTTATGCATGCATTCTTTTCGATTCTGGTGCTGAAAGGAGCTTTGTTAGTCATGCATTCAAACAATTTCTTAAACAAAAATCCCAACCATTAACCGAAAAGTTTACCGTCGAAATGGCTAACGGTGAGAAAGAGAGCACTAACGAGATATACGTAGGGTGTGCCCTATCCTTAAACGACCGTTCATTTCTCATTGACCTTATGCCAGTCTCCATAAAAAGCTTTGATGCCATCATTGGCATGGATTGGTTGAGCCTCAATCGTGCTGATATCCTTTGTTTCGAAAAAGCTATCCGTCTCAATCTTCCTTCGGATGAAATTCTTGTAATCTACGGGGATAAACTCAGTTCAAATCTTCGCATCATTTCGTGCATCAAAGCCCAAAAACTCCTGCGGAAGGAGTGTCATGCATTCTTAGCCCATGTCGTTAACGAAAAGCAGGAAGTTAAAGGCCTCGAGAGCATCCCCGAAGTCTGCAACTTTCCTGATGTCTTCCCAGAGGATCTCCCAGGAATCCCTCCTGAACGCCAAGTGGAGTTTCGTATCGACTTAATCCCCGGAGCTACCCCCGTAGCCAAATCTCCTTATCGATTAGCTCCGGCAGAAATGCAGGAGTTATCTTGTCAGCTCAATGACCTGCTCAGTAAAGGATTCATCAGACCGAGTTCCTCGCCGTGGGGAGCCCTGATCTTATTCGTGAAAAAGAAAGATGGATCTTTTCGAATGTGTATCGATTACCGAGAGCTGAACAAGCTCACAATCAAAAACCGCTATCCTCTTCTTCGAATAGACGACCTCTTCGATCAACTTCAAGGAGCTAGCTACTTTTCCAAAATCGATTTAAGATCAGGGTACCATCAGCTGCGAGTCCATGAGGGTGACGTTCCCAAAACAGCCTTTCGGACTCGATATGGTCATTACGAATTCGTAGTTATGCCCTTCGGTCTAACCAACGCGCCGGCGGTGTTCATGGATTTGATGAACCGGGTGTGTCGTCCATTTCTGGACAAGTTTGTTATCGTATTCATTGACGACATACTTGTCTATTCCAAAAGCGAAGAGGATCACAAACAACACTTGAGGCTAGTGTATGAAACTCTTAGATCGGAGCAACTGTACGCGAAATTCTCCAAATGTGAATTCTGGATCCGGAAGATTACCTTCCTTGGTCATGTGGTAAGCAAGGAGGGCATACACGTGGATCCTTCCAAGATCAAAGCGATAGAAAACTGGTCAGCACCGAAGACACCCACAGAAATCCGTCAATTCTTGGGTCTCGCTGGCTACTATCGCAGATTTATCCAAAATTTCTCCAAAATTGCCAAACCCTTAACCACTCTAACTCAGAAAGGGGTACCCTTTTGTTGGAGCGAAAAGCAAGACACTGCGTTCCAAACACTGAAACGAGCCTTGTGCAGCGCACCTATCCTGTCCCTTCCCGATGGGACGGAAGACTTCGTTGTCTACTGCGATGCATCCAATCAAGGTCTCGGTTGTGTCCTAATGCAACGAGGCAAGGTCATCGCCTATGCTTCCAGGCAACTGAAAGTACACGAAATCAACTACACGACTCACGACCTAGAATTGGGAGCAGTGGTCTTCGCATTAAAAATCTGGAGACATTACCTCTACGGAACTAAGTGCACTATCTTCACCGACCATAAAAGTCTACAGCACATCCTCGACCAAAAGGAGCTGAACATGAGACAACGGCGATGGGTTGAACTACTCAACGACTACGAGTGTGAAATCCGCTACCATCCCGGCAAGGCCAATGTGGTGGCAGATGCCCTCAGCCGGAAAGAATACTCAGGTCGTAAGGTGAAGGCACTGACTATGACTATCCATTCCCACTTATCCGCACAAATCAGAGAGGCTCAGCTGGAAGCCCTAAGACCAGGAAACGTGTCAGGCGAAGCCCTGAGAGGAATGGATAAGAATCTTGAAATCAGAAACGACGGAGTCTATTGTTTCATGGACCGGATCTGGACCCCAAAGTTCGGAGGTTTCAGAGAGGTTGTCATGAACGAAGCTCATAATACTAAATTCTCCGTACACCCAGGTTCGGATAAGATGTACCTGGATCTCAAGAAACTGTACTGGTGGCCAAATATGAAGGCCGAAATCGCTACTTTCGTGGGCAAGTGCCTGACTTGCGCCAAAGTGAAGGTCGAATATCAAAAACCCTCCGGTCTACTTCTACAACCCGAAATACCTGAATGGAAATGGGAAATGATTACTATGGATTTCATTACCAAGTTACCCAAATCTCCGAGTGGGTACGACACCATTTGGGTAATTGTCGACCGACTGACCAAATCTGCTCACTTCCTTCCTATCAAAGAAAACTTCAAAATGGAAAGACTCACGCGAATCTACATCCAAGAGGTGGTCCGACTGCACGGTGTACCTGTGTCCATCATTTCCGATCGGGATAGCAGGTTCACTTCTAGGTTCTGGCAGTCACTACAGAAGGCTCTTGGAACTAAGCTGGATATGAGCACAGCTTACCATCCTCAAACAGATGGACAGAGTGAGAGAACCATCCAAACCTTGGAAGACTTGTTGAGAGCCTGCATCATCGACTTCGGCGCATCATGGGATACTCATCTTTCCTTGGTCGAATTTTCTTATAACAACAGCTACCATACCAGCATCAAGGCTGCGCCGTTCGAAGCCCTCTACGGCCGCAAGTGCAGATCCCCTCTGTGCTGGGCTGAGGTGGGTGACACGCAGCTGGTCAAGGGACAAGTCCCTGACAGCACTCTCACTGGTCCAGAAATCATCCGCGAAACCACTGAAAAGATCGTACAAATCCGAGAACGACTTAAGGCCTCCCGAGATAGACAAAAGAGCTACGCCGATAAACGACGAAAACCCTTGGAATTCCAGGTTGGAGACCGTGTCTTGTTGAAAGTCTCACCCTGGAAGGGCATGATACGCTTCGGAAAGCGTGGAAAACTTAACCCAAGGTACATAGGACCTGTCGAAATCCTAGCCAGGATTGGTCCCGTAGCTTACAAACTTCATTTACCTCATGAACTTAGCAATATTCACCCTGTCTTCCACGTCTCAAACCTTAAAAAGTGTCTTTCTGATGAGACCCTTGTGATTCCTCTGGATGAGATCGAAATCAACGAAAACCTGAACTTTGTGGAAGAGCCCATCGAAATCATGGATAGAGAGATCAAACGAACGAAACAAAGCCGCATCCCGATAGTGAAGGTTCGCTGGAATGCCAAGCGGGGACCCGAATTCACTTGGGAACGTGAAGACTCGATGAAAATGAAATACCCGCATCTCCTTCCAATTCCATGATTTGTATCTAAATTCTAAATTTCGGGACGAAATTTCCTCTAACAAGGGGATAATGTGACAACCCGAAAGATATTCCGTTAACGTAACCCATTCCGTTAATAAAAATTTCATTTTTATTTTGGGTTTTCCGTTAATTTTCAAATTAAACAATTCATTTAGAATTATTATTATAATTTCGTATGTGGCAGAACGAAATATTTATTTGAGTGAAAACACTCTAAAAAAAATCTTTTGAGAATTTCTGGACTATGACTAACACGGGTAAAATAATAAGCTCCGTTTAATGTCCGTATTGGGTGTATTCCCACCGGGTCACTAACTCTAGTCATACAAAAGGGTGGAGTGACCACCATTTGAGCTTTTCCCACACTTGAACTTTCTCTCTCTCTACTCTCTCTCTAAAATCGGATTTCTCTCAAGGATCTTCACTTTCAAGCTCCAATTTGGTAAGTGATCCTTCCTAACTAGTTGTTTATCCTAACATGCATGCAAATCCATGTCTTAAACTCCCAAATGCATCAAAAACTCGTGTTTACGGTTTGGGGGAGCCTCCCAAAACCGTAAACTCCTTCAATGGGGGTTTTGAAGCCCCAAGACCCTTCCAAACATCTTCTAATGCTTAGATCCTTACATGCATGGAGTTAGAAACACAAGATCATGAGTTTTTGGCCATGAACATGAGTTTACGGTCCTTGAATGTTCAAGAACCGTAAACACCCTTTAATGGGGTTTTGATGCTCCTTAACCCTTCCAATACATGTCTAATGGCCTTGAAACTTGCTTGGATGATCTTAGAACCCTAAAACATGTCTAAATGAGCATAAACATGAGTTTACGGTTTGGGAACGTCTCCCAAAACCGTAAACACCTTCCAAGGGTGTTTTAATGCTCTAAACACCTTGCATGGCTTGTAATTGAGTATAGAACTTGCATGAATGGCCTACAAACCACCAAAACACTTGGAAAATGGGCAAACATGGACAAGGATGGGTTTACGGCCGTAAACCCATGTGTTTACGACCGTAAACTCCCCAAGGGTGGTCCAAGGACCGTAAACCCTATTTCCTAGGCCATTTCATGTCCCGATCACTTTCTAAGCCATAGAATCAACCTTAGAACCTTCCCGTGTGCAAGATGAGACCTTGGATCACTCAAACCGCCACACCCATGAGTTTACGGCCGTAAACTCATGGGGGATATGGTCTTTGGACCGTAAACTCCCTAAGGGTTTACACTTGAAGAGTAAACACCTTATCTAGGCCCTACACTCCTTAGATGCAACCCGTACCATCCCTAACACTTGAATTGAAGTGTTTTCGTGCCTCGGAGTGTATTATCCTACTATCTTGGTAAATCAAAGTCTAATTAGATACAATTATGTATCTCTTCATGTTACATAGGAACCTCACGTGTGTTCAAGCCCTAAACTGATACATAGCATCTAAATCGGCACATTCTCGTCAGGTGAGTTCATACCCCTACACCATTTTCAGTGTTTTTCATGTTTTCAGGGGGGGAATACAAGCAAAAGTACAAGGAAACTTGTACTCGAATCGATTATTTCGTATAACAATACTACATGTTCAATATGTTTTAAACATTGAAATCCGTATTAACCAACCGTCTAACTCGTGGAGTTAGTTTTCAAAACAAATTGTGAAACTCATTATAAAATGTTACATTTTTACATTTCACAAGGATTTCATGTCATTTCATAAACCGGGATTTTCAATGCTATTACTTGTAAAGTTCATTATTCTTATGATTGGAGACACGTCCTCGGTAACACTCCACACGGATTACGAGAGTGGAGGACTACTCCCGTAACAAGAATCTCTTGGAGGGAGAGCGTGACTTGAGTGTATAGATCTATACGGGGCTGACTACCCCGCACCCTGCTGCTAGCTACAGTTGGATCGTCAGGTCCATGGGTGACGAAAGTCATAAAATGACGATGGACTTCTTATTGCCATGTCTAGTCTATCGTATGGTTATGGAACTCGCAACTTAGATAATGGAATTTTACTGATAAAGTAATAACGAACCTAGTGAACTAACCTTCTAGTAATAACTGTCTTTGATTACTACCAGTTCACTACTTACTTATTAGTTTTGTGTACGTGTCAAAAACTAATATGCTTACTACGGGATACTAGTCATTCAGTATGTTTCACTCAAACGATACAAGTAAGGTAGGTACTTGTACACATCATTTCAGAATCGATAACCAACGAATGCTTTACATAAGAAAACATAGGGTTTTCTTGGGATAACGTAACTTTTCATAAACAAGATTGTATGGTACATCTAACGAGAAATCAAACCATATTTTCATAAGGAAATTTGCAGGATTTTCTTAATTCAAATTATGTAACAAAGGGATAACCAAACTACTTTTATAAGAAAATACGGGATTTTCTTGGATATCAACTGTTCATGAAACTAAAGGAAACTGAATCTTTTTCCAGAAAACAAACCGCTTATGAACTCACCAGCTTTATGCTGATATTTTAAAACTGCTTGTATTCTCAGGGCATCCATAGACAGGTACTCCTACCAACCTCTTCTTGAGAAGACGGAGCTTATAGAAGAGTCGTCTTTACTTTTGTTCTAACCAATGTATCTAAGAAAACTTGTAGTACTTTATTTTCAAACAAATGTAAAACTTTCTTATGTAATGTAATGGTTGTGTTTACTATGCTTGCTATGTACATTGGTTGTGATACTCTACATGACGTCACCCCGCCCCGGAACGTTTCCGCCATCGGTTTCGGGGTGTGACAAAAGACTCCCACCAAACTTCCTTAAAACGAAGCAAAAAGCAAAATCATGAAATTTCCCATGTAGGAAGTCACGCAGACCGTGTGGGTTTTAGGTTATTTTCATACACAAGTTGCGTGAGATGGTCATGAATGGGCCAATTTCATTTCTTGGGCCTACACTGCCTTTACCCACTGGCCCAGATTGCCTCCCGTCAGCTAGTAGCCTACAAATCTTCAATTTCCCTTTAATTTAAGCCCAATTTGTCCTCTCTAAATCATCCAAAGATCATGTAGGCGCCCGATCATGTTAATCTTGAATGCACAAATGTTCCTTTAGTTTTCTTTTACGCACAGGTCAAAGTCTTTTAACCCATGATTCTTCATTGTCCTCCAAGTCCATTTGCCTCCCAAAGATCCCGCTCCTCTAGCCTCCTTAAAATCTACAATTATGATCACGAAACTAGAAAGTACCCGAAATAGTCATAAAATAACAAAAAGGAAAATATGCATGAAGATTAGCTAAATTATGAATGAAATATGCTAAAATAAACTATAAAAAGAAGTAAATAAAATGAAACTATCATACCCCAACAAGTAATAATGTCAAAAAGGATTTTGTACATGATAGTACTTCTGGCACATTAAAGTACCCTTGTACGAGCAGGACCCATACCCTAGCACATAATAATACCCCGACACAAGTAACACCTGAGAAATAGAGCTTTGAAAAAGACTTTGTACATTAAAAGTACTTATGTACATAGGACGTACTCCACCAATCATCAATCTCAGCACACATGTACTCTTAATAAGATGTTACCCGATATATAAACTTAAATGAACTAAGCTTCCCTTAGGGTATAACTAAACAAGGTTGTAATACCCATAATCATCCCAAACTTCCGGCTTATGTACCATCTTTACAGTGCAGGGTAAACCCAACATCTCTTCAACTTAACTCAAATTAATCATAATTTATAAGTCTTATCGTATAACTAAGCGAGAGTACAATGCTCATAATAACTCTTCAATGCCAAATCCATTTAGGCAACAATACTCTAATTAGTGTATATGTTTAACACAAAGTATTAGGTATTAATATGTAACACCTCAAATTTTAGAACAAAATTTTCATTTTTAAAACTTCCAAAAACATAGTTTCGCAACCAGATCAATTACAAGTTATCTCAAAACCACAAATATCATAGTTATCAGAGTAAATAAAAAATCATGTCCCAGTAGTAAATTACCAATGTGTGGGTACAATCAGACCTTCGCCTTCCCGTAGTCTTGCGAAGTACCTACCACATACAAATCAACAACTATAAGCACAAATCTTAGTGAGTTCCCCAAGATACAACATATAACACAACATAAGTAAACAACTATGGGTTATCTGCAACCCTGGGCCTATCAGTAGCCCCGGTGAGCTAATAGCATGCTCGTAAGGTTATCTGCAACCCCCGGTTGGCTATCAGCAGCCCCAATCACAAAAAATATCATATCAGCACCTAACATAACATAACATAACAACTAGACCCAGCTGGTCATGATATTACAGCTAGCCTACCATACAGGTAAGAGTAAGTGAGGAGACTCACTTGATGCTGAAGACACGAAAACCTCGTACCCGAGCTGCTGGATCTAGACTCCGCCTAATTATTAAAAAAATTAACCTTAATTAAAATTAAAGTTCAAACCACTCACGAGTCCAAGGTCCATGGTTAAACATACTAACGGAAAAAGGACCATTTTGCCCCTCCCTAGGTCCACAACCCTAAACTTTAACCAAAAGTCAAAATCAGCAAAGGTCAACAGAAAGTTAACACCCAGCGAGTACGCTGGGCGTACTATGTAACAACGTAAATTTTCAAACAATTTTTCATTTTTAAAACATAATTCATTCATAACAAAACCCATTGTATCACATAATATCTCAATGAACAACCTCAGAATCTCAAGTACATAAATCTTCATCAGTGTGTACAGACCATGCCGACGCCTTCCCGCGATCCTTGCTAGTACCTGAAACACATAACACAACAACTGTAAGCATAAATGCTTAGTGAGTTCCCCAAATACCACATACAACACATACGCCTTTCCAGGCCATAACTCTATGGGATCTTCCGATCCAAGTGTCTCAGGGGACTTCCGTCCCGAATCCCGGTAGACCTTCCGGTCCTACCCGTATCGACCTTCCGGTCCGTAACCTCCTGACCTTCCGGTCCATGTCATCTTGACCTTCCGGTCCATATCATCTTGACCTTCCGGTCCATACCATACATAACATACATAGCACGTACATATCACATAACCGCATATAGCACATACATCTCATAACGTACAAGACCTTCCGGTCACACATAGGTACCCTTCCAGGTACAGTATAGTGAGAAGACTCACCTTAATGAAGTCGGATAACTCTCGTGCTCATCGTCCCGACCTAGCCTCCTCCTATCATTCAAATAACATCCCCGATCAATACTCTCTCATAGTCTCATCTCTAAAGATTGGGTAGAAGGCCATTCTACCCCTCCCTGAACTTTCTTGAATCAGTCTTGACCAGAACCCTAAGGTCAACGAAAGTCAACGGTCAAACTTTGACCCGACTCATCGAGTGCACATGGGCGACTCGGCGAGTCCATGCGGGTCCTTTGAATCCTTCTAGCCTCACTTGGCACGTCGAGTCATCCCTTCACTCGACGGGTTACTCTGTCACAAATCGCGGGGTAACCCCGACTCGACTCGTCGAGTCCACTTATGAACTCGGCGAGTTGCTTCCATGGCAACACTCAAATGACCTTCTGAGGTCATATCTGCTTCTCTAACCTATAGATCTGACCTTCCCAAACACGGTAACCACGTAAAGGCTCAATCTTGACATTCATGCAACGCACACAATGCTTTCCTTGGTGAAATGGCTTCTAAAATGGCAATATAGTCTCATTCCCTCCATGAACAACCATAAAGCAGAATGGATAAGGCCCTCTGGACCTCTAGAGGTCCAGATCCAGAGTCTAACACTCAAACGGACAACATAATCAACATTTCAAGCCAATAAAGGGTATAGAAAACCCTAAAATTCAAGGATCTTAAACCAAACAGAGAAAGGATCGATTTGCTATCTCAACACTGTAGATCCAAGCTTGGAAACCACGGATTAGCAACCCTCTTGTCCCCCTCTAGCTGGAAACACCTTCTTCTTTACAAAACAACACCAAAAAGGGTTGAAATGGCTTTCTCTCTCACACAACTCGTTCAAGCTCTCTAGGGTTTCTCTCTCTGGACTGGTAGCCGCAATTGAGGGCTATAAGGACCCTTAAATAGGGCACAGGCCCAAAGATTTAGGGTTTCTGTCCACAGCGCAGACTCGTCGAGTCCACCCATCGACTCGTCGAGTCCCTTCATTAATCCAGTCAGCAAATCGCGATCCTACTCGACAAGTCTAGGCGTCGACTCGTTGAGTCCCTCCTTATAACTCAAAAAGAAATACTCAAATCGTCATGCCTGCAAAATCCGGATGTTACAATTCTCCCCCACTTGAAATAGATTTCGCCCTCGAAATCGCTCCTCACCCACATAGATGAAAACCAAACACTCGAAAAGCACCACTGAGAGGTTCTCACACCAAAACGATATCCTTCCCCATGAATACCTGGATCCGACCAGGAACTCCAAATTTGGAACAAAACCGGCCCCTCTGTTGCTAAAATACCCCTTCCCGACCTTCTCAGAATCGGGAAACTCTAGTGGCCTAGCCTGCCGCCAGACCGCTCACTCATGCTATCACCATGATATTCGCTTTACAACATCAAACCCTGAGAACTCACTGCTCCTCTGGTTCTCATAAGATAAAATCCGACAATCGGCTACCGATCACTCATACCAACGTACCAAAACAGTCCGAATCACGCCCCAAGGAACGAAAGGGTTTACATCCCACCAGGGCTCATCCACTGAACTACTATCATAATCCATCTGAACAATAAACTTTCATCCTGTTCTCTGACATAAGAGAATCATGCTCGCACGGAAGTCCTCAGACATCTAAAATCATAAGCCTCAGCTACATCCCTCGTACCCCTTTTTAACACTGAGTACCAGGTCTGATCTCGACCCAACAGTTGAACCCCCAGGGTCATCCGTTGCATTATCCCAACCGTCTCCATGGTTTCCTTCTTACTATAACCACATCGGCCCAATGTGACACGCAAGTAACGAAGTTCGCTTAACCCTAAGCGAATGCTACCTTCCCAACTGAAGATCGACTCAACCCCGACCTCTGTCATCTGTTACTCATCGTTCCATGCAACTTGTGGTACCTCCCGTACCCAAAGTACTGACCCATACAGGTCTAAGACATCAGATGACAAACAATACCCCTCAACATGGATCCACCTCAGAATCCAGAATCTCATCTCACCTATCGAACGCACCTCCAGAGCCAAACTCAAACTCGGGAGTTTGGTCCGACCCAGAGTTGGAACCACTCGTCCCAACGAAGCACTCAACTCAGAACTCATTTCCCGCAACTCATACGTACCTCACTTATCCCATTCTTTCGGATTGCAATGACCACACCTTACTCAGAACATAATGATCCCCTAACATTGAGGGGACCCCGATCTCGCCCCTGGCCCGACCACCAGGTTCCCAAAAACTCATAAATTAGGGACACCTCATGCATAAAACTCTTCTGAGCCATGCTCTGATCAAAGAGTACTTTATCATAACAACTTCTCGCTAGCTAGTGTGTACTACGTCTTCCCTTAGCACCACATCAACCTCTCACTGACTGGTGAGTACTACGGCTTCCCACAGTATCACCACAACTTCTAACTGACTGGTGAGTACTACGGCTTCCCGCAGTATCACCACAACCTCTCACTAGTGAGTACTACGGCTTCCAGTAGCATCACAACAACCTCTGACTAGTGAGTACTACGGCTTCCCGTAGCATCACCACAACCTCTGACTAGTGAGTACTACGGCTTCCCGTAGCATCACAACAACCTCTGACTAGTGAGTACTACGGCTTCCCGTAGCATCACAACAACCTCTGACTAGTGAATACTACGGCTTCCCGTAGCATCACCACAACCTCTGACCAGTGAGTACTACGGCTTCCTGTAGCATCACAAAAACCTCTGACTAGTGAGTACTACGGCTTCCTGTAGCATCACAACAACCTCTGAGTAGTGAGTACTACGGCTTCCCGTAGCATCAACACAACCTCTGACTAGTGAGTACTACGACTTCCCGTAGCATCACAACAACCTCTGACTAGTGAGTACTACGGCTTCCCGTAGCATCACAACAACCTCTGACTAGTGAGTACTACGACTTCCCGTAGCATCACAACAACCTCTCTTGCTGTCATTAACCGAAGGGCTCCCACTGGAATCATCGAGGCTTGACCCACCACTTGCCGTCTCCACTCAAGACTCAAAATTATCCGAAATCCAATGCATTAAATTTGGATACCTCGATACACCACCTAGAACCTCACAACGTCTCGTCTCATCCACTGATCTTCCTGTTCCACAACCTGAAATTGGTTGTCTAATCAACTTCTGTTCTTCCCGTGCTGAATAACAGCCCCATCATTAAACCAGAATTTCTCAATCGCTGAACTCAACCTACGAGTCAACCATCTCGAATTCACCATTATGACCTCGAAGAATTCCTGTGCACCCCAAGGTCTCCGACCAACGGCCACTTGCCGTGGAGGCACTCAAACATAACACATGCATTATTTCACTCTGCTCCTCGTCTCAATCACCAATAACCCTGGCTCATGAATTTGCACCGCCGGTCTCTATGTCCATATCTCTAACCATTCTCGACCGAATCTCTGATCCCCTTAATAAAATACCCGGTTCTCCCCCACTTAGGGTTCGAACCATCCCCAATTGGCGTACCAGCAATCTATCACACCGACTGTTTCCACCAGTAATCATCGCACCTACTCTTGGAAGGTGCTACGCAACGCTCGATGATCTCCCGACAAAGATCGAGCAACTCCAAATGCCCTGAAACTCAGATGTAATCCTCAGAACTTCCCACCATGACTGCCTCTAGTCATTCAGAATCTCACACCATTCCATCACCGGACCTCCCAACTGTCCAGTATTAACCCTGACTCTTAGTCTGGAAGTAATAATCTACCGTACTCCTCATCATAGACTCCTCAACCAACGTTCCATCACGCCACTTATCATAAGAGCATATACCATATTTCCACTCTTAATACCCATCAAGACAATAAGGGCCACCGCCCTGATATACTCCTCTTGATCGTCCGACGCTGCAGCTAACACATGCCCTACTATACTCAATTAGGGTGTATCCTGGTCCTTGACCATCTCAGTCCCCACTGACGACCTGTTCGAGCTATATCTTTACCTCGCGGCAGACCTACTGCCATATTCTCTGGTTGGAGATCACCATCCGTGAAATCCCACAGGGCTCACCCCTAAACTCAAAAACCGAAATCTCATCACCTCTTACGTCTACCACAGGAAACGGAAATAGCACCACTCGGGTCACAGAAAGTGACTTCTCCACTATCGGCCGGTCGCCCAGCCCAGACCGTATTCTCCCATAATGCACCATCCCTACTCATCCCTGAGTCTTGCGACTCCAACTGGCATATCACCCACAATCCTTCGGAGCTCACTCGATTTCCCTTTTCAAGGGATGCTCCACTAAAACTTGGTCATCAAGGCCTTCTTGCCCCATACTCATTCACCTCTGATCTCAGTGTAGACAATCCCCACGGAATAACTGGTAAAAACGATAAATACTAACCACCACATGTCATGGTACTCAAACCGCGTGGCCACCTCTCAATCTGCTATGAATCATGGTATCTGCACCATGTTATCTCCTCTTAATCTTCTACGAATCATGGTACTCGAACCATGTTCCCGCTTCTTATTCCACCTCACATCATGGCACTCGAACCATGCCATCACTTCTCAATCCGCTACTTATAATCCTCCGATTAGCCTTCCGGATCGTCACGATCATCTCGTCGTGAATCATACGGCAAATCTCATCATCGCTAACACCACTGCTCTCCGATGATTGTGTGGTGTACCAACCATGATGTCTCTGAAACACAACACAAAGATACCAAAGACTCGATCGAGTATACTCGTACTCGATCACCCAACCCTACTTGTCCCTTGGTACCCTAAGGATTCTTACTTGGACTGCTCACTGATCCGGTGTTTCTAGTAGTACGGACGCTATACTACCGTCCACACCGCATCAACATTCACCCCAAGTCATCCTCCTAGGATCCTAGATCACAAGTACTCTACATCTCGCTGGCATAGGCTACCCTTCGGTAGACCTCTCAAAAGCTCCTCACAGCTACCTAGTCACTCTCAAGCATCACATAGCAGCATAAATCTTCCTAGGCTACCCTTCAAACAATTTTTCATTTTTAAAACATAATTCATTCATAACAAAACCCATTGTATCACATAATATCTCAATGAACAACCCCAGAATCTCAAGTACATAAATCTTCATCAGTGTGTACAGACCATGCCGGCGCCTTCCCGCGATCCTTGCTAGTACCTGAAACACATAACACAACAACTGTAAGCATAAATGCTTAGTGAGTTCCCCAAATACCACATACCACACATACGCCTTTCCAGGCCATAACTCTGTGGGATCTTCCGATCCAAGTGTCTCAGGGGACTTCCGTCCCGAATCCCGGTAGACCTTCCAGTCCTACCCGTATCGACCTTCCGGTCCGTAACCTCCTGACCTTCCGGTCCATGTCATCTTGACTTTCCGGTCCATATCATCTTGACCTTCCGGTCCATACCATACATAACATACATAGCACGTACATATCACATAACCGCATATAGCACATACATGTCATAACATACAAGACCTTCCGGTCACACATAGGTACCCTTCCAGGTACAGTATAGTGAGAAGACTCACCTTAATGAAGTCGGATAACTCTCGTGCTCATCGTCCTGACCTAGCCTCCTCCTATCATTCAAATAACATCCCCGATCAATACTCTCTCATAGTCTCATCTCTAAAGATTGGGTAGAAGGCCATTCTACCCCTCCCTGAACTTTCTTGAATCAGTCTTGACCAGAACCCTATGGTCAACGAAAGTCAACGGTCAAAATTTAACCCGACTCGTCGAGTGCACATGGGCGACTCGGCGAGTCCATGTGGGTCCTTTGAATCCTTCTAGCCTCACTTGGCACTTCGAGTCATCCCTTCACTCGACGGGTTACTCTGTCACGAATCGCGAGGCAACCCCGACTCGACTCGTCGAGTCCACTTATCAACTCGGCGAGTTACTTCCATGGCAACACTCAAATGACCTTCTAAGGTCATATCTGCTTCTCTAACCTATAGATCTGACCTTCCCAAACACGGTAACCATGTAAAGGCTCAGTCTTGACATTCATGCAATGCACACAAGGCTTTCCTTGGTGAAATGGCTTCTAAAATGGCAACATAGTCTCATTCCCTCCATGAACCAACATAAAGCAGAATGGATAAGGCCCTCTGGACCTCTAGAGGTCCAGATCCAGAGTCTAACACTCAAAGGGACAACATACTCAACATTTCAAGCCAATAAAGGGTATAGAAAACCCTAAAATTCAAGGATCTTAAACCAAACAGAGAAAGGATCGATTTGCTACATCAACACTGTAGATCCAAGCTTGGAAACCACGGATTAGCAACCCTCTTGTCCTCCTCTAGCTGGAAACACCTTCTTCTTTGCAAAACAACACCAAAAAGGGTTGAAATGGCTTTCTCTCTCACACAACTCGTTCAAGCTCTCTAGGGTTTCCCTCTCTGGACTGGTAGCCGCCATTGAGGGCTATAAGGACCCTTAAATCGGGCACAGGCCCAAATATTTAGGGTTTCTGTCCACAGCGCGGACTCGTCGAGTCCACCCATCGACTCGTCGAGTCCCTTCATTAATCCAGTCAGCAAATCGCGATCCTACTCGACGAGTCTAGGCGTCGACTCGTCGAGTCCCTCCTTATAACTAAAAAAGAAATACTCAAATCGTCATGCCTGGAAATCCGGATGTTACATACTACCCCTAATGTTGGGCGTACTACCCCTAACATTGGGCATACAACCTAGCTAAGCATGTGGTGAGGAATCTTCGGCTTACATTGCGTGTAATTGGGAGTACGCACGGTGTACTCCACGAACTTCCATTTGCTTCCTTTTTTGCTCTTAATTCGTTAAGACAACCACTCCATCCATAAATCTGACTAATTTAAGACCTCTTAATCCATAAAATCGCGGGCTTTATGCCTTTGCATGGCTAGGAGAGGCTAACACATCATTTCATCCATTCTAAGGTACATTACTCATGCATGGGGCCAAAGGAAAGATCAAGCAAACATTTTTATAAACCTAGAAGCCCAAAAATGGATGAAAGGACAACTTAAACTCTCTGGAGAGTCTCAAACTCAAAAGGTTTAAATTTGGGGACTTCAGCTCATATATCTTACACTAAAGAGATCTTGACGAACACTAGCCAAGGTATAAGCTTTATACCTGAAAATGATGGACAAAGGTGGGAGGGTTCTGGATCTCTAAGATTGATGGCACCTTCTTCTTCTTCTCTAGTAATGAGACCATAATGTTCTATTTAAAAGGGAAAAAGAATATTAGGGTTTGCATCTGAGCCTAGTACGCCCAGCGTACTAGGTGACCTCCACGATTCTGCATGGTGCATGAGTACGTTGCGCGTACTCATGCGTACGCCCCGCGTACTACCTTGCCAACCTTTAACATTTAGGGACTAATTTTGAAATAATAACGAGAGATTCAAGAATGATAATTGTACCTCTTTTCGGAATGTTACAATTCTCCCCCACTAAAATCAGACTTCGCCCTTGAAGTCATCCTCTTGAAACAGCTCAGGATACTGCTCATGCATCTCGGAATCCGGTTCCCATGTCCATTCCGAACCTCTACGGTGCTGCCACTAAACTCTGACTAACTTCACGACCTTGGTCCTCAAGGTTTTCACTTTACGATCCAAGATGGCTACAGGCTTCTCCACATAATTCAGGCGATAGTCGACCTGAATTTCCTCCAAGGGAACCACAGCCGCCTCATCGGCGATACACTTCCTTGTTGGGTTTTGAGCACTATAACACTCCTATGGTGCACATGCAACCCTAAATGCTTTGGATCTATGATTTATCTAAATATACATGCATTTTTGTTTTTCCAAATCATTCACCCTAGCTAGCATACAATTAAAGCTATATAATAAAACTTAGTTTGGATGCTTACCTCTTGAGTAGGGTAGAGTTTTTGACCTTTGAAAGCTTGAGCACCTCAAGTGTGATGCCTCGATTGGTTCACAAACACGAAAATGCAAGAGGGGGATTTGAGAGAATAAGATTCTTGACTCCAAAGAGTGTCTCAACCGATTTTGGTTCATGGGGGTTCTATTTACAATGTGGCAAATGCTAGGGTTACACTTTGTAAACCCTAATGCTCCATGACCTTTCACATTCTCATGCTCCATGGGTTTTAACCTCCATGGACTATCCATGGATTATCCTATTGGTTTAGCCCAACTATATAGTCATGGATCATTAGCCCACATTACAAGAATCATTTATTTACATAATCAATCCCCATTTATTTAATTAGTCTCTTTTAATCACAAAATTAATTCCAAATTAATTCTTGATTAATACTAATTAAATAATATTAATATATTATACTTGTAATATATTAATAAATCACAAATATCCTTATTCTCAAAAATCCATCCTATCAAATTGCACTGGTCAAGGCAACCCAAAAAGGCCCATGCTACAATCGGGTCAAGTACATCCCAATTATAGTTATGGGCTTAGACACCAAATCCAACATTCCTCAGCTGGGATACATGGAAGGTATCATGGATCTGACTCAACTCCTCCAGTAACTCCAACAGGTAAGCCACCTTGCCCACACGGGCCAACAGTTGAAAAGGAATAATGAGTCTGGGGCCCAACTTGTCCTGTTTCCTGAAGTGGATAACACCCTTCCAGGGTGATACCTTTAGAAGCACAAAATCCCCCACCTGAGACTCTAACTCAGAGCGTCTCCGATCCGTGTAACTCTTCCGGCGGCTTTGCGCGGTCAAAAGTCTCTGCCAAACCTGTTGTATGAGCTCAGTCATCTTGAGCACGACTTTCGTTCTCCCCATGACTCTCTGACCCACTTTGCGCCAACAAATAGGAGTTCGACGTCTCTGACCATATAGGAGCTCGAACGGGGGAATACCGATACTGGCATGATGGCTTTTATTATAAGAGAACTCAGCCAACGGAAGATAGGAGTCCCAACTCCCACCAAAATCAATAATGCAGGCGCGCATCATATCCTCGAGCGTCTTAATCGTCCACTCACTATGGCCGTCCGTCTTTAGGTGGTATCCGGTGCTAAAATGTAGCCAGGTACCCAACTCCTCATGGAATATCTTTCAGAATCTAGAAGTAAGCACACATCCCGGTCAGACACAATAGATGTCAGTACCCCATGTCGAGCCACCACCTCACGAACATAAATCTCGGCCAACTTCTCCGAAGAAGAGTTCTCAATAATGGCTAAGAAGTGACCACTCTTTGTCAAACGATCCACTATCACCCATATAGTGTCAACACCCCTAACAGTCTCGGTAGCTTAGTAATAAAATCCATAGTGATCGTTTCCCACTTCCATAGGGGAACCTCTAGAGGCTGCAACTTTCCATGAGGGCCCTGGTGCTCTGCCTTGACCTTCTGGCAGGTCAAACATCTCTCCACAAACCATGCCACATCTCTTTTCATACATGGCCACCAATAATTATGTTTTAGGTCAATGTACATCTTTGTGGCCCACTAGGTGGATATATAATCTCGATTTCTGGGACTCCTTTATACAAATCTGCCTTGCCCCATCCGCATACGGTACCCAAACCCGCTCATGAAGAGTCAGAAGCCCTAAATCGATCCTCTAGCATCTTAGTGGTATTCTTAATCTATTAAGAAGACTTTGGTGCTTGTTTTTGCCTTGGCGGAGGAAGTAGAGAAACTTGAGGTTTCTTTCCCTGGTGTAAAGGCTTTGGATCCAGAATCATGATCTTGTGGGGAATCTTTCTGAGGTATCAAGTTTGTATCTTGTCTTGTATATTTTTGGATCTCTTCATAGTTAATGTTTTGTGTTTTTGGTCCCTTTTTGGGTTAATGGATGAGCTAGGTCATCTAAGGGCTTGTTCTTTCAGATATGCGCTTGTTTCGGTATCCTTGAGCATAAAGGTGCAAGTTTTATGAGAGTTTTGGTCTCATGCACACACTAATAAATAACTAAGTCCTTTTTAAGCTTAAGATCTTCATTTATACATGCATGAACATAAAGTTGGCAACTTTACGTGGTTTTCCAGCTTAAGGAATTCAAATCTATGTTTTGGGGCTATACCTTTAGGGATTAAGTACTTGTTGGTTAACCTCTTGCATCATTAAGCTTTATGGATTCCGTTTGAACCCTTTTGGGTAGTCCCAATGGAAAAAGTTGGAAACTTTATCCTTCTGGACCATGCTATGGACTAGATCTGAGCTTTAGAGCTCTTGGAATCGGAGAAAACAATTTATTGTGTTAAGATGTTGAATCTCGGGCAAACACAGCGTGTTTGCAAGCCAACATGGGGTGTTTACAAGCCAACATGGCGTGTTGGCTGGGGTTTTCCCAATTATCTGGATGATAGCAGAACACGACGTGTCGATGGGGCAACACGACATGCTTGGTCAACATGGGTTGTTGACTTTGACTTTGACTAGAAGTTTGATCAGGGTTGTCCATGGGATATTTTTGGGGCATGTTTGGCCTTTTGGATTGTATGTTTGGGCCTCAGTCTTGGACCAAGCAAGATAAAGGGGTAATATGGTCTTTTTACCCTAAGTATGGATTGAAGAATATAAACTCAATTTCGATTGTTAATTGGGTGTTATTGATATTGATAGTTTGGAGGATTGGCTGCCCAACTGTCAGAGAATTATTCGTGGGTTCACCAGTGCGAGGTGATTCTCCTCACTATTCTATTGGTCGAAGGCACCAATGCCGACCCTATTGGTTTATGTATTGTAGGAAGACCAGGGGTGGCACTTGGCATTGTATGAAAGACCTGAAGGTGGCTCCTGGAAAATATGTATGTAAGACCAGAGTGTGGACTCTGGAAGTTAAGTAGATAAGTAGTTGTAGATTTTATGCTAGTTGTGTTTGTGATGCTTGCATGGAAGACCAGGAGGTGGGTTTTGGCACTTGTCTGTAAGACCCAGGGTTTTGGCCCCCGGCCTGGCAAGGAAGACCATGACACGGCTCGTGGCATAATGTGAAGACTATTATTGGCGCATAGAATCTCTTATCTCATGTTTGATATGTATGATATGTATGGCTCATATGTTATTATCGCAACGCATACACCCGTGTTTTCCGCAACTCGTGATTTTGGGAATGCACTCTGATAATTGTTTTAATGTGAAATACCTTTAAGTGATTTAAAAAACGATAAATGAACATTTTGGCTGTTTTAAAAATGAAAAATTTACCCTCGTGTTTTTGGATGTTACAAGTTGGTCTCAGAGAACTGGTTTGAGGGATTTGGTCATACTCTCGGGTATGCCTGGACTCAAACTGAGGGTTTGGTGTAAATTTTCATAAAATAAATGTTTTACTAAAAAGGGTTTGTAACCCAAGAAAGGTGTGTGATGATTGCAATCGGTCGAGCTCATGTAAGTGGTTCCCATAATACCAATGCATGTTTATTATGATATATGATATGATTATGAGAACAACATGCTATTTTAGGGCTAAGGATCTGCTCAAGATTTTATGATAGGAGAGATGCCTTTATATGTCTGATTGTATGAGCTTTTAGAATTTCATGCTAGTATGGTTTTCAGATAGTGGATAGAATGGCTTGTCTGATCTCTGTCGCATGTGACTGTATTCGCGAGGTAGTTAGTTGACATTGGTAGGAGCCTTTCAGCAGCTGAGAGCAGGGTGAGGTCGGGAACCTAGGAGAGCCTAGGAAGTGCTTCAGTGGGTTCTATTGAGCTGTTTCGTGAGTTTTTGGTACATCAGTTTGATAATGTGACTTAGAGGATTCGGGATGATTCTTGAGGAAAGTATGGATATGTGTGGAAGGTAGTATTGGGCCCGTACTACTTAAAGCACAAGGTCCATAATTGAATCGGGGAGAGTCTTGGAGAATCTAAGAAGCTTGTGGGAGGAGGATTCTTGGGTATGTTCTGATCGTTTACATGTTGTATTTCAGTTTGGTGATGAGCACTTGGGAAGGAGGTTATGGTTGTGATTCGGGTTCCAGCTCAGGTGCAGGTACTGAGCCGATTAGCGAGCAGATGCGGGAGTTCATATCATCGGGGATTACCCGTGGTATTTTGGAGCAGAATCATGTGATCTTTGGTTCGTTCAAGGAGGGGCTTATGGAGATTTTGGATGAGTGCTTGGGCACGTTCCATGCTCAGGTTATGGCTATTGTTGGAGCTCGCACTCTTTCTTTCTTTAAGTTTCGTGCTTGTACATCTCCCACGTTCTCTGGGGAGAAGGACCCCATTGTCAGTAGGAGATGGTTAGCGGATATGGATAACGCATTCAGGACGTGTTTCTGCCCCGAGGAGGCGAAGATCAGATTTGCTTCCTGCCTTTTGAAGGACAGGGCACGAGATTGGTGGGAGGAGGTAGACCGTGAGGTCGGTGATGATATTGTTGATTCTATGTCATGGGATGATTTTTTGACTAGGTTCTGAGCGGAGTTTGCACCGGTGATAGAGGTGCAGCAGTTGGCGCGAGAGTTTCAGGATCTCCGCCAGACTATTGAAACTGTAGCAGAGATCACTGCCAAGTTTCGGGAGAGAGCCTTATTTGTTTCGCAGTATGCAGCGGACAAGGAAATGAAGAGGGTGAGGTATCATGATATGTTGAGGGATGACATCAGGGAGTTTGTGAGTATAACGGGGTGCAAGACCTTGAATGATATGATTTCTAGAGCACGTGAGCGGGAGATCGATTTGGAGCACCTGGGGAAGAGGGGGCCAGATCAGGTGCAGGAAGTGGAGGGTCCCGGGAAGAGACCCAAGACTTCAAATCAACGGTTGAGGGGCCATCAAGATCGTGGTCAGTGTAGCACGTGCGAGAAACTGCATGATGGGGTTTGTCGTTTTAGGAATTTGGGTTGCTACAAGTGTGGCAGGGTTGGTCATGTCAGCGTGGATTGTCCTTAGGGGGGAAGCCCGTTATGTTTTCACTGCAACCAAGTGGGCCACAAGAAGGCTTACCGTTCGATGGTGAGGGGAGGAGCAGTGAGTGCACCTGCTCTGACTACTTTGAGGATCACTGATGGTCGTGAGGTTAGGGCAGGAACCCCAAAAGAGAAGAGTCAGGCATTGCAGTGTCAGACAGGGGAGGCCAGGACTCTAGCAGGTGATATTGTGGGTATGTTATCTTTTGCCTTCTTTTCGTTTTTTATCAGTATTTATGTTGTTTGGAATTTTTTATCGGTCTGGGTAAGCACGATCTTTGGTTAAATTCTCTGTTATTGTTTAATTTGTGTAATCAAGAATTGTTATATGCCTTTTGCATGCCATGAATCGTTAGTGGGTCAGTAAGGGGTGGTATCTTGTGAGCGAGTTTCAATGTGTTCGATTGTTATTCTGGTTCATGGTTGAGATTGGTTCAGGGGTACTGTCTGGAAGGTCTATGGTTAGGTTCAGTGGGTTAGTTCTCTAGGATCATCGGGGTTCAGTGGTTTAGTATTTGAGCTTGGTTGGCCATTGGGGGTGCCAAGGGAAGTGGTCTATGTTGGGTTTTGATACGAAATAAAAGTTTGTTTTTCAAAAAAACCAGCAACGTAAAACTCTAAAAATAACAAGTTTATTTTTAGTTCATAAAAAAACCGAACCATCATGGATCCATTTATAGAGGTTAGAATGAAATAAAAAAACCATAGGTTGTTTTAGAGATAACCTTTGAAGCCTTTGAACCCACTTGGTCTTGGGGTGTTGATGAAGATAGCAAAAATCAAAGCATATGATTTCTCTACATGTATCCACCATCAAGAGTAAGACACTTGGAATGCTAGTTCCTTGTTTTACTCTTGAGTGTCTTAAGCCTTTATGTGCTTAACTCAATTATGAACTAAAGGGAACAACTCAAGAGGTCATCTAAACGCCAAAGTAAAGCACCAAACTTTAAAGGTTTGGAGCTTCTTAATACTCACGGTTTTAGAGAGAAGAAGAAGGGAAGAGTGAAGACCAAAAACTTGCACATTTCTCATACATAAGACACTCTTATATAGTCCATGAGAGGTAAGGCCTAACCATTAAAATAATCTAAAGTAATGGTAGCCTTTAAAAGCATGGGAGACAAAAGGTGGAACGTTGACAAGCAACCTCCCACACCTTCATCATACTTTCGGCCATACTTGTTTTTATAAGAAATATTCTTTTATTTTTATAAACTCTAAATTTATAAAATATAAACTTTGTGTAACACCCAAAAATTTCAAACAAATTTAAACTTTTTAAAACATGTCAAGATCATCAAAACACTACAACTTTGTTTTCAAAATATTATTTATCAGCGTATTCCCAGAAACATAAACATAATATGAGGAACTGTACGATCATGCCTTCGCCATGCCGCGATCCCCTGATGTACCTGAAACAATAAACTGAAACTGTAAGCCCGAAAGCTTTGTGAGTTACCCCCAAAATACCGATATACATACAGTCCACAAAACCATATCAGTAATAACATATCATAAGAAACTGAAACAGCATACAATGGGTCCACAGCTTTACGAGCTGGATTACCCCTGGGCCCTCAGTACGAGTCTGAAATGCCTACCGGGCCCTCAGCGTGTATCTGGAATGGCATCGAGCCCTCAGTACAAGTCTGGAATGCCTATCGGGCCCTCAGCTCATATCTGGAATGCTCTCGAGTCCTCAATATGAGTCTGGAATGCCTACCGGGCCCTCAGCTCATATCTGGAATACTCTAGGGTTTGTTGGCTACCGCACGGAGCAGTACAACCTCAACCCATCCCACATAACATGTAACATATAACATAACTACTGAGCATGCAATAATCATATAACATCATAGGTAGTCCTACAGATCCACCTAACTGGAATAACCACTAACATGCAACACTGACTCATACTCAACATCCAATACTGCTAGGACAACACACCCAATCGGCCGACCTTGGTGCCTTAGACCCCTTAGTATAGTGAGGATAACTCACCTTGCAACTGTCGTCTAAAACTAGAAAGCTCAACTCCCGGATCACCAACACGAGCTCCACCACCTATAGTTACCATAAAACCCTTTTTCACAAATCTCCAAATTACCAAAATACCCTCAGAAGCCAACTGGTCAACCCTTGGTCCAAGTCAAAGTCCACAGTCAAAGTCAATAGTCAAAGTCAACAGTCCATGTTGACTCGACTCGTCGAGTGCAGTTCACCGACTCGTCGAGTCCTTCCTGAACTCGAGAAGTCGTGAAATCCTTGATTGGCTCGTCGAGTTCCCCTTTAACCCGCCGAGTTCATACGTGTCCAAGAATTGGGAGAAACCCTAGCCGACTCGCCGAGTCTTCGAACGACTCGCCGAGTTTAAGGCAATCTTCAACGGACTCGCCGAGTTGTTCATCCAACTCGTCGAGTTCATCACCATCTTCAACGGGCTCGCTGAGTTGTTCATCCAACTCGCCGAGTCCTTGCAGACCTTTATCCATGCAGACGCTTTTTAAGCCATGGCAAGGTTCCAGATTACAGATCCAAGCTTCTAGGGCATGTTTATCACGTAAAGTCGCAAACTTTACGTGCATGCAAAGCTTTAAGACACTTAAATGGAAAAACTAAGCTTGCAATGAAGTCTCACACTTGAGGGAAGGCTCCTACTAGGCAAGGCTGATGACTTTATGGATCTAGAGGTCAAAGGGAGTCCAAATCTGAAGTTACAACTTCAGATCTTAGCTTAAACATGGGGAGCGTTTCATAAAACCCATCCAAAAGAGGTTAAAAGAGAGATGAGCTAAAGGAACAACTTAATACCTTCCAGAGAGTGACAACTGATGAATCTCTTAGCTCCCCACGAGTTCCTAGCCTTGATTTCCTTGCTTCCCCAAGTGTTTCCTTCTCCAAAGTTCCTCCTCCAAGCTAAAACACACCAAAGAACACACACACACACGATTTAGGGTTTGAGAGGGACAAGGGGCAGTAAAGGGGAGGCTGGGGGAGGCCAATGATCCTTTAAATAGGGTGCAAAACCCCAAGATGTAGGGTTTCATATGCCAGCTCCTACTCGTCGAGTCCCTTTTTGGACTCGGCGAGTAGGTAATTAAAATACGTGGACCAACCCGCTGCTACTCGACGAGTAGGGAAATCAACTTGTCGCGTAGCCCTTGAAATCAAGAACTCACACATTAAATCAATACCTGAGAATCGAGGCGTTACAGTTCTCCCGCACTTGAACTAGACTTCGTCCTCGAAGTCTGCTGCAGCGAATAGCTCCGGGTAATGCTCCCGCATTTCAGCCTCCGTATCCCACGTCCACTTGGACCCCCTCCGATGCTCCCACTGTACTTTCACCAAAGGTATCTCCTTATTCCTCAGAATCTTCATCTTTTTCTCCAGTATGACCACAGGCCTCTCTACGTAATTCAGGCGTTCATCAACCTGAATATCATCCAGCGGCACCACCTCCTCTTGATCCATAATGCACTTTCGCAGCTACGAAACGTGGAAAGTGTTGTGTATCCGACTAAGCTCCTCCTACAGCTCTAGCCTGTAAGCCACCTTGCCAACCCTGGAAATGATCCTAAACGGCCCAATATATCGGGGACCAAATTTTCCCCTCTTCCTGAAGCGGATCACGCCTTTCCAGGGCGAGACCTTCAGGAGTACCATGTCACCGACCTGAAACTCTAACTCGGAGCAGCGCCGGTCGGCGTAACTCTTCTACCGACTCTGAGCGGTCTGCAGTCGCTGCCTAATCTTCTGAATCTTCTCGGTAGTCTGCAAGACCACCTCCGTCCGACCCATGACCCTGTGACCAACCTCACCCCAACAAACTGGGGTACGACATCTCCGCACGTACAACAACTCGAATGGTGGGCGCCAAGGCTAGAATGATAGTTGTTGTTGTAGGCGAACTCCGCAAGCGGTAGGTGAGAATCCCAACTCCCACCGAAATCAATGACACCCGCCCTCAACATATCCTCGAGGGTCTGAATAGTCCGCTCGCTCTGGCCGTCTGTCTGTGGGTGGAATGTTGTGCTGAAGTGCAACCGCGTGCCCAGCTCCTCATGGAACTTTTGCCAGAAGTGGGAGGTAAACCTGACATCCCGATCAGAGACAATGGAAACGGGAACCCCATGGCGAGACACGATCTCGCGAACGTACACTTCGGCCAATTTCTCGGCCGATGAGCTCTCCCGTATAGCCAAGAAATGGGCACTCTTGGTCAATCGATCCACGATGACCCATATAGCATCAAACCCCTTCTCCGTCCTCGACAACTTGGTAATAAAATCCATCATGATATGTTCCCATTTCCACATGGGAATCTCCAGGGGCTGCAGCTTGCCATGCGGCTTCTGATGCTCGACCTTTACCATCCTACAGGTCAAGCATCTCTCGACGTACCAAGCGATTTCTCGCTTCATGCACGGCCACCAATAGCTCAAACTCAAATCCCGGTACATCTTGGTGGCCCCCGGGTGAATAGAGAAATGAGACTTATGAGCCTCCTCTATAACCTTCTGCTTAACCCCACCAGACATCGGAACCCAAGCCCAACCGCATCGGGTCAATAGTCCCCGACTATCTTGCACGAACCGGGTGTTCTCACCCTTGATCCTCTCCAGCTTCCAATTCTCCGGTTGCATGCCCTCTACCTGGGCATCTCTGATCAAACTTACAAGCAGAGAATCCACCGCTATCCTTATACATACCGCGGGGGTGGAAGACCCAGCTGACTTGCGGCTCAAAGCATCCGCAACCACATTCGCTTTACCAGGGTGGTAAAGGATCTCGCAATCAGAGTCCTTGACTACATCCAGCCACCTGCGCTGCCTCATGTTCAGGTTCGGCTGATCCATGATATATCTCAAGCTCTTGTGATCCGTGTAAATGGTACAGCGGACCCCATAGAGGTAATGTCTCCATATCTTGAAGGCGAACACCACCGCCCCCAGCTCCAAGTCATGCTTAGGGTATCTCGTCTCATGCGGCTTCAGCTGCCGCGATGCGTAGGCTATCACTCGTCCTCTCTGCATGAGGACCGCCCCTAAACCTGTGATGGATGCATCACAGAACACTACAAAATCCTCGACTCCTTCCGGAAGAGTCAAGACTGGTGCCTCACACAAACGCTAACGGAGGGTCTCAAACGCCCTCTGCTGCTCGGGGCCCCACCGGAAATCCACCACCTTCCTCGTCAGACGAGTGAGGGGTACTGCAATCTTGGAGAAATCCTGTATGAACCTCCGGTAGTACCCTGCCAATCCCAGAAAACTCCTAATATCTGAGGGAGATTTCGGAATCTCCCACTGCATAACCGCCTCGATTTTGGCCGGATCGACCAAAATCCCCTCCTGGTTAACGAGATGTCCGAGGAACTGGACCTCCCGTAACCAAAACTCACACTTCGAGAACTTGGCGTACAGCCGTTCTCGTCTCAGAACTCCCAACAGCTCTCACAGATGCTCCTCATGCTGCTCTCGGGTCTTGGAATATACCAAGATATCGTCTATGAACACAATAACCGAACGATCGAGCATCGACCTGCAAACCCGATTCATCAGGTCCATAAACATTGCTGGCGCGTTGGTGAGCCCAAACGGCATCACCACGAACTCGTAATGTCCATAACGAGTTCGGAACGCGGTCTTCTCTACGTCCTCCTCTCTAACCCTGACCTGATGATACCCAGACCTCAAGTCTATCTTGGAAAACCAAGATGTGCCCTGCAACTGATCGAAGAGATCGTCTATCCTCGGGAGTGGGTAACGGTTCTTCACCGTTAACTTATTCAACTCCCGGTAATCAATGCACATCCGGTGCGAACCGTCCTTCTTCCGGACAAAAAGGATTGGCGCTCCCCATGGGGAACTGCTAGGTCGAATGAACTGCTTGCCTAGCAGTTCCTGTAGCTGCGACGACAACACCTGCATCTCTGGTGGTGCCAATCGGCACGGCGCCTTAGTGATAGGTGTTGGGTTTTGAGCATTCTAACACTCCTATGGTGTACATGCAACCCTATAAACCTTGGATCTATGTTTTCTCTATTATACATGCAAATATTAACTATTCCAAGGTTTCATCCTAACTAGCATATTATGAAGCACCTATACTACAAAGTTCTAGTTAGATGACATACCTTTTGATGTAGCTTGATGTCTTCAAGCTTTAAGAGCTTAGCCCCAATAGTGTGGAAGCCTCAAATGGAATCACAAATCACCAAAACACCTTGGAAGAACTTGAGAGAATATGTATGCACACTAAAATAGGCCCACTCTTATTTTCACACACTTATGCCAATTTTGTGAGCCAAGGACCCCTTTATATATTATGGAGGATTAGGGTTACATCCATGTAAACCCTAATACCCATGACCTTTCATTTACGTAGGATCCATGGGTTAAAAGCTCCATGGACCATCCATGAAAGCTTAGCCCAACCTAAATGAACTTGGCCCATTCCATATATATAAGAGTCCATATTTAATTAGTTCTTTTTGATCACTTAATTAATTCTGAATTAATTCTTGATCAATACTAATTAAATAATATGATTCCATATTAATATATTAGACCTTATAATATATTAATATAAATCATAAATATACTATTCTCAAAAGACTATCCATATAAATTGTGTCGGTGAAGTGCAACCCAAATGGACCATGCTGGGTCGGTTCAAGTACATACCAAATATAGTTATGGACTTAGACATTAATCCAACAGCCTCCCACTTGGATAAGTCTAAAACTATTATTGAGTATGACTTAAAAACCTAACTGGCAATCGTAGCTCTTAAAGCCGCTGTCGAACTCTGACCTTGTCAATGACTTGTCCATTAGATAAGGGATCATATATTCCTCCATTCTAGATATCATATTGACTGAGACATGGATTATAATCATTCTCTCTGTCCATTTGTTGTTTCCCGATTTTCGATTTATGATGACTGACTGATTGAACAAATCAAATCAGTCCTGGCTTGGCCAAGCACTCACATGTGTCATCGCTAAATCATCGAGGGGCCCACATATATCGCTTTTATCCCGAAGGTAAAAGGAATGGATAAACTTCGACTCATATGGCTTGTTCTACTACTTGTTGAATCATACACAAAGGCACGTTTTATAACATCGAGTTACCAAATGCGTTTTCGTGCAATCAATGTATAACCAACTCATAGTAACAACTCATATCTCTAGGTTTGAAGAATATAAGATATTATCGTCTCATGATCACTCGTGATAAAATCCATGAAGTGATTCAAATGGGTGCGGGTTGAATCCAATACTCATAACTTATGAGCACTCATGAGTGTTGTAGCACCATTTTGTCCACCAACTTGGACCTCTACAAACCAACCCATGACAGTCTTGATTCATATCTACTTCCAACATATGACCGACTGTGGATGGTTTGAATAACTTAATCATTCAGGAAGAACGACTTAGTTATTCTGGAAGTCAAAACATGCAAAGTGAAACACAAGAATAAATGAATCAAATATGGTATCAAACCCTATGAATATAAATAAACACTTTTATTTATCACCATACTGATTACTCATTATTCATTGTTTCGGTTTTATCAACTTTATACTTGAATTAAAAACACTAGTTGTCCCATGCTCCAAGCATGTACACTATGTTTTTCTTAAACAATAGCTTTGCCATACACCAAGTATGCACTCTATGTTTGTCTATGATCCTTACTTTGTGAAATAAACCAATTGAACATAATTTCAATGATTCTAATTTCACACTCCCAAATCCTTATCAAATTCCTATCATTTATCGAAATCTATTTAGATTTTAAACTTATATGCACTGACCCTCCTGTAATGAATATGTACAAAGTCACAAAGACTTGTCAACAGTCATTATAAGGTATTCCAATGGAGATCAACTCCATGGAAACTAAGTCTCATATTCAAAGTACATTGCTTTGGACATGCTTCTTGCATTAAGTTTTCTAATCTTACACAGATAACTTCCACCTATGGAGACAACTCCATATTCTCATTTTGACTATCACTTCTGAATAAGAGATGCCTTTTTTCAGAATATATCAATATGGTCCTTCCAAAATTAGCACTATACTTCCAACTGTCCCTGCGCAACCAATCTTTGGTAAACCTCAGATTGTCCTCGACAATTGCTTAATCATTTTATTCATATCCAATTCTAGACCTTTTCCCTTCTTAGTGCCTCTGGGCATTTGGAAAAATTTAGAAATGACAAATATTATAGCACATGCAATCGATCCTGTACCCAAAGCAAATGGTACACGATTCATGATGTCTCACATAAAGACATGATTCTAGACCAGTCTTTTGCTACAATATTTTTATTTGCCATGTTTTCAAAATTTGACTATGAAGAGGGATGCCGTAATCATAATCGAATTTTGAGAACGCAATATATAGAATTTCCTTAAGTTGAACCAATCCAACATGAAATTCATATATATATTCTTGACTAAAGATGATTAAGGTCTCAATCTAAGCCTTTAGAACTGAAATGAAGTATATCCTCTCCCTTAATTATAGCAAAACAACTTTTTCAATCCCTGCAGACTCACGAATTGAAACTTTTGTTTTCTATAATTAACATTGCTAACTTGCAACACTAACAATAATTATCATGCTCCCACTAACATGATGATTATTAGCATAACACTTATGCTCCCACTAGCTTTGACATGTACTCAGAAATCAGCTGGACTTCTAGAAATCAATACTTTATTGACTTTCTTACCAAATTTCAGATTTCTGATACGAGATGCTTTGATAAAACTTTATCAAAATCATACACCTTTCCATAGATAGCATGCATGTGTGTCTAAACAATTTCAGAACTATGAAAAGGGATGCCGTAATCATAGTCTCAATTGTTTAGACCTTTTGCCATCTGCTTTAAATCTACTTGGTGGAAGTGTTTCCTCACCATCATTTTCATGAATCGGAGAGAAACCTTATGACCCTTAGATTTTATGGTGTATGTGTTCTTATCCATGTGAATCGTCAAAACCATAGTCACAAGACAAGGATAATGACAAATCCAAACTCATATGGACTGAACTTATGCAATCTTAACTTCTTGCCACCTGGCAGTACAAGGGTCTGCCATTGCTTCCAAGTTGTTATGCAACCAATTGAGAACTTTCAGAACTCCTATGCAAAACCAACTTTAACTGGAATGGGCACAGAATATGTCAACACGATAGGTTATAAACCTCAAGTCGTGTGCTAGTGAAGAACCTCAGGTTTTATTCTTGATTATTTCTTGAAATTCTTTTTAGGATCTTTAAGACTCCCACTATCCTCTTGACATATAAGACTATCTTGCCAAATATTCAAGAGATAGTGCAGATTCTTTATCAAGACAAACACATCACACAATTGGCCTTAGTTGGTCTTTGTTTTATCCAAAACAACACAACTTACCAATTTCAAATGTACAAGAGTAGGACACTTTTACTCTTACATTTGACAAGTGTTTTAAACCTTTCTTTAAGATATGTCACTCAAGTTACAATCTTGGAGTATGACTATAAGAATTGTTTTGGAACGAAGTATGACTCATCTTCCTGATCTAACCATTTCAACAATTCATGACTCCTCTTCTTAGTCATAAGAATGCACTAAGATGACCTTTAGAGGACTAATTGGGATATGATTTCTAAATCATTAAGATGATCACAAACATGATACTAAAGTACTCTCCCATCTTTTCAGATTTGAGAAACTTTTATCTTTCTGCCTAATTTGATTCTTCCCATTCGTTCTGCCATACATTGAGACTTTTCCAATGTTTCAGAATTATACTTAAACTTGTAAGTATAACCATATTTACTAAACTTTAGTAAATCAAATAGTCTTAACGAGCTTTGTGGTGGACATGACCAGTGCATAAGAATGTGTACTCGATCCCTTTAGTCCTTCACTTGACTCACACATCCATGTGAACAAGTAATTAGTCTTGATTTTCCAATGCTTGAAAGTTCTCATTCATCATACTATTCAACTTGCATGATTCCAAGTTTCGGTCCAATTGAAACTTGGGCGATGAGGAACTTTCCTGATTTGGTAAATTTAGACACTACTACAAATGAAAGAATCAAATCCATTTTCCAATATTGCTGTCAGTGAATCATATAAGCAACAATTTTCCACAAATGCCATTGTAAGGATACTTCAAATAAATAAAATTAAACAATTTTCTTTTATTTTAAAACTTTGCGGAAAAACTTATCCTTACAATCCACATGGAAAATTGTTGTTATCTATTCCTTAGCAATATATCATAACTTCTTAAGCAACTGCTCAAAATTCTGATGCGATCAAAATCCACCTTCGCGATCAGAATCATCATATACTTCCTTTAAGATTTCTCTCTATTCTTTGATTCTTAAAACATCAACATGTGACCCAGTCACATCATGTAATGAGGATCTCAGAATAGAACTTAAAAGAGTTAGATAATGGGCTCTACCTGATGTAGAGTCAAACTTATTGACTTTAACATCCTTAGGTAAATTTGGCAGCTTTGCAATCAACGCCCCTTCCTTTGGCAAAATAAACATATAGACCCTTTGGTAATGGGACTATCTCAGACTTAGCCTTTCTCTTTACCATTTAGTCAACCGGGTTGACTATGGCCAATCCCTTTCCATTGGGAAGAGAATGCTTTTTCAGGATTTCCAGTGTCACCATTGTCACTGTCCATAAAGTTTTTGGGAAGTTGATCTTCTAATCAAATTTGCTTTACTATCGTTCCAAATCATTGCTGATTCAGCAGCACCAAGCAAATAGATATGATCATTAAGGTTCATGTCATAGTCTGTTTCATAGTAGTCCCAAAGGAACTCACTATGTGACTTAGAAAGTGATTGAACATCCAACTTTCTCAAGACTTTGACACCCAACTCTCCCGGCTTGTCAATATGTGACTTCATCTCTAAGATGTGATCACACATAGACCTTGCTTGCCATTAGGGCTTGAGTGACCTTGAACTTGTGGGTTAGGGAGAATAATTGGAGGAGGTGGAGGAAGAGAAGTATGACTTCCATGAGCCAAACTCGGGAAGTCATATTCATTAGGAAAGCTTGGTTTGGGAAGATCATTGTTGTCTAAACTAGACATCAACAATGGGAGAAATTCACGTAAAGTTGATTTAAGTCCTTAATATAACACCCAATATGATATATTAAGGCTATGACCCAACAAACTATTTTATAACTTGGAAGAGGGATGCCGTAATCCAAGCTATAAAATATTTAAAGGTAGGTGAATGACGATTCAACAATTTCCACCAAGATAAACGAAATGTATTATTAGGTTTTAATTGGTTTTGAAACTCCTAGATTCTTTTGAGATTCATTGAACTTTTCAATGACATGTTTCTATCTCGAGTGTGCCCTTCAGGTTTTGTGACTGGGATGCCGAGGATCACAAAACAAGGTGTGAAGTAACCATGCAAATATACTTGGTACCCTTAATATTTACCCCTCAATCGATGTGCCGGTTAACCACACACGCTCCAACGATACTAAGATAAACATTAAGTTACCCTTTGCCTACCTTGTTAAGTCCAGGTTAGTGTGCCGGTTAACCACACACGCTCCACTAACAGCTTAAACAAAGTGCAAAGTGTAATTTCATGGATTAGCACCTTATTCACATTTTCCTAAGTAACTAAGATTGGGAATTTATAAGTGTTTAGTTACTTAGTATTTATCGTTATACTTATAATGAAGGGAGAATTATAGTCCTTGTCCTACCTGTTCGGCTAACGACCCTCCACCGGTCAAGGAAGCGGTGAGTGAGAGTGGACACCCATTAATCTGCCATTTTATAGGCAGTAACCTTATACCCCCCCTTATAGACCGGCTTCGTAAATGAGGCCTACTACTGGTAAGACGACTTGCTCTTATACATATAATATATAAACTTTTAATATTATAATAGTATAAGGGTGTATTTTAGACATTTAAAATACTTGGTGGTTTAATCTATTAATTAAACTATACTTTTAATTTAATTAAACTCAAACCATATATTTATGGATTTAATAATACTCTTTTAATTAAACGCTTTAATTAACTATCAATAAAGTCCATAAGAGTTAATTTGAACTATTCAACAAAACATCATAATTCCAATTATTAAACTCAAAATTAAAACCATTTAATTAATTGTTTAAGTTATGAACCCAAGAGTTTTAGAATTCAATTCTTTTTTTCATAAAAAACTTTTCTCAAATTCCAAAACTTGAGGGCAAGTTTTGTAATTCTTGAAAACCTTTGGATTCCATAACTTATGGAATTAATGGTGTTTTATGATGAAACTTTCCATGTTCCATAACTTAAGAACAAGTTATGGAATTCTTTAAAACATTAACACCAAATTTTGTAACTTCATAAAAACTTTGAATCAAAATTTTTTTTAAAAAAAAAACTTTCATATCCATAACTTATGGAAGTTTCAAAAACCCTTAAGATCACAACTTAAAAAAAACTTTTGAGCTCCAAAATTTTATGACAAAATATGTAACTCCTTAAAACATTTAGATCAAACTTTTAAAACTAATAAAATAATCATATCATTTTATCTTTTACTAAATTTGACCTAATTCAACTCATATAACAAATGATTCAAATTTTACAAATAATTCGTTTTTCACAAAACAAGTAATTATCTTAAAATTTGACAAACGTCATGTAGCTTGATGTACATTCAACTTGAAAATAAAACATTTGCATCAATATAACAGAAAACAACCTATGACTCTGATACCACTGTTGGGTTTTGAGCATTCTGACACTCCTATGGTGTACATGCAACCCTATAAACCTTGGATCTATGTTTTCTCTATTATACATGCAAATATTAACTATTCCAAGGTTTCATCCTAACTAGCATATTATGAAGCACCTATACTACAAAGTTCTAGTTAGATGACATACCTTTTGATGTAGCTTGATGTCTTCAAGCTTTATGAGCTTAGCCCCAATAGCGTGGAAGCCTCAAATGGAATCACAAATCACCAAAACACCTTGGAAGAACTTGAGAGAATATGTATGCACACTAAAATAGGCCCACTCTTATTTTCACACACTTGTGCTAATTTTGTGAGCCAAGGACCCCTTTATATATTATGGAGGATTACGGTTACATCCATGTAAAACCTAATACCCATGACTTTTCATTTACATAGGATCCATGGGTTAAAAGCTCCATGGACCATCCATGAAAGCTTAGCCCAACCTAAATAAACTTGGCCCATTCCATATATATAAGAGTCCATATTTAATTAGTTCTTTTTGATCACTTAATTAATTCTGAATTAATTCTTGATCAATACTAATTAAATAATATGATTCCATATTAATATATTAGAACTTATAATATATTAATATAAATCATAAATATACTATTCTCAAAAGACTATCCATATAAATTGTGCCGGTGAAGTGCAACCCAAATGGACCATGCTGGGTCGGGTCAAGTACATACCAAATATAGTTATGGACTTAGACATTAATCCAACAATAGGGGCCGCACCTGGCACCAGGTCGATCCTGAACTCGACCTGCCTCTCCGGAGGTATCCCTGGCAACTCCTCCGGGAACACATCTGCAAACTCCCTGACTACCGATACATCGGAAACCGAAATCTGATCCCTGACTCCCGTATCTACCACATACGCTAGATAACCCGCACACCCGTGTTGAATGTACTGCCGAGCCCTGGCAGCTGAGCAAAACCCTGATCCCACTCTGGTGCCCTCGCCATATACAATCAGTTCTCCCCCACTTAGGGTTCGAACTACCACTCGCTGGCCCTCGCAATCAATCATAGCACCGAACCGACTGAGCCAATCCATGCCTACAATCACGCACACCTCCCCCATGGGGATCGGAATCAAATCTATCAGAAAGGACACCCCGAAAATCTCCAAGTCACACCCTAGATAAACTGAAGTAGCAGAAACCCCGTGTCCGTTGGCGATAGAAACTCGCAACAGACATTCTAGCTCGCCTACTGGCACTCTGAACTCCCTACTAAAAGTCTGAGATACAAAGGACCGACTCGCCCCCGAGTCGAACAAAACCAAAGCAGGCAAGGAGTTCACTAGAAACATACCTAATCACAGGTACAACAGATATAGTAAATGAGATAAAGGATAGAAACATACCAGCAACCACATTCGGTGCTGCCTTGGCCTCCTCGGCCGTAAGCCGAAATGCGCGTCCCTGAGCCTTCGGAGGCTCTGCTCTGCCCTGCCTCCCATCGGTAATCCTCAACGTAGCCGGCGCAGGAGCCTGTGCCGGCTTGGCGGCAAGTAGTGGACAGTTGGCCCTCATGTGGCCAACCTGATCGCAGTGATAACATAACCTCATACCCTGAACTGGGGCAGCCTGGCGACAGTCCTTTGCGTAATGCCCCTCCTTGCCACACCTGTGGCACCCACTACCAACTCAACACACATTAGAATGACCCTTTCCGCACTTCCCACAAATGTGGCTCTGCTGACCCCCGATCCTAGTATCAGCGGTCTTAGACCGCTTCGGCGCCGGCTGAGAATGTGTCGGGGCCTGCCGCTGCTCTCTCAACTGCTGCTCAATCTCCAACTCACACCGTCTGGCGGCCACCTGCAACTCTAGAAGAGTATCACATCGCTGTGTAGACACAAACTGACAGAAATCCGTCTTGAGCATGCTCAGATAACGGGTCATCTGAGCCTGCTCTGAAGCAAACTCCGGGCAAAACATCGCCCTCTCAGTGAACATCCGGGTGATTTCCGTCACCGACTCCCCATCCTGTCTCAAACTCAGAAACTCCTGTGCCAAACGTTCCCGCTCAACCCGCGGAATGTAGCGGGCGCGGAACATGTCCCTGAACTGCTCCCAAGTAACAACAGCTCTCTGATCATCAGTGTACGACCGAGTCGCAAGTCTCCACCAGTCCTTGGCCCCAGACCTAAGCAGGTTCAGAGCACACCTGACCTTCTGGTCAGCAGGACACGAGCAGGTGAAGAAACACCCCTCCACATCTGAAATCCATCTCATAGCCTTGATGGGATCCTGCGTCCCATCAAAAGTAGGGGGCTTCGTGTTATCGAAGTCCCTGTACTGAAAACCTCTACCAACTCCTCTCCCTGCCACTGATACAGCTAATGCAGCTGCTACGGAGGCTATCTCTACAAGGGCTGCGTAGCGCTCATCAAAATACTCCAAAATGGCGGTCTTAATCGACCCGAACATCTCCGGTAACTGAGCCCGGAATGCAGCAGCGACCTCATCATGCAGGATCTCTCGAATCCTGGCATCCAACTCCTCTGTACCCATCTGCACCACCGGCTCAGGTGCTGTTGGCCCCTCCTGGCCTCTGTCCCCTGATCCTGATCCCGAACCGGATCCAGCCATGAAGCGCGTCGTCATCACCATTCTGAAACATACCACAAGATATCAGATAATCCATATAAATAACTGGGAGCCAACTCCCTACTAACCCTAAGAGTTGTGACTTCCTTGCTACGCGTATGGGTCCTGTGCTTACAGTAGTATGGGCCCCTACTACCTTCCACACCTACCTACATTTGTCTCAAGTATCACCACAACGCCCTAACTGAATATACAACATGGCGAGCGCTCAATCCTCAATTCTAGAGGAATGCTAAATATTTCATAACTGGCCTACCGACCTCTCACATAACCCACTTATCCATGAAACTTTCACTAACCCTGCAGTACTAGTGTGTGCTAGCCATACATAACGCTGGACCCTATAGACTTTCGAATATCCAATCCTACCCTAAGCTCCCAATCAAACAAGAACAGAACATAAGGCCAAATCAAACATTCTCAGGCTATAAGATCTTAATTATGTATAACCGTGATGCATACACTAAGCAACTACAGTAATGATGCCAATCTCATATAAAGGAAACCCTAGGCTAGCACGCATCATTTAATCAGGCAATTCTATCATGCAATTCCTGAAGATCCCTAGCCTAGTGCGAACATGTTGTTCTAATATATCTCATAATCTAATAACTTGTATGGTATTTTGGGGTCTACTTACTGGCTCCGGCTGATCGTACACCCTGCATCCTCCTTTACTTAATTTGAAAACCATTTTAGAATTCATTTTGAAAATCTTTTCCTTGATTTGAGACTGGAGTCACACGAGTCTTCCTCCAATTCACTCAAACCAAGGTTCTGATACCAACTTGTAACACCAAAAAATTTCAAACAAATTTAAACTTTTTAAAACATGTCAAGATCATCAAAACACTACAACTTTGTTTTCAAAATATTATTTATCAGAGTATTCCCAGAAACATAAACATAATATGAGGAGCTGTACGATCATGCCTTCGCCTTGCCGCGATCCCCTGATGTACCTGAAACAATAAACTGAAACTGTAAGCCCAAAAGCTTTGTGAGTTACCCCCAAATACCGATACACATACAGTCCACATAACCATATCAGTAATAACATATCATAACAAACTGAAACAGCATACAATGGGTCCACAGCTTTACGAGCTGGATTACCCCTAGGCCCTTAGTACGAGTCTGGAATGCCTACCGGGCCCTCAGCGCGTATCTGGAATGCCATCGAGCCCTCAGTACAAGTCTGGAATGCCTACCGGGCCCTCAGCTCATATCTGGAATGCTCTCGAGTCCTCAGTATGAGTCTGGAATGCCTACCGGGCCCTCAGCTCATATCTGGAATACTCTAGGGTTTGTTGGCTACCGCACGGAGCAGTACAACCTCAACCCATCCCACATAACATGTAACATATAACGTAACTACTGAGCATGCAATAATCATATAACATCATAGGTAGTCCTACAGATCCACCTAACTGGAATAACCACTAACATGCAACACTAACTCATACTCAACATCCAATACTGCTAGTTCAACACACCCAATGGGCCGGCCTTGGTGCCTTAGACCCCTTAGTATAGTGAGGATAACTCACCTTGCAACTGTCGTCTGAAACTAGAAAGCTCAACTCCCGGATCACCAACACGAGCTCCACCACCTATAGTTAATATAAAACCCTTTTTCATAAATCTCCAAATTACCAAAATACCCTCAGAAGTCAACTGGTCAACCCTTGGTCCAAGTCAAAGTCAACAGTCAAAGTCAACAGTCCATGTTGACTCGACTCGTCGAGTGCAGTTCACCGACTCGTCGAGTCCTTCCTGAAGTCGAGAAGTCGTGAAATCCTTGATTGGCTCGTCGATTTCCCCTTTAACTCGCCGAGTTCATACGTGTCCAATAATTGGGAGAAACCCTAGCCGACTCGCCGAGTCTTCGAACGACTCGCCGAGTTTAAGGCAATCTTCAACGGACTCGCCGAGTTGTTCATCCAACTCGTCGAGTTCATGACCATCTTCAACGGGCTCGCCGAGTTGTTCATCCAACTCGTCGAGTCCTTGCAGACCTTTATCCATGCAGACGCTTTTTAAGCCATGGCAAGGTTCCAGATTACAGATCCAAGCTTCTAGGGCATGTTTATCACGTAAAGTCGCAAACTTTACGTGCATGCAAAGCTTTAAGACACTTAAATGGAAAAACTAAGCTTGCAATGAAGTCTCACACTTGAGGGAAGGCTCCTACTAGGCAAGGTTGATGACTTTATGGATCTAGAGGTCAAAGGGAGTCCAGATCTGAAGTTACAACTTCAGATCTTAGCTTAAACATGGGGAGCCTTTCATAAAACCCAACCAAAAGAGGTTAAAAGAGAGATGAGCTAAAGGAACAGCTTAATACCTTCCAGAGAGTGACAACTGATGAATCTCTTAGCTCCCCACGAGTTCCTAGCCTTGATTTCCTTGCTTCCCCAAGTGTTTCCTTCTCCAAAGTTCCTCCTCCAAGCTAGAACACACCAAAGAAGACACACACACACGATTTAGGGTTTGAGAGGGACAAGGGGCAGTAAAGGGGAGGCTGGGGGAGGCCAATAATCCTTTAAATAGGGTGCAAAACCCCGAGATTTAGGGTTTCATCTGCCAGCTCCTACTCGTCGAGTCCCTTTTTGGAATCGGCGAGTAGGTCATTAAAATACGTGGACCAACCCGCTGCTACTCGACGAGTAGGGCAATCAACTCGTCGAGTAGCCCTTGAAATCAAGAACTCACACATTAAATCAATACCTGAGAATCGGGGCGTTACACTTTGTCTTTAGGTAAGAGACAAAAGAATCTCACTAGTCCAAAATGTTGTGCATGACTTATTAATTCATACCATATGAAATAATAACTAGTAATACTCTCTTATAATTATTATTTTCACAAAACAATAATTATTACCTAATGAAAGTACAATAATTGAAATTATTTATTAATAATCACATTAATAATAAATATACAAAATGTGCCAACTTTATAAAGGTGTGACCCTATAGGATCATATATTATGAGCAATATCACTCCATAATGATTCTTGGGCATATAGATCCAACAATCTCCCACTTGCACAAGATTCATTATATACTGACATAGACAGTAGCTGACGTCTAGCAACGGGCTACTACCCATAACAACATATGAAGGCTGCCATTTCATCAACAGCCAATTCCAGGAGCTCTAAGCTACAATTGTTACTAAAGGTGTGGTATCTATTATTCCTTTGTCTCAGACATCATGTCGAACATGAGATATGGATCGCGATCAATCTCATTTACTATTCAAATTTAACTAAGGCCTTAGATGTCATGCTCTCAACGAATAAGAGAGACAAATCCCATCTTGACTACATACGCCCATCAATGTAGTTCATGTCATACCCAACGATGGCCCTTATGACTGCCTTTTGCGAAACAACGTTAAACCATGTCAAAGCACAACAATTTCTACATCTCAAGTCCTAAATATGTATCTCAGGTCTAAGAATACAAAGATCATCTTGACTATATACGCCTATCAATGTAGTTCATGTCATACCAAATGATGGCCCTTATGATTGCTTTTTACGAAACAACATTAAACCATGTCTAAGCACAACAATACCTACACTTCAAGTACAAAATATGTATCTTAGTTCTAAGATTAAAAAGATACAACCTTGATCAAAACATCACTCTTGACTATGTTCCATAAAGTGGTTTTGATGCGGGTTAAGTCCAATACTTATTCTCTTAATCAAGTACCTATGAAGTTGGTAGCAGCTCTTTTCCATTCTCACCTCCATGAGAATCCACCAATCCACTCATATTAGTCTTATCTCATAGATGCTCCCACAACTATGAATGACTATGGACATTTAGAATAACCTATTTATTCAAGGATTTAAACATGCTAATATAGAACACATCAATTATTTAATGAAAGACTCATATCCAATATGACATTCATTACAATATATATTGCTTTATTGTTCCAATATCCAAATACTAAATTTCAATCAAATATATCTCCTTATATCAACAAGGCTATATAGCACCAGCTTGACTTTCATGCTTTAGCTAATGAAGCAGCTTTGTTAAGTAGATTTGACAACCTTGATTTGTATAAACTTTGCGAATACAATCAATTTCAGTTTTATATATAGCTTATATATAAAGAAAAACTATTGAGAATGAATTATATGTTTGAATATGACCTAGATACCATTAGTTGCGTAATGGGATTACTCATAGTCATAATGAACTATACATTAAGCATCTTTGTATGTGGTTCTCCAAACCACAAGGTACTCTAACTATGATGTGTAACTGTAATTGAAATCTACATGGAGCCACTATCCATGTAATTATCTCTTCATTCATAATGAGGATACACCTGATTGTGACTGAGAATCATTTTAATCTATTTGAAAATTTAGCACATGTGTAACAACTTTAAATATAGCTCTCTTTCAAATACTCTGCAGATTAGGAATATTTCTTTAGTTTTCGCAAGTACTTTAGAATGTTCCTATAAGTCACACAATGAATTGTTCTAGGATTATACTGGTATCATTCGACATGCTCTAAGCATACGACTTATTTGGCCTTTATGCATAATCATGACATATATGATTTCTCCAATTGCAGCAGCATATGGAACACAATCATGTTATCTAGTTCAAAAACAATTACACTAGGATTTTACTCAAATTCATGTCATGTGGTTTTTGACAAGATAACTCTCTCAGAGTCCTTTATCTTAAGCTCTTCAAGATCCTTGACGATTAATGCAATTTTACTTAATCCTTTAAGTTGCCATGATCTATCTATATAGATCCTTATTCCAAGAATTAATATGTCGACTACATATAACATTAGTAATGTTATCGCGCTCTCAATATCTTTGTAGAAAACACAGGAGTCATCTAGATTCATAATTAAATCACACTATGTAATTATCTTATAAGAAAGAATATTCTTACTTTGAGATGTTAGCTTAAATCTTGGAAATATTTTCATTCATGTATGTTTTCTCCCTTGAAAACTCACTTACTCTTTATAGTCAAACTATATCGAGGAAGATTAATCAAGCCCATATTTGATAATCATACATAAATGCATCTCTATGTGTTTTATTATTTTCTGATCAACCATTGAGCAGATTCAACAACAGTTGAAAACTTGCTAGTTCCAAACTATGATGCATTTAGCTTATGGATCTTTAGTTCTTAAATCTCCAAATTGCTTCCATTTAGAAAAAGCACTTTCTAATCACTTATCTTATGGAATGACAATTAGTGGGATTAGTAGAAACTTCATCCTAAACAATCATTTAGGATATTCTACATAAATGCAGTTAGTAAATGCTAAAGTGGTTGACCTTATTGTCTAACATAAGCTCTATAATACTATACATTTTAGATAAGGATAAACCATTTCATCCTTAGCCTAAGAAAGTATTTAATCTATTTGTTTGGTTGGAAAATATATATGTTCAATATATATTTGTTGCAGTGAGCATAATTCCAAAAATTTATAAAGTAAATAGTTCTTTTAAAACATCATATAATAGACTGCAAGGTCTATGTTTTATCCTCTTTAAAAACTTGTACTATCGACATTCAGCTACTGCCCAGGTGACCCTATCCCACTAGATAATACAAAGGTAACCTCGAATATCAAAAGATAGATTCAAGTGACCAGGTGATCATGTGCCACAAGAAACATAGTAATGACAAGTGAGTGTCTTTGTCAGAATGAGTTGTGAATCAATTCCACAACTTCTAAGATATTCCAAGAAGACTTGGTTTACAAAACTCATTTTCTTTATCACAAGAAATTGTTAATGATGATCTCATTAAGTCGTATTTCAATCTTCACTATGAAAAATTTGATCAAATCAAAAGGTTTCATCAACGACGAATAAAAGTTGTGAGTGAAATTGATTAAGTATCTATCACCAAATCTATTCATGGATTGAAAAAGATTACATACATCAAATATGTATAATTCTTTGTCAAGCCTTTTGTTCTTTAACTACTAATAGATAAAGACACTTGTGAATCATCTTCCTATATAAATATGATTCACATATATCAAATTAATCAAGCTTATTTGCCTTCAAAAATTCCATCCTTTTGAAGTTGGTATATGTATTTCTTATTTATATTGTCATGATGATTATGACATACATAAGTTACAATCAAATAGCATTTGATTATATATGTGTTATGATCAGAACTATTAATTTAATGAAAGATTATAGATTTACTTCATAAATAACATTATGAGAAATTATTCTTTAACACATAATACATCGTTTCAGAACATGAATGTGAACATCCATTAAACGATAAGTACATTAAGATTTATTCATAAATTACAACTGTTACATGTCCCTATAAGGATAGGTACAATATATCTATTGCTTAAATAAAAGACTATAACAACACTTGTTATATCTTCAACTCAAAATGTCATTCATTTGTAATCAGTTGATTATTTCTTCCATTCATCAATTCATAATATCAATTATTAGTTTCACTTTAAGTATAACATACTCAAGTAAATGATGAAAAAATAAATAGTTCTATCATATAGATGTATGAAGTCTTGTCCAAGTCAGACTTCTTCAGCTCGATGAGATTAGATGAGCAATTCCTATTTTAGTGTCTAGTTTCTTCCACAATAGAAACAACATTAGTCATTTGGTCCTTTCTTGATTTCTGGGTTTATGCTGTATTTCCCTTAACTGAACTATAAGTCTATATGAGTGCACAATCTCTTAGACTTCCTTTTATTCAATGCTTGAACAGACTTGAAGCTATTTCTAGTATTCTGATTGAATATTTGCTTTACTTGATGAGACATTTAATATATTTTATAATTATCCAAGACTTTCTGCGAGTCAAGGTTAATTTTTTCAATATGATGTGAGATACATCATCATCACAATAATACTTCCATTAAAGTATCATGATCAGACTAACTGGTTGCAGAGGTTACTCAAGTATGGGATCTTTCAATATATATTATTTCTATTTATCTTAAAGGTAGAACCTCGAAATATTATACCAGTTATAGAAATTATAACCATCAAATCCTACTGACTCTTGAAACTCAACAAGAGAGAGATTTTTCAGGGTGTAAAATTATTAACAGTTATCAACAAAATTTAACAAAGTTTCATTTAGTATTTTCAATATTTAGTCTTTAAAAATTAATACCTTATATTGTTTCTTAAAACATTAATTTATTAAAGTCTAGGATCCAAGTAACGAAACAAGTAAATGGTTAGGCGACTCTTATCCCATAAACTTAATCAAACTCGGTAGGTAGCGATTACCAATTGCATACGATATGTAACTCCTAGATTATGGGATCCTAAACAACTATTGTTTAGCTTGGCATGTTTATCCCATTTATTCCTAAAAACTCTTATGCTTAGGCAACCTTTATCACATAAGAAATTGATCAAATCATCCATTTAAAAAACATGTGAGTTCTATTTCACAAATGGTTCGACGACCTTTATCCCATAAGAAAATACAAAAACACATTGACTATTTTTGACAACTCAAATGAATAAGGTGACGCTAAAATCCATATGAACTACACAAAAATCCCAAGTGAATTTTAAATTGATTGCATAGATTTGAAGTTTTGTAAATAATGGTTTATATATGTTTTACAATTATAGTTTATAAAAATATGGTCTCATGAATATTGCATGCATCCAACAATTCATTTACCTTTTTGTAAAATTCATATCACTTGTTATTGTTATGAGGTTCTTTAGGTGCCAAATAAAATTTTATTTTATTTGCCATTAATCGCGATCAATTATAAACTAAAATCCGGTATTTTAAAGTTTAGTCGTAGATCGATTTTAAGAACCGGTAACAGTCTTAATAAAACTTTATTTCATACTTAAGACTTGGAGTTTTTGATGAGTTATAAAACCACTATTTTAAATCTCCTTTTAACAATAAAAAACTTATGAGTTCATGAATTTATAGAATAAACTCATTTTATTTTATAAACTCATTTTTATGCATCTTATGATAAAAATCATATTTTGATAAACCAAAACTTGGGTGATGATACTTATGTTTTAAATCTCATTTAGCAAGCATAAAACATAATATCAACATGTTGCTTTATGTTTAAAACACCAATATCATATATTAAGTTCCGACGCAAAAAATAATCACTAGCTTTATTATTTGTCGTTATAACGCTATAAACTATTTTTAGTCCTTTTAATAAAAACTCCTTATTTATTATAAAGACATGGAGTTTATACAAAGTTTAAACATCTTTTAAACCATTTCAAATATTTTAAAGTTGGGTATTTATAAGTTTTACAATAAAACTATTTTCAACAAAAAATTGAGTTTTAACCGTTAAACCGGTAACCGGTAAAACGCTTTTATAAATATCTATTTATAAACATCTTTTGTTATCTTTTAAATACTTTTTACTCAAACTCCAAGTGATATTATCTTATGAAAAAAATGTTATTTGACATGTAAAAACTATTTTCATACATAAAACATAACATACATTTAACATAAAATAAACATCACAAGCATGCATTATAATGTGTATAAACCAAACCATGTCTTAGTAATAATTTTTGTGAGCCATCACAAGAATTATTAAGTCTTTACTAAATGACATAAGAGACGCTTGAAAAGGTCTTCAAGCTCTCACTTGCCAAGTCAACTCTTGCTTGCAAAAGGACTTCAAGTCTTCATGTTGTGAAAGTTCCAACATTTAAACCATTAATACTATAATTAAGCCCAAAAACCAAGAGTAGAAGCTCATGGTTGGGATTATGGTCTTAAGTAGTTAAGTCATCTTCAAAGTGGGAATTTCTTCATCTTGTTACATTTAAAAATAAATACAACTAGTCTAACTAATTTATTACAACAAATCAACAAATGAAAAAAAAATACCTATTTATGTATTACATCTTATGAATAAATAAATATCAACCAAACACAACATAAAGATCCAAATGACTTGTTTATACACAACAACATATCAAATATTATAAGAAAAAACTCTTTGTTTTTTCTAAGGAAACTTTTATATAACCAAAATGCACAAAAAATGGTTATATATAAAAATAAGCAATTTTAACCAAGAAGTTGCCAAAGAAGACATATATGAATTTTTATTAACCAAAAGAAATCCATGTTTGTTTTCCAAAGACCAAAGATTATCAAACATAAAAAATCATTCTAACATATAAAACCTGGCTTTGATACCACTGTTGGGTTTTGATACGAAATAAAACTTTGTTTTTCACAAAAACCGGCAACGGAAGACTATGAAAATAAGAAGTTTATTTTTAGTTCATAACAAAACCGAGCCATCATGGATCCATTTATAGAGGTTAGAATAAAATAAAAAAACCATATGATGTTTTAGAGATAACCTTTGAAGCCTTTGAACCCACCTGGTTTTGGGGTGTTGATGAAGATAGCAAAACTCAAAGTGTATGATTTCTCTACAAGTATCCACCATCAAGAGTAGGGAACTTGGAAGGCTAGTTCCTTCTTGTATTCTTGAGTGCCTTAAGCCTTTAAGTGCTTAACTCAATTAAGCACTACAGGGAACAAGTCAAGAGGTCTTCTAAACACCAAAGTAAAGCACCAAACTTTAAAGGTTTGGAGCTTCTTCATACTCACGGTTTTAGAGAGAAGAAGAATGGAGGAGTGAACACCAAAAACTTGCACATTTCTCATACATAAGACACTCTTATATAGTCCCTGAGAGGTAAGGCCTAACCATTAAAATAATCTAAAGTAATGTTAGCCTTTAGAATCATGGGAGACAAAAGGTGGAAGGTTGACAAACAACCTCCCACACCTTAATCATACTTTCGGCCATACTTGTTTTTATAAGGAAGATTCTTTTATTTTTATAAACTCTAAGTTTATAAATTATAAACTTTGTCTTTAGGTAAAAGACAAAATAATCCAACTAGTCCAAAATGTTGTGCATGACTTACTAATTCATATCATATGAAATAATTACTAGTAATACTCTCTTATAATTATTATTTTCACAAAATAATAATTATTCTCTAATTAAAATACAAGAATTGATATTATTTATTAATAATCACATTAATAATAAATATACAAAATGTGCCAACTTGATAAAGGTGTGACCCTATAGGGTCATATATTATTAGCAACATCACTCCATAGTGATTCTTAGGCATATAGATCCAACAGTCTATTGCTAAGGTTCGGTTTTGTCACCAGTATAAAGGACTTCAAGATTTAGGTATTGTATCATTAAAAGCGTCCGGAGTTATTAGATTTGTTGGGATTTCGTGGAATGTTCAATCGGTCTTCAAGAGTTGTTCGATATTTGGGTTTGGCTTGTAATGGAACACTAGCATTGGTAAGTACAGGTTGTTAGTGGTTCAATCATAAGGGGGTGTGATGGATTGGTAATTCTTCAAACCTTGTGTGCTGGGAGAGCTTCGTCGAATCAAAGTGGAGGAGAACCGTTAAGATTTTCGGAAGCAGAATCAGGCGTGAAACTAGGATGAGTTTCACATCCCTGTCATGGAGGAAAGTGACCCAAGTGGCCGTCTGGATTGAGGATTATGCGATTTGGGAGTTTGGGAAACTTCCCAACAGTTGGTTAGCGCCTTTTTGGTGAAGGATATCAGGCTTTCGGTGGACCCAATTTGGAGTTCTAGGCATGAATCGAGTCCACCTTGGGCGTTTGGTTGGGTGTATGTTCAACTCTGGTTGTGTAAGGATGGATTGATAGATGAACAGTGAGACCATGGGCGGGTGGCTACGGCAAAATAACAGTGTAGTAAGACTGTGGGGTGGCCCGTAGCATTCATTGGTTGGCAGATAATGTAGAAGCTTTGTAAGACTGCAAGGTGGCCCGTAGCATTCACTAATTGGCAGTTAGTGTGGGAGTGTTGTAAGACTGTGGGGTTACCCGTAGCATTCACCGGTCCCTGTGCAGTGATGAGGGTGTGGCAAATCCATGATTGGTTATAGATTTCTTCAGATGGTTTAGACCAGGGTGGGTCAGTTTTTAAGACTGTGGGAGGGCCACTACATTCTTGGAATCAGAAAGAGATGGGTCGATGGAGACCAGGTATGATATAAGACTACGGTTGGTCATGTAGCATTCACTCTAGCATTGGATTTAGTGGCGAGATGGTTTGGGCAATTATTTCCAGATGAGGTTTTATTTCGGGAGTCGCGTGGGATGACTGTGTGTGTGTGTGTGTGTGTCTCGACTCGGAAATCGGGCAGGAGCCCGGTGTTTTAGTTAGTTGGAAGACAAGTTGGGACCGGGGAGGTCTCGGTTGCTTTTGGAAAGCAGCTAAGAGGCAGCAAGATGAGTCGAGGCGGTTTCAGTGATTTTGGATTTGCGTGTGGAGTCGCTTGTTATTTGGGGCATATGCTAAGTCACTTGCAGTTGGGATTAAATAATCTCAGAGTAATTGGTTTGACCATGTTGCGCAGCTCTTGTCTAAGTCTAACCGTTGCGCAGCTCTCCTATCAAGTATAAGTATTCTGCGTCAATGAATGGTCAATGGTTTTGTTCTCAACCGAAGCATCAAGATAATCAAGGGTTGGGAGCGTATGTTTAAGTTTGGAATTCAACGAGGTTTTGGCATGGTAGTGGTTCAATGTGGGCGGTCTATGGGGAAGTCAGACCAACTTGAGACTTCAGGTTTTAGAAAGGTAGAAGTGGTTTTCTGCAAGGGATTAAGGATTCATTCTTCTTCGGGTTTGGAGAGTTCCGCTAGGGTTGGTTTCGGTTGCCTTGGGAAGGCTGTGGTATACTCGGGATTGTGGTCGTGTAGCTGAGGTTGTTTGACATGTCGGGAATGGTAAGGAGTGATTTCAAGGATGAAATCTAATTTAAGTGGGGGAGAGTTGTAACACCCGGAATCTTGAGGAATAATTATTGAGAATAAATCCCATTTAGAGGGTTAGACACGGTGTGTTGGAGGAACCAACACGGCGTGTCTAGATTTGAAGAATCGCGGCTTTCATTAAGACCAACACGGTGTGTTATGCCATTACGCGATGTGTTGGCGGCTGGTGGAGGAAACACTAATTTTTCGTGATGTACCCTATATAAGCTTTATGTTAGCCTCTTTTGTTCATTTCTAAGCCAACCTCCAAACCTTAAAACCCTAAATCGACCTTCTAGCCTCTTGGTGGTATTCTTAAGCTATTAAGAAGACTTTGGTGCTTGTTTTTGCCTTTGTGGAGGAAGTAGAGAAGCTTGAGGTTGCTTTGCTTGGTCGAAAGGCTTTGGATCCAAAATCATCATCTTGTGGGGAAGCTTTCTGAGGTATCAAGTTTGCATCTTGTCTAGTATATGTTTAGATCTCTTCATAGTTAGTTTATTGTGCTTTTGGTCCCTTTTTTGGGTTAGTGGATGAGCTAGGTCGTCTAAGGGCTTGTTCTTTCAGATCAGAGTTTGTTTTGGTATCCTTGAGCATAAAGGTGCAAGCTTTATGAGAGTTTTGGTGTCATGCATGCACTAAGTCAATTATTAAGTCCTTTTTAAGCTTAAGAGCTTCATTTAGACATACATGAACATAAAGTTGGCAACTTTACGTGGTTTTCCAGCTCAAGGAAGTCAGATCTATGTTTTGGGGCTATACCTTTAGGGATTAAGTGCTTGTTCGTTAAGTTGTTGCATTATTAAGCTTTATGGATTCGGTTTGAACCTTTTTGCATAGTCCCAATGGATAAAGTTGGAAACTTTATCCTTCTAGACCATGGTATAGACTAGATCTGAGCTTTGGATCTCTTGGAATCAGAGAAAATAACTTATTGTATTAATCTGTTGAATCTCGGGCAAACATGGCGTGTTGGCTGTGGTTTTCTCGATTATCTGGATGATGCTAGAACACGGCGTGTCCACGGGGCAACAAGACGTGTTTGGTCAACATGGGCTGTTGACTTTGACTTTGACCAGAAGTTTGATCAGGGTTGACAATGGGATATTTTTAGGCCATGTTGGGCCTTTTGGATTGTATGTTTGGGTCTCAGTCTTGGGCCAAGCTAGATAAGGAGTAAAATGGTCTCTTTACCCTAAGTATGGATTGAAGGATATAGACTCGATTTCGATTGTTAATTGGGTGTTATTGATATATATAGTTCGGAGGATTTTTTGTCCAGCTGTCAGAGATTTATTCGTGGGTTCAGCAGTGTGAGGTGAGTATCCTCACTATTCTATGGGTCGAAGGCACCAATGCCGACCCTATTGGTTTATGTATTGTAGGAAGACCAGGGGTGGTCCTTAGGATTTGTATGAAAGACTCGGAGGTGGCTCCTGGAAAATCTGTAAGCAAGACCAGAGTATGGACTCTAGCAGTTAAGTATATAAGTTATTGTATATTGTATGCTAGTTGTCTTTGTGATGTTTGGATGGAAGACCACGAGGTGGCTCCTGGCACTTGTCTGTAGGACCCAAGGTTTTTATCCTCGGCCTAGCAAGGAAGACCATGATACGGCTCGTGGCATAATGGCAAGATTATGGTTGGCACATAGCATCTCTTATCGCAAGTTTGATATGTATGATATGTATGGCTCATATGTTATGTATGGTATGTGGTATTTTGGGGAACTTACTAAGCTTTGTGCTTACAGTTTGTGGTTTATGGTTTCAGATACTTCCGGTTCGAAAGGGAAGGGCCCGACTTGATCGCAGCGCATACAGCCGTGTTTTCCGCAACTCGTGATTTTGGGAATGTACTTTGATAATTGTTTTTAATGTGAAATACCTTTAAGTGTTTTAGCAAACGATAAATGAATGTTTTGGTTGTTTTAAAAATGAAATTTTTACCATCGTGTTTTAGGATGTTACAGTATCTGTAAGTTTCACAAATACAATACCCATCACTGTTTCATATTAAAGTTATATAAAAAAGCTACAATTAACGTCGCCAATAATGGCTTGTACAATGCCTATATACCGTACAGATCTATACCACAAATTAACGATTATGATTCTTGAGAAATAACATCGATCAGTGATGTAGGTAATAGTGGTGACGCCATTAGCGCCGACAGCCACTATTAGCGGCAACACCAACGTGTTTGATGTTGCCGCTAATAGTTGATGTCACTGAAGGGGTCGCCACTATTAGTAATTATTCTTGTAGTGTATTTATGTAATTTGTTTCATCCTTGTAATTAGTGTGAGCCACTATTAGGCCTTTGACTGTTAAAATGAAAATAACCAGAAGAATCCTTTCTAAGTATTGTTGTTCCATATCTATTTGACTCGGATTTGGAGGGAAACGAAACGACAATACTGACATATTATATATGTCATGAATTTTTTTATCTGATTTCCACAAATCTAATTTATCACTCATGTTAATTTTATTTTCCACTACTATAAGGCTCTTCGGAGTGTAGCGGGAAAGGCACATGGGAAACATACATCGAGGGTACAGGAAAGGTGGTGCGGGAATGGGGTCAGCGGAATGCTCCCACATTCTCTCTCCTGCTCTGATTGGTCAAACTTTTTATTTTTTTATTTTTTGTTTTTTAATATTGATTAAATTATATATCTATTAAAAAATTATAAAAAATATATTAAAATTCATGATTTTTAGTTCTTTACAAAATGAATATAATATTTGTATAAAATATATTTTAAAAAAAATAAAAATATAAAAGTAGTAAAAGTTAGTGAAAGATGACAATTTCGTGTGTTTTTGTGAAGGAAAAGCTGACGACGTAACATGACACTAAAAAAGTGAAAGATGTTTCCTGTACACACCGTCGTGTCTAATAAATAAGTAGTAACTTGCAAACACACTAAACTAAGGTGTCACTTAATTTATGTATTATTTTATCTTTTTCATAACATATGACTTGGAGTAAACTTATGCCACATGACTGATTTTTTTCATGATAGGTTCGAGATCATGTGGCGCAATCTCCTTTATTGATATCCTCGTGAAGTACTAGGGCTTTATTGCTGCATGACCCAAGGAAAAAAAGTCATTGAATTCCATAAGCTATATGAACACTACAAGCTTCTAATTAATCATGATAACCATCCTTCTCTTATCATTTACTCTTTATGTAGTGACGTGAAGAACCCAACTCTTATAATGCACAGACAAAATCCCCACTTGTCTCTGTATCATCATCGATCTCAGCATCAGTATCGATATTATCTTCAAGATCCATATTCCCCCCTACATCTTTAGTCACCAGTGTACATCTTCTAGCTTCTTGTACTATTTCTTTTACTTCTTTAATACTTTGCAAAACATTGGCTTCCTTGTCCATATCCGAGATGGATTCATCTCCATCAATGAGTTCAACTGGCAGCTCCTTCAAGAACCATGGATGCTTCTGAATCTCTGGTATCGTTATTCTCTATTTAAATATATAATTACATCCATGAGTAGTTGATTCATACATGCTCTAGTTATGAGGCTAATGTCAATCTAATAAAAGCCTGATATTTTGTCCATAAAACAGATTAAACAAAAAAGTATCATATTGTATTAACCTTTGAAGTAATTATGTACCTTATCAGGGCTCCCTACAAATATTCGAGATAGAAGGTGCTTACAGTCCTCAGAAACTCGAACATAGTCTGGGATTGAATATTGGACACTAAGTATACGCTGCCATAGTATGTTAATACAATGTTCTTAATTTATAATGATAAACAAGAATAAAGTTGAAGAGACTGAAATTTTCTTTTAGAAATAATAATAATAAAAAAAACTTTGTAAAAGACTCACGGTGAGTGTTTTTCGGAAGTTTTTCGGATCATCTTCATCTTCGAAAGGATAAGCACCAACAAGCATCACATACAATGTAACCCCACAAGACCAAACATCTGCCATCTACATAGGCCTCCACAACTAACACATTATCTATCTATCATTTATTGTACCTAAACAAACTAAGACCACAAATATATTGTTTTTGGAAGTTACCTTGCCATCATATTCTTTTCTAGACAAGACTTCGGGTGCAATATATGCTGGTGTCCCAACCGTAGATTTGGGCTGCGAGTGTAACACTGAGGACTACATAGGCCAAGATTTAAGTGATATGGAGTTAGCAAATATACGAATTTAGCATTATAATTAATTCAAGCAAGGAAAATGAATTAGTTTGAAGTAGTCATAATGTATTATTGCCTTAGAGTATCCGAAGTCGCAAATTTTAAGACGTGGTGTTGAGCTCCCATCCAAAAGTGCATTTTCTAGTTTGAGATCTCTATGGCAAATTTGCTGCATAAGTTTTTTTAATATTCACTGTTTCAATAACGAAAATTGGGCTCACACGATTTTGTTAAACATGTCATAATAAGAGGATGCAAACAATAACTTTTGTAAGTGTTTATTAGGTCGAATAAACTATATATAAATGTAAAAAAAAAGTTATTGTGAGTTTTTTCACTTCATAATTTTTTCACTATATTTAAAAGTTTAATGGATATTGTTATTTGAATTTTTAGTACTATTTTAACCACTTGCTCCATAAATTCATAAATAACCATTGTAAAAAGGCTCATTTGTTTTGGATGTTTGTTAAAAATTTCCATTTATGATGTGGCTATGAGTTGTCAACAAAAAAACCTAATAAAAACCTCCTTATTGTATTGTGGATGCTCTAGTAAGAACTTTGAATGTGAAGTATATTACCATTGAATGGCAGTAACTGACGCCTGATATTAGTTGTTGGAAGAAAAACCTTGCCTGAAGATTCCATTAATTTTATACCTATGTGAAAGAACACAAAAAAACAATCAAAGGATAAAAACAAATCAGAGAAACTGCACCTCGTCCTCACTGAATCTGCCAGCATTAGTAATTCTATCGAACAACTCTCCTCCAGCTGCATACTCCATGACTATGGCCAGATGAGTTTCCGTTAGTAACACCTGCACTTCTAAACATTCAGCATACACACATACAAACGCAGAAGCAAACATATCTTGAATCAATAAGCTTAGAAATTATTAATACCCTTACCTCCTTGAATCTGATAATATGTGGGTGCGTAAGTGATCTGTGGTTCAAAATCTCCCTTTCGACATGCTCATCAATCTGCAATCATTTCAAAATCTTTAAGTGATGAATTAACTCATAAAATTAATAATCTTGTTAAACTCCAGAAAATAAGAAACCTTAGGGCCTCTCTCAATATACTTGACAGCATAAAGCTCGCCAGATCGTTTATCCTTTACAAGTTTTGCTACACCAAAGTTCCCCGATCCTATGTATTTTAATTCCTCATACCTTTCCATTTCATTCAACAAACAATACGACCACTTGTGTAAAAGTTGATAATAACCAATCCGAAGATCATTATTTAAGTATGATAGGGAAAACCGAGTTTGGCAATCTCTTTAATACAAAGTTTTCAGATGGGTGAGTGCACGGTGAAGCTTGCGTGATTGAACGTATGCTAGCTACGTAATTCCTTTGTCGGCAGCCAAAGAGGATTTCGGGAAGTTCATCTACGCGTGGCAAAATGATAGTGGTTGAGCTATTTAGTATTCCGATGTAATAGTATCATATCTATATTTTCTTTTTTCTTTTTATTTATTGCAGTGATGTGTACAATTACTCTTTGTTTGCTAGTAAAACAAGATATTCATATTGTTGAGGTACTTCTTAAGCAAAAACATCTTTCGTTCGAACCGTACCAATTTTTAAAATTTTCGTTAAATTTGTTGCGTTACCTTCACATAAACTTATCTATTTTTTAAAATTATACTTAATTCGTTATATATTACCAGACTATTTTATAATGTGGATGGAGAACTATTGTGTCGACATGTGGACAGTACTATTTTATAAAAATTATTAAGAGAATAAGTTGTTTAATAATGTGAATACGTTCAATCTCACACAACTATTATCATTTTCTAATTTTTATTCATTTTTGTTTTCACGCATCGTTTTTCACTTATTTTCTTTCTTACAAAATACGAATCAATAAACATTTTAACAATATTTTAACATAATGAGAATAATAATAAAAAATCTATAATAACCTTATAGAAGATTTAATTAATAACAATGTGTGATAATGACAATAGTTATGTAATATTGAACGTATTTACATTATCAAACAACATAGTTTTTCTCATTCTCACATAATAGTACTGTACACACGTCCGCACAATAAATGTCAATCTACATCTGAACCTAGCATATTTATTACCTCGTATATTCTTTAAAAAATAAAACTACAAAAATGGTCCCTGCGGTTTAGTTAGATTTATAAATTTAGTCCAACATTTTAAAAGTTAATAGTTTACAACTTTGTGGTTTCCAAAATGTAACGTCCCAAAAACTACGAGGTAAAAATTTCATTTTTAATTCAATCAAAACACTAATTATTTTTTAGTCAAACATTCATTATCTTTTTTCTAATTAATCAAAAGTATTTCATAAGAAAACAGTTATCAGAGTACAATCCCAAAATCATCATAATGCAGAAACATGGATGGATGCGTTGCAGTCAAGTCGGGCCCTTCCCTTTCGAACCGGAAGTACCTGAAACAGAACCATATAACCGTAATCGCAAAGCTTAGTGAATTCCCTAAAATACCACATACCATACATATCAAACATATAGTGGGCCCCGCCCGACATTGAGCCCCACTCGGTATACATATCTGTTAGTGATTGGGCCCCACCCGGTATACCTACAAGCATATAAACATACAACACATAACACATGCAATAATCACAAAGATAGATAACATACAAAATGGTCAGTGGGCCTCGCACGGCATCGGGCCTTGCCCGATAACATATAAACACATATCACATGCAAAAGTCACACAGACAACTAGCATACTAAACATACAATCCATGGGCCAGAATTGGTGCCTTCGATCCGATAAACACAGTGAGGAAACTCACCTCATGCTGCTGAATATCAACAAAAACAGCTCGGACTACCGATCTGGAAAATCTCTACGCTAACATCATTAATATAATGCCAAATAAATAATTGGTCCTCAACCCATAGCTGGAAACCTAGCCCGATTTCCAAATACTCCGGAAAAAGTCCATTTTACCCTTTCCTCACTTGGCTCAAAATTTGAAGTCAAAACCAATAACAAGACAAGCCCAATATGGCCCAATCTTCCAAATTGGTCCCCATACCCATCATGGGCCTAAGTCCAAAGAAGCCTAATATACTAGCAAAGGCCCAAAATCAGAAGTATAATGGACCAACAAGGCCCAATCTTCAAAAGTCCAAGCATGGCCCAATACCGAGAATCGCCAAGCCCAAAAGCCTATCTGTTGAGTACGCGGGGCATACTCGGCTCGTACGCTTAGCGTACTCCTTCTGGGGCCAGTACGCAGCGTACCAGCTAGGTACGCCCAATGTACTCCCCAGATCACCAAACCACTCCATCAAACACTTATCCGGTTAAGACCTTAATCCAAACTCTCCAATCTGATTCTAAAGGGTAACTTATCACGTAAATTTGGCAACTTTACACCTATACATGGCTTAATGGGACTCAAGAGCTCAAAAATATCTTAATAAAAGTCTTATTAACAGGGCCGGCCCAAGCCCAGGGCGAGCTGGGCCATTGCCTAGGGCAACAACTAATCAAGGGGCATCACGTTTAAAATGTCTGTTATGTGTAGTCATTTGGGCTGATCCACTAAAGCGCCTAGTCCAAGATGTAATAAACCTGAAGGCGGAAATTGAAGTTCACATTTGGCACACTTCTGACTTCTCGATCTCCTAAGCAACACCCCCAATATGTAAAGCTGAAGAAGACGAGGCGTCTAAGGCGATTGATGTTTGGGGAAGATGATTCAAATAAGGTCTCGTTGATCTCATATCTTAAAGAAACACAAGGTTCTCTGGGGCTAATTGAAGTCATTAGTTCTTTAATTATTTATGAAGATCTCATTGTGATTGAAAGAGATGTGGGTTGGGTTAATCTTTATGATTTCTGATTTGTGAGTTCCTCTCCTGTCCTCTATAAATCGACATTCTCAAGTCTCAATCGTGGTAGGTATTCATATGAATGTCTTCCTCTACCTTTATGTGGTTATCAATATTTGGCCGATTGGCCATGAATTGGTAATGTATGTATTCAATAGTATTATATCTAGGGTGAATGATGAAATATAGAATAATGTTTTCTTGGATAGTTTTCAAGTACTTGAATTATAACTTAGTGGAGGAAACATCCAATACAATGCTTACAATGGAATTAGATGTTGAAATTTGATCATGGCTTGTTTTACTCTACTAATTTCAAATATATATATTTTTTGCTAATATTCATGACAATTCTCCTAGTAAATCTAGCTTGTTTATGTATCGTCATTGTAATTTGAAGATAATTTATGTTTTGTCTAGAAATTTTATGTCTTTGACAAGCATCTCTATCTCCCCCCTTATTATTAAGTTGTTTTTCATAAACAAGCTTCAAATTTCATTTTTTATTAAACTATTGATAATATCCAAATAAGGCTTTTTTAGATTGTATTTTTTTCTTTTAAGATTTTATGTTTTTTATGTGGTGGTTAAATTTAAATTCCTTTTTTTTCTTTGTGACTTTAGATTCTTCTTTTGAAAACCACAGATGCTTGCCATAGAAGATGCTGGACAATAGAATGTATAGATTAGTAGTTTGGAAAATTTTGTGTTTAAAAACTTTTGTTGTTAAATGACGATTTCTTTTATATTCATAAAGGCAAAATACATGTATTAAACTATGCCACAGTTAATTCATTTTGATTTGGTTACCATCATACATTAAACGACAGGTAGATGGTGTTTTACATAATTGATCATTTATATGCATTTTCTTTAAGTATAAATTTTTTGCATGTTGGTTTAAAAAAACTATAAATTTGTTGGGACTATTCGGTATAAAATAAGGGCATTATTTAATTATCTTGCCCCTGGCATCATAAATCAATGGATCGGCCCTGAGTCTTCATACTTGCATGAACCATTAACATCCATAAAGTTTGTATTTTTATGAACATAGGACTTAAATGGAGCTAAGATCTAGCATCCATTACTTCTGGAGTAGATCAAAAGCTCATCTTTCCTTCAAAAGACTCAAAATGCCCAAGAAACGCCACAAAGTAGATCTAACTTAAATAATAAACAAGGTGTGAGCTTTTTACCTCAGAAAAGCTTCTAAATGAGAAGGCAATCCAGGATCTACAAGCTAAAGCCACTCCTCCAAGTGTTCTTCTTCTTCTTCATCACAAAATACCAACAATTCACTCTTAAGCTCAAAAACTCACCAAATGCTCTAGGGTTTCGATATTAGGGTAAAAAGAGATGGAGGATGGCTAATAAATGTCCAAGAGGTGCTATAAGTTGATTAAATCGGTTGCAAACCTTAGAAATTAGGGATTTCCTCTGAGCCACGTACGCCATGCGTACTCCTGGTACGCCCCGCGTACATGGAAGAAACTCGCGATCAACATCAACCCAGTACGCCCGACGTAGTAATAGTGTACGCCCCGCATACACGGCTAAGGTCCACAAACCACATCTTCTGAAGGCCATAACTTCATCGTTCTACGTCTGATTTCGACGTTCTTTACATCAACGGAAAGTTAATGAGAAGCTACACAATCCTATCAATTCTCCTTTCCTTAAAACATCCCAAGCTCATCTCCAAAATGTAACATCCATATTATGAGGTACTTCTAAATTTGGCCATATTATTGAATTATATTGAATTTTTGGTCCCTAAGTGTAAGAAAGTGTGAAAAAGGGCCCATAGTGGCAATTTAGTAAAAAAATAGGAATTAATGAGTACGTCGTGCGTACATATGTGTATGCTAAGCGTACTAAGGCACGCCTTAGTACGTTGGGCGTACACTTCGTACATAGGGCAGACGTGCATTGCATACAAACCCTAATTTGAGGGCTTTGGCTCATATTTAAGCAACCTTATGGACTCATATCTGCTTCTTATCCAGCCTCCTTCTGTGTTTTCAACCTTCAATCAACCCTAGAGCAAGAGAGAGCAAATTTTGAGCCTTTAAGAGAGTTTTGGAGTGGTTTTGAAGAGAGAAGGGGGTGGTGAGAAGACCTTGGAGTTGAGAGCACTTTGGATCTAGGATTTCTTCTTGGTTTGTAGCATCTTGAAGGTATAAAGCTTTCATCTTTTCCACTCCATCTTGTATATCTAGGTTTTTGCTCCTTTAAGTCACTTTTTGGTCACAAAATGATGATTCTGATGGGTTTTGAGCATTCTGACACTGCTAAGGTGTACATGCAACCCTAGAAACCTTGGATCTATGTTTTTCTCTAATATTCATGCAAATAAGAATTTTCCAAGGTTTACATCATAACTAGCATGACATGGGGTACTTGTAATATAAAACTAGTAGAATGACATACCTTTCTTGTAGCTTGGATTCCTTAAGACTTTGTGAGCCTAGCACCCCAAATGTGATGCCTCAAATGTTTCACACAACACCTACAACTCTTGGAATAACTTGAGAGAAGAACACTTTGATCACAAAATTGGCTAGCCCTCCTTGTCTTATATTAGTGGCCGATTTTTCTTGCTATGAGGTTCCTTTTATAGTGTGTCACATATAGGGTTACACCATGTAAACCCTAATGTGCATGGCTTTTCATTTCCCCCATGATCCATGGGTTTTAACCTCCATGGAGCGTCCATGGAGCACCCAATGGGTCCTATCCCAATCTAGTGAATCATGAACCATAAGCCCACTATACAAGAATGAATGATTTACAAATCAATCCCAATATATTTAATTAGTCTCTTTTTGGTCAACAAATTAATTCCAAATTAATTCTTGATCAATACTAATTAAATAAAATGATTTCATATTAATATATTAGAACTTATAATATATTAACAAATCGTAGGTGTCCTTTTTCTCATTTTGTCTATCCAACAGTTGTGATGAAGATGCAACCCAAATGGACCATGCCAAGCCGGGTCAAGTATATACTAAATATAGTTATGGACTTAGACACCTTATCCAATAGTCTCCCACTTGGATAAGTCTAATAACTATAGTTACAGGTATGACTTCAGGAACCGACCAGCAATCGTAGCTCTTTCAAAGTCTCGCGGAACTGAGATGATGATGCGACATTTAAGATAAGTGATCATATAATCCTCTGTTCTAAATATCAGCCAGACAAATACATGGAACAATGTCGTACTTATTGTCTAGCAGTTTGTTTCCCGATTTCCGATTTGGTTGACATAGAACTAAACTGAACACATCAATTTGGTTCTGACTGGGCCCGGTACTAAGGTCAAAACAAAATCATCGAGGGGCCCAGATATCGCTTTTAATCCTCCAAGGACTAAAATGAACAAATAAACTTTGACTCATATGCTTGTTCCACTACTCGTTGAATCATACAAAAAGGCACGTTTTATAACATCGAGTAACCAATGTATTTTCGTACAATCAATGTATAACCAACTCATAGTCAACAACTCATATCTCTAGGTTTGAAGACTTATATGATATTACCGTCTCGCGACCACTCGAGATAAATTCCATGAAGTGATACAAGTGAGTGTGGGTTGCATCCAATACTCAAAACTTATGAGCACTCATGAATGTTGTAGCAACCATTTGCTATGTCTAGCACCTTAGACATCTACAAACCCAATTCAGGACAGTCTTGATTCATATCTACTTCCAACATATGACTGACTGTGGAGAGTTTGAATAAAGAAATTATTTTGGAAGTCAAAACATGCAAAATTGGAACAACAGTAAATAATTGACACAAGATAGCAACACTTTACTTATAAATAAACAACAACTTTTATTTAACCATCAAATGTCAATTTACATTTTACAAGCTTCAGAAATAACTACCTAAGCTGTAAAACTAATATCATCCTTCAGCCTGATGCGCCTCGCATGCTGCAAATGATTAGCCCTACACAGTCCCTTCGTGAGGGGATCTACTGGGTTTTCATCCGATGATACCCTCTTCACCACGGGGAGCCCTTCTTCTATCCGATGTCTAATGAAATGGTATTTTCTGTCGATGTGTCTGGATCTGCCTGTTGGGTTTTGAGCATCCTAACAACCTTAAGGTGCACATACAACCCTAGAAGCTTTTGAACTATGTTTTCTCTATTATACATGCAAAATTGATTTCCAAAGCCTTATCATATCTAGCATGCAATGCTTGGTACATGAATAACAAAAATTCAAGATAGAATTACAGACCTTTTCTTGTAGTGATTTGCTTGGAGTTTATGAGCCTAGCACCAATAGTGTGGATGCCTCAAGTGGTGTCACAAATCACCAAAACAAGTTGGAAGCTCTTGAGAGAATAATAACACTATATAGAAATCGGCCCACCTTATGCTCACACACACTAGTTCTATTTCAAGTGCTAAAGACCCCTTTATATAGTATGTGTGACAACCCAAAATTTCTATCTTAAATAGCTGTTCAAATCAATCAAGGTTGGACTCATTTTGCTATCTTCTAGCATTATTTAGGGTCTATTTGAGAGTTTTAATCATAGTACATCTAAGGATCGGGTATTAAGAAGTAACTGCTTGAGTCCATTGTGCACCAAGTAAGCCATAAACTTCATCATGTGGAGTTTACGGCCACACCATATGAGTTTATGGCCGTAAACTCAAGGTGGCCGTAAACTCACCCTATAAACATGATATTCCACCCTTTCTTCCTCATTATTCACCATTTCAACCTCAAAAACTCGAATTCTCTCTCAAGTATCATAAGGATCTTCATTTTATTCTTCAAAAATGTAAGTGTTTCATCCTTTGTTTAGTTGATACATCTCATTATCTAGTATCAACCTTTGATTTCATCCATTAAGTTCATCTTTTTGGGTTTGATCTTCAAGATCACTAAGAACACCAAGAACACCAAGAACACACACTAGTGTTTTGGGCCGAAATCAACTCTATTTGCTTCCATATTGTAAGTACCTTCTTCCTATACATGTTATCTAGTAGGAACCCTCGATTTGCACCTGGAAAACATCCTTTTCCCATGAAAAATAGGAGTTTACGGCCAAGAGCATCTCCCTTGGCCGTAAACCCTTGTTAAAGGTGCATTTGTTGGCCATAGACTCCCTTAAGCTAAGCATTGAGTCTAGAACACTTCCTTGATGTTTTCAAGGCCTTGACAACACTTTTTGGCACAAAACTTCATGAGTTTACGGTCGTAAACTCATAGGGCCGTAAACCCTATGGCCGTAAACTCATGAGGCCGTGAACACATGGCCGTAAACTCCAATGTTTGGCCATACACTCCTTAGATGCAATCCCTTGTGATTATAACACTTCCATATAAGTGTTTCCTAGTTCCTAAGGTGTGTTCCTTACATGATTAGTTGTTTAAACACTAATTATATACATATATGTGTCATTATATGCTTATTAGGATCCGTTGTGCTCAAGGCTTCACTTGGCACTTAACATCCTTCAAATCGATCTCTCATTCGTATAACTCACTGCAGGTGAGTTCATACCCCTTAACTTATCTTTAAATGATTTTAAATGCTTTTATGGGGGGGGGGGGAATACAAGTAGAACTATTATAGTTATTATATCAATCACATGTGATTAATAACTATCAAACAAGTGGATTTCTTATATTTCAAACTATGTTACCAATCAAACTGCTTCAAATCGTTTTATAAACTCTTTTACATGTTAAATTCTTTCTATTAAACTCTTTCAAACTTATATTTTGTCAAAAGCATATCTATATAGATATAGTTATATAAGTAGGGTTGAAAGGACTTAGGACTGATAACTCGCCTTACTTCCTGTTCCTTGTTTGGTTGTGGACTTAGGGTATCGGTTGTTTGTCCGAAGGTCGTTTGAATCTTAATTATATATTATGTGTATGTATATAGATATAAAAGTTCATCCTTCAATTCAATACCTTTGGGTAGCAAAGGTGTACAAACATGTTCATTCATACAAACAACATTGCTAGTAAACTATAATAGGTATAGTTTAGGAAGTCACTAATACTATTACTAGAACAACGAAACAAACAAAGAGTCAGTTCATACATATGTCAATACATACTATAACGAAAAACAATACTCACTATAAAGAGAAACAGATATAGCATACTATAACGAGAATCAATACATACTACACACTATACACTAGAGAACATACTACATATTAGACAAAGAGAACATACATTACACTAGTACACACTATACAAATACAAGAATACTATAACATTAATGTAAGATACTACTTCATGGCTCAGCATATATTGCTGTGTCACGCTGTGTACCCAGAGTCTCCTGGAGGGAGAACGTGAATTTGTGTATAGATCTATATGGGACTGACCCTCCTACACCTTGCTGCTAGCTACAGTGAGACCTGCAGGTTTGCGGGTGACGAATGTCATATCATTTCGACATCTCGAACGTCGTGTATTACTGGTCGATCAAGTATGGTTACAATCATATCACATTTTACCTTAATTAACTAACAAGTTAAAGGTAGTTAGTACATTAGTAGTTACCTAGATAAAACTACATTACATCTTCATTTTTCTAATTCATTCACATTGTGATCTTCTCACATAAACGGTAATGAGAAACTATATTTTGGTAATGATAGTCATACTTTAGGAAAACTCATACTTTTACAAAAGAACAAACATAGAGAACAGTTGAGTCTTGGTAGAAGACTACTTTAGTAGAAAATATAGGACTTTCTAGGAAGTTTACAAACATTTACATCAAATACTTCCAAACTTTTACATCAAACATTTACAAGTACATTCTTCAAACTTATACAAACAATGACACAAAAATACTTATGAACTCACCAGCTTTAATGCTGATCTACGCTTTCAAAATAACTTGTATTCTCAGGTCACCAGTAGACAGGTACCGATGACCAGGTTTTGAGAAGATGGAGCACGATCAAGACTCATCACTTATTTTGATTATTCATTTTTGGTGTCTTATAAACTTCAGAACACACTTGTATTAAAATATTACTATTAATGCAATGGATGATGTTGTTGCTTGTTTACTATTATGCATTGTTGCGATACTGTACATGACGTCCTCCGCCCCCGAACGTTTCTGCCGTTTCGGTTTTGGGGTGTGACAGATTGGTATGAGAGCATTGTTTATAGTGAGTTAAGTATATCAACCCATAAAAGATATACAACTATAAACATAATGGGATTAAAATACTCTGACCAAGAGTTTATACTTTTAAATAATAAAATATTTAACCTAAGTATACATACCTGCATTTATACTAAAATCAGTGTCATTAGGACAGAAAAAAAGTATTACGATTGTTGGACATCACAAGTAGGCTTAGGGACATATAATCAGATCTGGGAGTGATATAGTCTGATCAACTATATATTTCCGAGAAGTGATTGCATATGCCTAGGAATGGTTGTGGCTTTGCAGCAAGTCTAAAAACTTACCAACACTACTACAATGAAAACATTAGAACATAACATAAACTGAAAATACTATAGGAGTATTTTGTGTTACTATAATTACTTATGTGCAAACTAAAAAGGTCTTTATTAGTATGTCAATAGTTGTTGAGTGGATACGCTAAGGTTATATGTGACTAGGGTGTTATAGACTTAGAATCTGTGATCTTTGCTTTACTTCCTGTTCCTTGTTTGGTTGTGGACTTAGAGTTAGGGTCACTTATTCGAAGGTTTATCCTGTTTTGGTTACATATGACTGGTATGCACTACGCAAATGTTGGAGTATCTGGTAAGGATCATCTTATAATTATCTTAATTAGTACGTCTATTAATTATTTCTTTTACCCCTTTTCTCACTTAGATAACATGGTTGGATTACATATCCCCGGAGACCCGTACTTTCCCAACCAAGGCGACGGAGGATGGATTGATGTTGAGCCCAAAGAGGAACCTGCAATTCCATTGGATGATGACTTTGCTGAGAACTTCCCGGAGGATTCTAACTCCGAGCCAGAAGTTAACGATCAACCCCTAGTAGCTCCAAACCCAAATCCAAACCCACATCCGGCTTTTCAGGGCCCGACACCTCTGTGGGTGAAGAGTCTGGAGACCTGGAGTCAGGAACAGGGCCAACCCATCCCGTACAATGGGGACAGAAGCTTCTACAATGTGAGCGAAGGAGGCTCAGCGGACAGAGTCCTGCCTATTCTGGTCCGCAGGGTTACTCGTAATGAAATTCAGGGTAGGACAGCCCTCCAACGAATTGCGGAACTTGATGCCAATACAGGGATCAACACTGTCCGTATTCGTCGGCTGGAGGATGCTCGTGAGAGAGCTGAAAGAGACAATGAGTATCTTCTTCAAGCACTAGCTGAGACTAGGGCTGAAGTCATAGAGCATCGTGTGCGCCATCGAGTGTACGAGCGATGCCTTCTTGAGTTGGAGCGTCATATGGACAACTTAAGGGTTCGCCCAAGGGGTTCCCGCCGTCAGTAGAGGATGCTCTGCTCATCCCTTTTCTTTTTGATTAAGGATTAGCCTTCTTATCTATTCTCTAAGTAGCACTTTTTCTGTAATTTCCGGTTAACGAGGCGCAACCCTCCGAATCAAACTGCACCTCCTCCTCCTCCTCAATACAACCCAGCAGCTATCCAAGCTGCTGTGAATGCGACTGTTAAAGCAGCTCTAGCACAATTCACCACTACCGGTACTAGCGGGAGTGGGACTAATGTGCCTCCCACCATGGTCGAAGCTCCATTGCGCTATAGGGAGTGCTCATATAAGTATTTCACCAGCTGCAAACCCAGGGCCTTCAATGGAACTGGCGGAATCATTGCCCTCTCGCAATGGTTTGAGAAGACGGAGTCGATCTTTGAGATCTGCTCCTGTCCGGAAGGGAGCAAGGTAAAATTTGCCGCTTGCACCTTCGCAGACCGAGCTCTGATGTGGTGGAACAGCCATGTTAAGTCACTATCCCTTATAGTGGCAAATGCTATCGGCTGGGAAGCTCTGAAGGAACTCATGATCGAAGAGTACTGCCCAAGGGGCGAAGTTCAAAAGTTGGATCAGGAACTGTGGAGCCTAACCATGAAGGGCTCCGACATAGTTTCCTATACCGCCAGATTCAGCGATCTGGTGGCACTATGTCCATCCATGGTCCCTACTGAGGGGAAGAAGATAGAGAGGTATATCTGGGGGCTGGTGCCTCCGTTTCAAGGGAACGTACTAGCTTCTCACCCCACTACCTTCGACAGTACCAAGCGGTTGGTACAGAGGCTCATTGACTATGGGGTCCGAACCCCGTCAGCAACAACAACCCTAGCCATCTCAGAACCCTCCAAAGCCACCGACAACAAGCGGAAGTTCTGGGATGACAAGAAAAAGAAGAAAGCTGCCAAAAAGCAGCAGGTAGTAGCTGTTCACGCTACGATAGCACCTGCTGCTGCTGCACCGGTAAAGCAGTACGCAGGAAACTTGCCGAAGTGCAACAAATGCAGCTTCCACCACAATGGACCCTGCCGGGAAATGTAGTGCTTTAACTGCAACAGGAAGGGGCACACTGCCCGTTTCTGCAAGGCCCCAACAAGGCCAATCACCCAAATCCCCGACGCTGGTGTGGGCCAGGCTTGCTATGGTTGTGGCGAGGTGGGCCACTACAAGAGGAACTGCCCGAAGGTAGGGAATGCCGACGGAGTGGGAAGGCTTTTGGCTATAGGCCACGAGGAAGCAGTTGTCGACCCTACAGTGGTCACTGGTACGTTTCTCCTCGAGAACTCATATGCATGCATACTGTTTGATAGTGGAGCAGAGAGGATTTTCATGAATCAGAAATTTTCTCAATTACTTAAGCAAAAATCGCATGCACTTAAAGAACCATTCACAGTAGAAATGGCTAATGGGAAGACAGAGAGTACTAGCTGCATATACTTAGGATGTACACTAACATTAGATAGCCATTCATTCCCAATCGACGTCATGCCGGTCTCAATTAAAAATTTCGACGTCATAATCGGCATGGATTGGTTGAGTTCTCATCGTGCGACATTATGTGTTATGAAAAGGCTGTTCGCCTTAATCTGCCGTCTAGCGAAACTCTAGTAATCTACGGCGACAAACCCGACACGAACCTTCGCCTCATCTCGAGCATTCAAGCCCATAAATTCTTGCGAAAGGAATGTCGAGCATTCCTTGCTCATGTTGTCGACGTGAGCCAAGAGACGAAAGAGATAAAGAAAATTCCAGTAGTACGTGATTTTCCGACATATTTCTAGAAGAACTCCCAGGATTACCTCCGCAACGTCAAGTCGAGTTCAGAATCGACATAGTTCCAGGGGCTACCCCAGTAGCCAAATCGCCCTATCGTCTAGCACCAGCTGAGATGCAGGAGCTATCCAATCAACTTAACGAATTGCTCAGCAAGGGCTTCATTAGGCGAAGCTTCTCACCCTGGGGAGCACCGGTCTTGTTCGTTAAGAAGAAGGATGGATCGTTCCGTATGTGCATCGACTACAGAGAACTTAACAAGCTAACCGTCAAAAATCGTTACCCTCTGCCTCGCATAGACGATTTGTTTGACCAACTTCAAGGGGCGAATTTCTTTTCAAAGATTGACCTGAGATCCGGGTATCACCAATTACGAGTGCTAGGGGAGGATGTTCCGAAGACAGCCTTCCGAACTCGTTATGGACACTACGAGTTTATAGTGATGCCGTTCGGATTGACCAATGCGCCCGCAATATTCATCGACTTAATGAATACAGTGTGCCGTCCTTACTTGGATCAGTTCATCATTGTCTTCATTGATGACATACTTATCTACTCTCGTAGTAAGGAGGAGCATAGTCAACATCTGCGTCAGGTCTTGGAAACACTGCGATCAGAGAAGCTCTATGCGAAGTTCTCGAAATGCGAATTTTGGATCCGAAGAGTCAAATTCTTAGGGCACGTGGTTAGCGAAGAGGGAATACACGTGGAACCCTCCAAAATCAAAGCCATTGAGAACTGGTCAGCACCAAAGACGCCTACATAAATTCGTCAATTTCTAGGCCTCGCTGGCTACTATCGCATGTTCATTCAGAACTTCTCGCGGATTGCGAAACCTCTTACAACACTGACCCAGAAGGGCGTGGCCTTTGACTGGGAAGATAAGCAAGAGAAAGCGTTCCAAACGCTAAAGCGAGCCTTATGCACCGCACCGATACTATCCCTCCCTGAAGGGATAGAAGACTTCGTGGTCTATTGCGATGCATCCAATCAAGGACTTGGCTGTGTTCTGATGCAACAAGGTAAGGTCATCGCCTATGCCTCAAGACAGATGAAGACACACGAGGTCAACTACACCACACATGATCTTGAGTTAGGAGCAGTAGTGTTTGCTCTGAAGATCTGGAGACACTACCTGTATGGTACGAAAAGCACTATCTTTACAGACCACAAAAGCCTACAACACATATTCGACCAGAAGGAGCTCAACATGAGACAACGACGATGGGTTGATCTACTCAGTGATTACGAATGTGAAATTCGTTATCATCCCGGCATGGCCAACGTAGTAGCTGACGCCCCGAGTCGGAAAGAATACTCTGGTCGTAGAGTCAAATCATTGAGTATTACTATCCATTCATACTTGTCCACACAAATTAAGGAGGCTCAGCTCGAAGCTTTGAAACCTGAAAATGTCGCGGGTGAATCCCTGAGAGGGATGGATAAGAACTTGGAAGTCAAGGGTGGCTGAGCTTTATATCTTGTGGATCGGATCTGGACACCGAAACATGGTGGTTTCAGAGACTTGATCATGACCGAAGCTCACAACACTCGATATTCCGTCCACCCAAGTTCGGATAAGATGTATCTGGATCTTAAAAAGTTATACTGGTGGCCTCACATGAAAGCAGAGATTGCTACCTTCGTGATTAAATGCCTTACTTGCGCTAAGGTTAAGGTCGAATGCCAGAAACCATCAGGTTTACTTCAGCAACCGGAGATACCTGAATGGAAGTGGGAGCGGATCACGATGGACTTCATAACCAAGTTACCCAAGAATCTGGGTGGTCTCGATACCATTTGGGTGATAGTAGACAGGTTAACAAAGTCCGCGCACTTCCTACCTATCAAAGAGACTAACAAGATGGAGAAACTAACAAGAACATACATTAGGGAGATCGTACGACTGCATGGTGTTCCCATATCGATTATCTCTGATAGGGATAGTAGATTCACTTCGAGGTTCTGGCAGTCGCTACAAAGTTCCCTAGGAACTAGGATGGACATGAGTATAGCCTACCATCCACAGACAGACGGACAAAGTGAGACGACTATTCAAACTTTGGAAGATATGTTGTGAGCCTGCGTGATTGACTTTTGGAAGGCATGGGATACTCATTTACCCCTTGTCGAGTTCTCCTACAACAATAGTTATCACACGAGCATAAAGGCTGCTCCATTTGAAGCCCTCTATGGCCGTAAGTGCAGACCCCCTCTGTGCTGGGCTGAGGTGGGCGACACTCAGTTAGCTAAAGGACGAGTTCCTGATAGCACTCTTACAGGTCCGGAGATCATTCGGGAAACGACAGAGAAGATCGTTCAGATTCGTGAACGATTGAAAGCCTCTAAAGACCGACAGAAACGCTACGCAGACAAGCGAAGGAAACTGTTGGAATTCCAGGTGGGCGACCATGTTCTATTGAAGGTGTCACCCTGGAAGGGCTTGATACGCTTCGGAAAGTGTGGAAAGCTAAATCCAAGATACATAGGGCGTTTTGAGATTATCGCTAGAATGGGCCCTATAGCTTACAAACTCAAACTACCTCGCGAACTCAGTAACGTACATTCTACTTTCCACGTCTCGAACTTGAAAAAGTGTCTGTCCGACGAGACTCTTGTAATCCCACTCGACGAGATCGAGATCAACGAGAGCCTCAACTTCGTGGAAGAACCTGTAGAGATCATGGACCGAGAGGTCAAGCAAACGAAGCAAGTCCGTATCCCGATAGTGAAGGTTTGTTGGAACGCTAAGAGAGGACCTGAATTCACTTGGGAGCGCGAGGATCAAATGAAACTGAAATATCCTCATCTTTTCGCTTAGTTATTTGTAATATCTTATTTGTTAAACTCTAATTTCGGGACGAAATTCTCTCTAACGGGGGGATGATGTGACAACCCGAAATTTCTATCTTGAATAGTTGTTCAAATCAATCAAGGTTGGACTCATTTTGCTATCTTCTAGCATTATTTAGGGTCTATTTGAGTGTTTTAATTATAGTACATCCAAGGATCGGGTATTAAGAAGTAACTGCTTGAGTCCATTGTGCACCAAGTAAGCCATAAACTTCATCATGTGGAGTTTACGGTCACACCATATGAGTTCACAGCCGTAAACTCAAGGTGGCCGTAAACTCACCCTATAAACATGATATTCCACCCTTTCTTCCTCATTATTCACCATTTCAACCTCAAAAATTCGAATTGTCTCTCAAGTATCATAAGGATCTTCATTTTGTTCTTCAAAAATGTAAGTGTTTTATCCTTTGTTTAGTTGATACATCTCATTATCTAGTATCAACCTTTGATTTCATCCATTAACTTCATCTTTTGGGTTTGATGTTCAAGATCACTAAGAACACCAAGAACACACACTAGTGTTTTGGGCCGAAATCAACTCTATTTGCTTCCATATTGTAAGTACCTTCTTCCTATACATGTTATCTAGTAGGAACCCTCAATTTGCACCTGGAAAAATCCTTTTCCCATGAAAAATAGGAGTTTACGGCCAAGAGCATCTCCCTTGGCCGTAAACCCTTGTTAAAGGTGCATTTGTTGGCCATAGACTCCCTTATGCTAAGCATTGAGTCTAGAACACTTCCTTGATGCTTGCAAGGCCTTCACAACACTTTTTGGCACAAAACTTCATGAGTTTACGGTCGTAAACTCATAGGGCCGTAAACCCTATGGCCGTAAACTCATGAGGCCGTGAACACATGGCCGTAAACTCCAATGTTTGGCCATACACTCCTTAGATGCAATCCCTTGTGATTATAACACTTCCATATAAGTGTTTCCTAGTTCCTAAGGTGTGTTCCTTACATGATTAGTTGTTTAAACACTAATTATATACATATATGTGTCATTATATGCTTATTAGGATCCGTTGTGCTCAAGGCTTCACTTGGCACTTAGCATCCTTCAAATCGATCTTTCATTCGTATAACTCACTACAGGTGAGTTCATACCCCTTAACTTATCTTTTAAATGATTTTAAATGCTTTTATGGGGGGGGGAATACAAGTAGAACTATTATAGTTATTATATCAATCACATGTGATTAATAACTATCAAACAAGTGGATTTCTTATATTTTAAACTGTGTTACCAATCAAACTGCTTCAAATCGTTTTATAAACTCATTTACATGTTAAATTCTTTCTATTAAACTCTTCCAAACTTATATTTTGTCAAAAGCATATCTATATAGATATAGTTATATAAGTAGGGTTGAAAGGACTTAGGACTGATAACTCGCCTTACTTCCTGTTCCTTGTTTGGTTGTGGACTTAGGGTATCAGTTGTTTGTCCGAAGGTCGTTTGAATCTTAATTATATATTATGTGTATGTGTATAGATATCAAAGTTCATCCTTCAATTCAATACCTTTGGGTAGCAAAGGTGTACAAACATGTTCATTCATACAAACAACATGGCTAGTAAACTATAATAGGTATAGTTTAGGAAGTCACTAATACTATTACTAGAACAACGAAACATACAAAGAGTCAGTGCATACATGAGTCAATACATACTATAACGAGAAACAATAGTCACTATAAAGAGAAACAGATAGAGCATACTACAACGAGAATCAATACATACTACACACTATACACTAGAGAACATACTACATACTAGACAGAGAGAACATACATTACACTAGTACATACTATACAAATACAAGAATACTATAACATTAATGTGAGATACTACTTCATGGCTCAGCATATATTGCTATGTCACGTTTTGTACCCAGAGTATCCTGGAGGGAGAGCGTAAATTTGTGTATAGATCTATACGGGACTGACCCTCCTACACCTTGCTGCTAGCTACAGTGGGACCTGCAGGTCTGCGGGTGACGAATGTCATATCATTTCGACGTCTCGAACGTCGTGTATTACTGGTCGATCAAGTATGGTTACAATCATATCACATTTTACCTTAATTAACTAACAAGTTAAAGGTAGTTAGTACATTAGTAGTTACCTAGATAAAACTACAGTACATCTTCATTTTTCTAATTCATTCACATTGTGATCTTCTCACATAAACGGTAATGAGAAACTATATTTTGGTAATGATAGTCATACTTTAGGAAAACTCATACTTTTATAAAAGAACAAACATAGAGAACCGTTGAGTCTTGGTAGAAGACTACTTTAGTAGAAAATATAGGATTTTCTAGGAAGTTTACAAACATTTACATTAAATACTTACAAACTTTTACATCAAACATTTACAAGTACATTCTTCAAACTTATACAAACAATGACACAAAAATACTTATGAACTCACCACCTTTAATGCTGATCTACGCTTTCAAAATAACTTGTATTCTCCGGTCACCAGTAGGCAGGTACCGATGACCAGGTTTTGAGAAGATGGAGCACGATCAAGACTCATCTCTTATTTTGATTATTCATTTTTGGTGTGTTATAAACTTCAGAACACACTTGTATTAAAATATTACTATTAATGCAATGGATGATGTTGTTGCTTGTTTACTATTATGCATTGTTGTGATACTGTACATGACGTCCTCCGCCCCCGAACGTTTCCGCCGTTCCGGTTTTGGGGTGTGACAGTATGGAGGATTAGGGTTACATGCATGCAAACCCTAATACCCATGACCTTTCATTTACATAGGATCTATGGGTTAAAATCTCCATGGACTATCCATGGACTTCATATACTCTTAGCCCATCCTAAATAAATCTTAGCCCAATCCATATATATGTAAGAGTTCATATTTAATTAGTCTCATTTCATCACTAAATTAATTCCAAATTAATTCTTGATCAATACTAATTAAATAATATGATTTCATATTAATATATTATAACTTATAATATATTAATACATCATAAACATCTTATTCTCAAAAGTATATCCATACAAATTGTTCGGTGAAGTGCAACCCAAATGGACCATGTCAGATCGGGTCAAGTGCATACGGACTTAGACACCTTATCCAACAGTCTCCCACTTGGATAAGTCTGATAACCATACTTGCAAGTATAACTTCAAGAGCCAACCGGCAATCGTAGCTCTTTAAAACTCTGTTGAACCATGAAGCGCCATTTTAGATAAGTGATCATACAATCCTCTGTTCTGAAGATATCAGTTGGACAAATACATGGAACAATGTCGTGCTTATTGTCTAGTAATTTGTTTCTCGATCTATTGATTTGTTTGACATAGAACTAAATTGAACACATCAATTAGGTTCTGACCGGGCCCGGCACATAAGTCAAAACAAAATCATCTAGGGGCCCAGATATCGCTTCTAATCCTAGAAGGAACAGATAAACTTCGACTCATATGCTTGTACTAACTACTTGTTGAATTATGCACAAAAGCACGTTTTATGACATCAAGTTACTGATGCATTTTCGTACAATCAATGGATAACCAACTCATAGTCAACAACTCATATCTCTAGGTTTGAAGATTCATATGATATTACCGTCTCACGATTACTCGAGATAAATTCCATGAAGAAATACAAGTCAGCGTGGCTTTAATCCAATACTCAGAACTTATGAGCACTCATGAATGTTGCGGCAACCATTGTTATGTATAATACACCTTAGACAAATCTACAATCCGAATTCATGACAGTCTTAATTCAATACCTACTTCCAATGTATGACCGACTATGGGGGTTCGAATAATATAATTATTCAGGAAGTCAAAACATGCAAAATTGAAACTACTTTTTATTTATTTTATTTTATTTTTTATTTTTCATAGAAAGTCCCTTCGGAATAAAGTTTGTATGTAAACAATCCTTATTGTAGATGCCCGTTGGACCTGTTAAGTTAATTTTTTTTTTATAATGAAACTTGTTTAAAAACCATTTATGAAATTTAATTTACACAATGATCATTTGCGAAATATTATGATATTTGTCTCATACTTTTTTCTTTTTATATTTCCGACCCTTTTGGTACTTTTTTTTAATTCAATTTTCTTTTAAACATTTTTCCTTAATTTTTCACAACTTTGTTATTATATATCTTTTAAAACTTAGGATTTTAGAAATCAGTTTTTTACAATTTTACATAAAATCTTTATATGAAATATATTTATTTTTTATGAAATATATTTATTTTTACATAAAGTGTAATATTTATATAAATAAAAGCTAGAACTTATAAATTTTAATCATCATGCAAATAAAGTTTATTTTATATATAAATAATTTTTGTTGTCTAGAATTTATCTAGATCTTTCAAACTACAATACATAAGTAAATAATTTTGTTTTTTATTTTTTATCTAAAAAAATTTGAAGTATAAAAACATAATTTATATATATATATATATATATATATATATATATATATATATATATATATATATATATATATATATATTAAATACCAAAATGATTTTGTGAGAGGAAATCAATATTCATTTGCTTTTATATTTTTCAGAGCTAAAACTACTAAATTTAGATCATATTATAATTGTTAAAGCATTTAATACAAAATTCAAATAAGGGTATATTTTGAAATAGAAATTTTGACTCTTCTTATAACAAACTTTTATATTTACACATTTTTACTCAAATAATTTTGAAATAATAGTTTTCATCCTTAATAATGTCACACCCCCAAACCAAAACGGCGGAAACGTTCAGGGGCGGAGGACGTCATGTATAGTATCACAACAATTGAATAATAGTAATCAAAGCAACAACAACCATTGTATTAATAGTATAGTGTTTACATTACATTTGAATCATACACGATTGACTGAAAAAGTAAATACAAGTAAAGACTCAAAGCTACAATGCTCCATCTTCTCGAACCCGGTGCGTGTACCTGTGTACTAATGTCCTGAGAATACAAGTAGGTTTTGAAAGAGTATCAACATAACGCTGGTGAGTTCATAAGCATTTTGTTTTGGAAAAACTGTTCTTTGTTCCTTTGAAAAGTGCGTTATCTTTCTCCAGAAAACCTTATATTTTCTGATGTAATGAACGTATAAACCTTAAGTAAAAATGATTCTTACATGTTCCTCCTGCGAGTACTTAGCGTATACAAATCATATACAATCCAGATCGAACAAACAATCGATTGTGTGGTTCTTCCCTAAGCCCACAACCAAACAAGGAACAGGAAGTGAGGCGGAGGCCACACATTCCACTGTTTGTCGGATCCTTATGTACATAATCCTGAAGTATTCACTAGATACTTACAAAGTTAACTGTATTGGTCCTTTGATATCTGTTGAAAGTGTTCCTCAAGAAAATCCATTATTTTCTTATTGAATGCATGATTAACCAATTCTTTTTATAACTACTTAGCTCATACTAGCTATGTATAAACCAATATCGAACAGACGGTTGATTGTGTGGATCTGACCTAAGTCCACAACCAAACAAAGAACAGGAAATGAGGCGGAAACCGCACATTCCATGGTTTGTCGGATATTCTTCATGCATAGCCTAGATGCATAAACTAAGGAATTACAGAATTATTAGTAAATTTTCATTAGTGAAATGAATAACCGTTTGTTTGTAGAGTACTAATGTTTACCCTGGAAAATCCTATATTTTCCCTAAGTGTAAGTTATTGAATTATATGTTCCAAACCAAATAGTATAAGCATCTACCATACTTATGTTGTTAAATATTGTTCTGTTTGAAAACCAATATGAAAATCTTTGTATGAATATCGTATGAAAACCTTTGTATGAATACCGTAGTGTGAATACCGTAGTGTGAATACCATCCTACGATCACTTAGTACATACGAGTTATAGAAATCTGGATCGAACAGACAGTCGATTGGGTGATTCCGCCCTAACCCCACAACCAAATAAGGAACAGGAAATGAGGCGGAGATCACACATCCCACTGCAAGTTGGATGTTAACTTCATATTACCCTAGTGTATATACTATGTAATCCCATAGTAACTAACCCTAGTGTTTGTTCATTAGTTATATTATTATGTGAACGAGTCGTTGTTTCAACTGTGGATTCTTATAACCATACTATGGACGATCAACATTACGACGTACTCGGACGTACGTCGTGAAAATGACGTTTGTCACCCTAGGTTGACTGTAGCTAATAGTCAGGGTGCGGGATTGTCACTCCCGTATAGATCTATACACAAACTCACGCTCTCCCTCTCAGGAGACTCTGGTTACAAGGCGTCTCACACTGTTGGCTCTCTCAACGAATTCACGAATAATACTATGAAAACCGTTTTTTTTGTTATGAATCCTTATAAAATAATATCTTTTAATTCATAATTCATAAGTTTGTTCCCTCTGTTCTGAAAACTGTGTTTGTAATGTTTGTATTTTAACATGTTTTGTAAAACTGATTTCAAGTCTACTAGTGACGATGTTTACCATGTATGCAAGTTCTATGTTCAATGTATACTAGTGATAGGAAAATATAATAAATCAAATTATATTTTGAAACACAAGGTTACTTGTGCTTTTACTTGTATCCTCCCCCTGAAAACATTGAAAACTTGGAAAATATTGGGGTATGAACTCACCGTTAATTGTGTGCAAGCGTCGAATCAATGAACTGGAAACGAAGACCCTCGAGTTGTTGTACGTGGCACCTAACGGAATCCTAATAATAATTAAATACATATATGTATCTAAATTAGCGATTTCATTAAATAAAGTGTTGGAAAACACTTGCTTTCGGTTAAGGAATGTTACTGGGACTTGAGTAAATCGAGGAAAGCGGTTTTTCAGCCTAATGTACCACTCAGGGAGTGTGTACGGCCGTGAAAGGGAGTGTACGGTCATGAACCGTGTATGGCCGTAGACTGCCTTGAAGGGGTGTACGGCCTTTGAAGGTGTACGGCCGTGGATGAGTGTACGGTCAACGAACTTGAAGGAATACAGTCATACACTCAAGACCAAGAGTGTTGGAATCGATGAATACGTGTCCTAGATGCTCCGAATTGAACCCCCAATGGTGTTTTTCGATGTTTTACGGAAGAATAAAGGTGCTTTAGGGGTGTACGGTAGATAGTCTAGAGAGAGAATTAGAGGGTGTTCGGCCAGAAAAGTGTAAATGAGGGGTAGGGTCTCGTATTTATTGGGGTTTTTATGGTCGGTGGTGGGGTCCACCCGACGTGAGTCGTAAACGAGTGTACGGCAGTACACGGGTGTACGACCGTGAACCCAAGTCCGGCCGAGAATGGTTGTTTTGATCGACGGAAACTCGAAATTTCGCGCAGATTTGGTCCCGACTCATATATGAAGCTCAATTTTATAACAAAATGACTTTCCAAGCCAAAGGAATTCGACGGGACTCAATAAAAATCTAAATTTTATTAACGGAATTTGGATAACGGAAATGGAAAAAGGTTCGGGTTGTCACATCATCCCCCCATTAGAGGGAATTTCGAGGTTCGCATGTAGTTTGTCGTTATGAGTGACGAGAGTTTTGTTATTCGGTCGGTTTAAGGCAAAGGGTCTCCTCGGTGACACGTGGGTTTGGTATAACCCAGACTCAGTCAGACTAAGCGGGTTGACATCGTAAGATCGCATGTTAAGTTAGTTCGGAAGGAGTGTTTTGTTATGACGTCAGTATATCTGTGTGTGTACGTTTCTAGTGCTTTCTGTATTGACCTTGTTAATACTATTGCGAATGTTTTGTACCGTATTAAGTGTACTAACTGAGAAAATTTTCTAGTGAATGATACTGATATTATGATTCCTATCCGGCCCTTCTATAATCGCTTGGTGTCTACAAGTCATATATATTTAAGATGATTAAGACGGTCGACTGAGTGACTCTGCCCTAAATCCACAACCAGACAAGGAACAAGAAATAAGGCGGAATCACGCACTCTAAGTCTATTGGTCCTTAATTATATATGGCCCTACTGTTTACACCAAGTCATTATAGCCTACCGGAAAAGAGTATTTAGTTTCTACATAAACTATGTGCTTTGTTTAAACGAGGAAGAAATTATTATAGTTAGAACTTAGTTGTGAGACGGTTTCCTTGAAAATGTAGGTTTGGGAAAAGATTCGAGTTGGAAGACGTACCGCTGTTCTCGGGGGTTTCCGGGGTAGACTCTCCTGTAGTGATCATTAGCATTCCTCCCTCTTCACCAGAGTTCCTGGCCAATGGACAATCTCTCCTGTAGTGCCCCGTTTCACCACATTCGTGGCAGGTCCGACTCACTTCCTCAAATGGGACCTGAGAGATTGGTCGTGCCGGTGCCCTACAGAAGCGGATGGTGTGTCCCCTTCTTAGGCAGTTCTTGCAATACAACTTCCGACACCTTCCGATATGATTTAAGTTGCACTTATTACATTTAGGTAGGGTTCCAGCATAGCGATTGTCGGGTGCTGGGGTGGTTGGTGTCGTAGCAGCGTAGGGTGCACCTGTCTGTTATCCCTCGGAGGGTTCTTGTGTTGATTGTCTCCTCTTTCTGCTCTCGGGCCTTTAATTATCGTCGCCTCCTTTGCTTGACCCATGAACGGGGTCCATTATGCCTTGGCGGATCCCATAATCCACCAATGTTCGAGCCAGGAATTTGGCACTGTCAAACGTAAGAGGTTTCGCTGCCAATACGTTTCCTTGGATTGGAGAAGGTAGTCCCCAAATGTATCTCTCTACCTTCTTACTCACCGGGGTAACCATCCCCGAGCATAGTGCAGCTAAGTCACTGAATCTGTCGGTGTAAGCTTTTATGTCTGAGCCTTTCATGGTAAGATTCCACAGCTCATGCTCTAGTTTCTGTACTTCGCCCCTCGGGCAGTATTCTTCCAACATCATTTCCTTTAGATTTTCCCAGCCCATTGCGTTTGCTATAGGAAGAGTCAATGACTTGACATGGCTATTCCACCATGTAAGGGCTCTGTCAGAGAAGGTGCTGGCAGCAAACTTCACCTTGCTTCCTTCGGGGCATGCGCATAACTCGAAAATCGATTATGTCCTCTCGAACCATCGCATTAGGGCGATGACTCCCCCATTTCCATCGAAGGATTTGGGTCCACAAATCATGTAGTCCTTGTATGAGCACTCCCTTGTGTGTCCGTGGTTAAAGCTGTTGGTACCACTACCCGATCCACCGGTACCACTTGTATTGATTTGAGTCATGACAGTTGTCACTGCGGTTGTTACTGCCGCCTGAAAGACAACCGGGTCATACTGAGGAGGTGGTGCGTTGTTCTTGTTTTTGTTCGACCTCTTCGGTCACATATTTCCGCCAAAAGATTTAAAAGACGAAACGAGGGTAAGTCCTTAGATGTTACAAATCAAGTGTATCCTGAATCGAAGTTATCTTAGTTCTGAGTGTTTCATGTTCTGACATTTGAAGCAATTCATAACAGAGGTCTACGCAACATAGACTTATGAATTTGATAGTGACTACCCTCTTAGTGAAGTTATGGGATCTGGTTTACTGTTACTTAGCTGATATGATAAAGGCATTAAGCCTGACACATAGTGTGAGCAGTGTAATCACTAACTCACTAGATCATATTAGTTAGTTAATTATTAGTAAGACGTGTATGGTGCTCTACCACCTTGCGCGCCTCGGGAGGGGTTTCGTGTCCTAGTTATGATGATCCTAAATTTAGCCGTGGGGATTTGTATTTTATGGGCTTTCTTATGGTTCTCGTATTCACTGTAGATCATGCTTTGGGTTTTACCACAGATCTCCATCAGTTCCTGATGGAAGATTTGCATCCTCGTATGATTCCTTCTAGGAACCCTCTTTATGAATTCTCTTTGGTTCCTCCTTGATTCCTCTGTTAGTGATTGTAGTGGAGTGGCTATCTATATCTAGGTTGTTCGCGCGAGAATGGGGATGTCTAAAGAATCTTATGAGATTAAGTAAACATTTCTTCTTATAGTTATTGATGATCTAAACTGGGTCCTCCTATAGTCAAGCAGTGCATGCAAGCTGTATATAACCAAGATCAAATAGACCTTCGAATAAATGATCCTACTCCAAAACCACAACCAAACAAGGAACACGTAGTAGAGCGAAGATCACCAATTCTAAGTCTATAAGATCCCAATTATATATAACCCTGGAAGCATGCACTTCGCAACTATAGACCTGCCAGTAAAGGTCTTTTAGTTCTCATTCAAGTTTGTTATAGTGCCTAAAATACTCCTATAGTATTTTATCTGTATGTTTTGTTCTAAGGATACTTTTGTATATGGAGTTAGGTAAGTTTTAGACTCGTTGCAACACCACCATCACTACCAAACACATGTTGGTCGTATCTCAAATAAATATAGTTGATCAGGTTATATTTATTCCAGATATGATTACATAACTGCTTAGGTTTGACTGTAGTGTCCAACATCTAAATACTTTTGTTTGTTTTGTTCTCACTTGTTCTTATTGTGATACTTGTTCTTAGTATGTATGCTTATTAGTATACTTCTCGTAAAATAATTATATTTTAAAAGTATACTTTTAGTCAGAGTACTCCGGCCCCATTGTATTTATAGTCGTATATCTTTTACTGGTTGATATACTAACTTCACTATAAACAATGCTCTGATATCAATCTGCCACACCCCCAAACCGAAACGGCGAAAACGTTCGGGGCAGAGGACGTTATGTATAATATCACAACAATTGAATAATTGTAATCAAAGCAACAAAAACCATTGTATTAATAGTATAGTGTTTACATTACATTTGAATCATACACGACTGACTGCAAAAGTAAATACAAGTAAAGACTCAAAGCTATAATGCTCCATCTTCTCGAAACCGGTGCGTGTACTTGTCTACTAATGTCCTGAGAATACAAGTAAGTTTTGAAAGAGTATCAGCATAAAGCTGGTGAGTTCATAAGCATTTTGTTTTGGAAAAACTGTTCTTTGTTCCTTTGAAAAGTGTGTTATCTTTCTCCAGAAAACCTTATATTTTCTGATGTAATGAATGCATAAACCTTAAGTAAAAATGATTCTTACCAGTTCCTACTGCGATTACTTAGTGTATACAAATCATATACAATCCAGATCGAACAAACAATCGATTGTGTGGTTCTGCCCCAAGCCCACAACCAAAAAAGGAACATGAAGTGAGGCGGAGGCCACACATTCCACTGTTTGTCGGATCCTTATGTACGTAATCCTGAAGTATTCACTAGATACTTACAAAGTTAACTGTATTGGTTCTTTGATATCTGTTGAAAGTGTTCCTCAAGAAAATCCATTATTTTCTTATTGAATGCATGATTAACCAATTCTTTTTATAACTACTTAGCTCATACTAGTTATGTATAAACCAATATCGAACAGACGGTTGATTGTGTGGATCTGCCCTAAGTCCAAAACCAAACAAGGAACAGGAAATGAGGCGGAAACCACACATTCCATGGTTTGTCGGATATTCTTCATGCATAGCCTGGATGCATAAACTAAGGAATTACAGAATTATTAGTAAATGTTCATTAGTGAAATGAATAACCGTTTGTTTGTAGAGTACTAATGTTTACCCTGGAAAATCCTATATTTTCCCTAAGTGTAACTTATTGAATTATATGTTCCAAACCAAATAGTATAAGTGTGACAACCCGAAATTTTTGTCTTGTACTGTTATGCAAATCAATCAGTTAGACTCATTTTTGCTAACTTTTGGCATTGTTCAGGGTCTATTTGAATAGTCTAAGTCAAGTGCATTCAAGATATAAGTTTAGGAATGAGATAACTTTAGGATTCGTATAACATTTGGGCCAAACACTCCAAGTTGAGGAGTGTACGGCCGTACACGTGTGTACAACCGTACACATGAGTGTACAACCATACACATGGGTGTACGGTCGTACACCCAAGTTTGGCAGCAAACCCAAACGTATATCAAGGATTTTCCTTCATTTTCTCTCATTTCACACACTTACACCTCAAGGAAAGTCGATTCTCTCTCAAAGTTCATCAAGTTCTTCACCCTAACCTTCATACATGTAAGTATTCCTTCCATTTAAGTGTTGATATATGGCTTTATCAACTGAAGATCTATATTTTCATCCATGAAATCTTCTATTTTGATTAGATCTTCATCTTTCATCAAGAACACCAAGAACATACACTTATTCTTAGTGATTGTGAATCTTTTTGAGCTTCCAGATCGTAAGTACTTCTTCCATAGACTTAGTACTTGATAAGAACACTAGATTAACACCCTAGAAAACGTCCAGAACATGAACATCAAGGAGTGTACGGCCGCACACACTCATGTGGCCGTACACCCCTTTCTTTTGTAAGCTACCACATGATCAAAGACACTTAGGGTATGCAAGATATAACCATGGAAAACACTTTTTGACCATTTTTCCTAGGAGTGTGCAGCCGTACACTCCATGGCCGCACACACAGAGCCGCACACTCCTCATTGTGACCATACACTCCCCTTAAATGAATCACATGTGATTCTAACACATAGTTCAAGTGATTCCTAGTCCCTAAAATGCTTACTTAACATATTTAGATGTATAAACACTAAATATGTTCATATATGTGTGATTATATGCTATTAGGATTCGTTTGTGTTCAAGAGTTTACTTAACACTTAGCATCATACACCAGTCGTTCATTTGAATAACTTACTACAGGTGAGTTCATACCCCCGTATTTTCAAAGTTTTTACTGTTTTAAGGGGGGCGGGGTGGGGAATACAAGTCTAACACAAAGATTTTGTGTTATAACAAATGATTTCAAATGGATTATAGTTATCATAACAAATGGTTTCAAACATCTTATCGAAATAAATTTCAGTATCATCGAATCAAGTGGTTTTATGTGATTGTTTCAAAAAGATATCAAGTCACCAAAATGGATCTCAAAATATGAAAATTCTTTTAAATGTTTTATAAACTTATATTTTCCTCCAAAAATCACGTTTGTATATATATATTTATATAAATAAGATTTAAAAGGTTTAGGACTGACAACCCACTTTGGTTCCTTTTCCTTGTTTGGATGTGGGATTATAAGTAAAAGTTGTATGTCCGAGTGTCATTTAAATTTTACTTATATATATTTGTATATCTATACAAACATAAGACTTAGTTCAATAAATCTCAATAACCCTTTGTAACATGTTGAGCAAGGGGTTACATTCATGAATACTCATTATCAATTCAGAATGTTCATATAAATTATAGTAAGTGTAATTTATGATTCATAGTACATTGATTTACAATTCAAAGTATACTAGAGTACATTATTTTGCAAGAACAAAGGTTGATTCAAAACTATTCAAGGGTATACATTCTTTCAAGATTCATGATAAGAATACTAATTCAAGAACATACAACAATTATTCATTTCAGAAGGATTAGATTTTCATATCTATTATACAAATAACGTTATATGCTTTTATGAGTCAACTAGTACAGTTTGTTTAATTCATTTTAAACAATATAGTAAAGTCCTGATAATATGATCAGAGTCTCCAGCAGGGGATCGAAACAATGTGTGTATAGATCTATATTGGGATTGACAATCCCGCACTCGGATTGCTAGCTACAGTCAGGCATACACGCCTATGAGTGACAATTGTTATCATCAACTTTCAGCGCATTCATAGCGTTGGGTCAGGCCACCTAGTCAGTATGGTTATAAAAACTCATTTAAGATATTAACAACACGTTAATGTATAATTAACTAAACTTAAGTACCTTTTTAAAAGTACTAGTTTTACAAGATACAATTTACAGATTACAGTTTACAGTATTTCAGTTTGTATAACTAAAACTACTTTCTCATACAGCAGAAAATATAGGATTTTCTGGAAACATCATACATATTCAAGAAACAGAAAACCTTCTTTCAAAACATAAATACTAATGCACTCACTCAACTTTATGTTGATACTCTCTTTTCAAATTACTTGTATTCTCAGGGAACCAGTAGACAGGTACACCCCAAGCTTTTGAGAAGATGGAGTTGTTTATGTCTTGTCTTCTTCTTTTGTACAACATTTTAGTTACTGTATACATTAGTGAAACTCATGTAAATATTCATACTTTTTAATACAATGGTTGTTTGTACTTTGATTACTATTATACATGTGTTCTGATACTACAAATGAAGTCCTCCACCCCCGGACGTTTCCGCCGTCTGGTTTGGGGGTGTGATAGATTGGTATCAGAGCATTATTTATAGTGAACTCAGTATATCAATCCATAAAAGATATACAAACTATAAATACATTTGGGGCTAAGAGCTCTGACTACAAGTATACTTTTAAAAATTTAATTATTTTTACAAGAAGTATACTAACACTTATCTACAAGTACAATATCACAATCATAAGAACTTAAAAGTATTTGGATGTTGAACATTATAGTCAAACCTGGACAGTTATGTAATCATATCTGGGATTAATATAGCATGATCAACTATATTGATTTGAGATATGACCAACATGTGTTTGGGAATGATAGTGGTGTTGCGACATGTCTAAAACTTACCAACTATACATATTCAGAAGAACTCTAAAACTGAACATAAAGATTAAAATACTATAGGGGTATTTTAGGCACTATATACTTATAACAAACATGTGAAAACAATAGAACAATTGAGGGTAAAACTATAAATATTAAGGGTATATTATAATTATATATAATTAAAGTTATATAGACTTAGAATTGGTGATTTAGCTTCATTTCCTGTTCCTTGTTTGGTTGTGGATTTAGAGTCGGGTCATTTAATCGAAGGTCGAATATAAACAAGTTATATATAATTAATATACACTTTATAGTTATAATAATATCTAGAACAAGTTGTACATAATACATTATATGTCAATTGTAGGTCTTTCTTGTAGAAACTTATCGTTACTAACTATATTCAATATTTCTTATCCCTATTCTCGCTTAGATAACAATGGCTGGATTTCACATACCCGGAGACCCGTATTTCCCCAATCAAGAACAAGATGCAGAACCAGAGGAAAATCACGAGATTCCCTTAGATGATGACTTTGCTGAGAATTTTCCTGAAGAGAATAATTCTGAATCAGAAGCCTATAATCCACCACCAATTGCTCAAAATCCTAACCCTCGTCCGGTTTTCCATGGTTCGACGCCTCTGTGGGTAGAAAGCTTGGAAACATGGAGTCAAGAGCAGGGTCAACCAATGCCTTACAACGGAGACATAAGCTTCTAAAACTTAAGCGAAAGAGGTTCAGCAGACAGAGTCCTGCCGATTATTTTAACGTCCCGATTCTCGAATACCAATATATGGTTATGAATTCTCGTGAATTCAAGGTCTACTCAACGAGTTGGTTGCCTGACTCGTCGAGTAGCAGCGGGTTTGGACCACGTGTTAAGTAACCAACTCGCCGAGTCGGAAGAGTGACTCGACGAGTTGGAGCTGGAAGGTAAAACCCTAATTTCCGGGGTTTGGCACCCTATTTAAAGAATCATAAGCCACCTTTAGCCTCTTTACAGTCCGTTGACAGCTTAGCAAACCCTAATACGTGTCTGTGTGCCCCATTGTGTGTTTTAAGCTTTGGAAGAGGATTCTTGGTGAGAAGATCTTGGAGGAAACATGTGGATTGAAGCAAGGAATTCGTGGGGATCAAGATCTACTTCAGTTGGCATCTTTTGGGAAGGTATTAAGCTGTTATCCCAACTCCATTTCATTCTAGATCTCTTTGGATGAAATTAGGGCTTCTTGGTTTGGTTATGAAGCTATTTTTGGGTATGAGCTCAGATCTGAAGTTGTAACTTCAGATCTGAAGTCTCATTGATTTGTAAGTCCATAAAGCTATCAGCTTTGGCAAGTATGAACCCCTCCTTGAGTGTAAAACCCCATTTCAAGCTTGGATTTGGCACTATGAGTCATTAGAGCCTTGCATGCACGTAAAGTTTGCAACTTTACGTGATAAGCATGCCTTGGGAAGTTGGATCTGCAGTATGGAGTCTTAGCATGGCTTAAAAAGCATCTGTATGGATGAAGGACTGAAGGGACTCGACGAGTCGCATGGTAGACTCGGCGAGTCATATGAAGATGGTCATGAACTCGACGGGTTGGATGAACAACTCGGCGAGTCCGATGAAGATTGCCTTGGACTCGACGAGTGGCATGGTGACTCGGCGAGTTGGCAAGTTATGCAACAAACTCGACGAGTAGCTGAGGATACTCGGCGAGTTGAGGTCAACATGGACTGTTGACCTTGATAGTTGACTTTGACTTTGACCAAGGGTTGACCGTTTTGACTTTTGAGGATAATTGGTAAGCGGGTATTTATGATTGGATCATTGATGGTTACAGGTGTTGGAGTTTGGGGCAGTGTGTCGGCAGTGTGTTTTCGTGGTTCAGTCCGGCATTGCAAGGTGGGTTATCCTCACCATATCAACATGGTCTAAGGCACCAATGCCGGCCCTTTATGGGTTGTATTTGGATTATTGCATGATATGCTTACTGATTTACATCCTGGTAGTGAGGATGGTGAGATGCTATGTTAGTGACCGGTTAGGTCGATAACCTGGTTATAGGATTGTTGATATGTTTATTGATCTATTAGATCGGCGTCCTGGTAATTAGGACAATATTTTGTTTAGTGACCTGCTTAGGGTCGGTATCCTAGTATATAGGATGATGCCATGTTAGTGACTGGTTAGGTCGGTATCCTTGTTAGGATGTTGTTATACTATATGATCTGCTAGATTAGTTATCTGTCTATGGACTGTTATGTGATTACCTGTTATATGTGCACATGCTTATTTGCTTGATGTTGGGTTGAGGTGGTCCTGCTTTGTGCTGAAGGCCAACATACCCTACGAGCGGTCTGGATAGACTGTAGGCCCGTATGGCGGTCCAGTCATACCGAAGGCTCAGGATAGATCCAGATGGAATGTAGGCCCAGTGCGGGCGGTCCAGTCATTCTGTAGACTCAGAGAGTGGACCGGGTGGACTGAAGGCCCGGTGCGGGCGGACCAGTCACACTATATACTCGAGATGCATGGTTGTTCTGTATTTGTTGATATGATATGATTATGGTTATATGAGGTTGGTATTTTGGGGGTAACTCACTAAGCTTTCGGGCTTACAGTTTCAGTTTGTTGTTTCAGGTTCAGCGGATGGCCGCGGGTAGGCAAAGGCGTGACCGTACACTTCCTCGATTTACGATTATGATTTCTGGGAACTCTGATGTATAAACTATTTTGAAAACAAATTGTAATAGTTGAATGGTTTCAAATGAATCCAAAAGTTTTAAATTGGCTCGAAATTTTGGGATGTTACAAGTTGGTATCAGAGCCTTAGTTTGAGTGAATTGGAGGAACACTCGTGTGAATCTAGTCTCAAATCAAGGAAATATTTTCAAAATGATTTTAAATGGTTTTCAAAATAAGTAAAAGAGGATGCGAAGTGTACGATCAGCCGGAGCCAGTAAGTAGACCCCAAAATACCATACGGTTATTTGATATTGTGATATGTTAGAATAGCATGCTAGTACTAGGCTAAGGATCTTCAGGAATTGCATGATAGAATTGCCTGATTACATGATACATGTTAGCCTAGGGTTTTCCTTATATGAGATTGACATCATTACTGTAGTTACTTGTGTATGCATCACAGCTGTATATAATTAAGATCTTATAGCATGAGAATGTTTGACTTGGCCTTATGTTCTGTTCTTATTGATTAGGGCTTAGGGTAGGATTGGATATTCGAAAGTCTATAAGGTCCAACGTTATGTATGGCTAGCATACACTAGTGTTGCAGGGGTTGATGGAAGTTTCATGGATGGGTGGGTAGTGAGAGGCCGGGAGGGCAGTGATGAGATATCTAGCATTCGTCTAGAGTGAGGATTTATCGCTCGCTATGTATATGTATATTGTAGGGTGTTGTGGTGATACTTGAGACAAATATGGGTAGGTGTGGAAGGTAGTATAGGCCCGTACTACTGAAAGCACATGACCCATATGCATATCAAGGAAGTCACAACCCCCAGGGTTAGGTTGGAGTCGGTTCCCATGATTATGGTATGGATTGTTCGAGATCTTTCGAGACCGGATCCGGATTAGGATCGAGAGCTGGCAGCCAGGATAGGCCAGTATTGTCAGAGGGTCATGTCAGGAGGGGATCATCCGGGAGTAGGTGATCAAGATAGTTCGAGGAGAGATTCCAGAGATGATTGCGTCTTTTAAGACCGTCATGGTTGAGTATTTCGACGAGCGCTATGCAGCCATTGCCGAGACGGTTGACGCGACAGCTTTAACAGCTGTAACGACGGGAAATGGAGGAGCTTGTCGAGCTTCCTAGTTCTGGGACATATTCTGATGAGCAGAGGGCTGCAGTTATTTGGGATCAGGAAGATGATCTGTACTCGCTATATTTTTCCGCGGGTGGAGCGGGAGAGGTTAGCACGCAAGTTTATAGATTTGAGGCTCGGGGGTTTGCTCGAGGCCGGAATATGGGTCGCAGGAACTCCGGAAAGGAGTGATGATTATGTTCAGCTGGGGTTTTGCAGTTGGAAGTGGAATGGTTAATTGATGGATTGGACTGTCGTTTTATAGGGTAAGGATTGTGCCCTTTCAGTTTTCCGAGCTCGAAGGAGTGAGCAGGCTTGTGACCGCAGGATCAGGTTGTATTCTTGCTCGGGGTCAGTTGGTTGAAGGGATTGGCGATATTATTTCAGCGTCGTTGGGCACAGGTGGGTCGATGTGGCATAAGTATTTTGTGATGTCCGGTTTGCCTTAGATCTCTTGTATCGGACGGTAAGGGTTTATTGTGCGATCCATTGCACTTTTGGAATTGTAGACTATGTTTTGGGAACTAGTTTGAAGCCCAGGTTAGGGCAGAGGTTGCTTCATTTGTTGCAGTTCAGCTGTGGACGTTTGAGCGGGTAAGTGAGTTAGGGTGCGAACCCTGAATAGAATGATTCTAGAGCCCAAGAGCGGGAAACTTGTTTGGAGCACCTTCAGGTAAAATGTGTATTAGGTGTGAAGTCTGCGGATAGGGTCCCACAAAAGGGTTATCCATCATCGTCAGGATTCAATGGTTTCAACAACAGTTAGTGATTTACGAATGAAAGCGCCAAGGGAAGTGGTTCATTGCTGAGGCATTATTAACATCATTTATCTTTTGGTCTCCAAGACATGAGGGTGGGGCATTCAAGCATTAGTGACTGTCGGTTGCACTGGGATACGGAAAGTTTTCATCTGGTTATTAGAAGTGTGTGATCAATTGGGAAAGAGTTGGTTGTCATCGGATCGATTGTGGGAAAGTGAGGAGGGTTGGGAATTTCCCCAATGTGCATGTGTTGTGAAGACTTAGTCGAATCTAAGTGGGGGAGAATCATCCCAGGATACAGAAGCAGGAGCGGTGTTGAAAATGGGATAAGTCTCGCATCGTTGGCAGGAAGGAAGACAAACCAAGTGGCTGTTTGGTTGGGGGATTGTGTGAGTTGGAAGTTTGGTAAAACTCCCCAGCATGTGTATCACGTCTTCTCGGTGGTTGATAACAGAATTCGTGGAAATCAGGTGGGAGTTTTGATCATGGTTTGAGTTCAGTTCGAGTATTCGGTCGAGGGTGTCCTCGATTTTGAGGGTTTTTGGATTGATAGATTGAGGGTTTTGTTAGCTGCCAGGGCTCGGCAATACACTCAGCACGGGAGTGCGGGTTATTTAGCGTATGTAGTAGACACGCGGGTCAAGGAACAGACCACGGATTTCTGAGGGGGTGGACAATCGACATGAGGCCTAGGGTTAGGCTGGGGATATAGTCCACAGAGTAGATCAGGAGTTCGAAGCCCCAAGTGGGTGAGAACAGGATGCATGGGAGAGAGCATCAAAAGGGGTGGTTCAGGGAGATGCTTAACAATTTAGAGCGGTTTGGATAGACTGAAGGCCAGTGGGGCGTACCAGTCAGACCGAAGGCTCGGAGAACGGTCCAGACATGCTGAAGGCACAGAGAGGCGGTCCAGACATGCTGAAGGTTCTGAGAGTGGTCCAGATAGACTGAAGGCCTGGTAGGGCGGTCCAGTCAGGCTGAAGACTCTGTATATGTTTGTAGATCTATGTGTTGGATTAGTGTCTAAGTCCATAACTATAATTGGTATATACTTGACCCGACCCGGCATGGTCCATTTGGGTTGCATGGCATCGTGCATTTGGATAGACTAAAATGAGAGAAATAACACTTAACGTTTATTAATATATTATAAGTTCTAATATATTAATAAGATTATTTAATTAGTATTGATCAAGAATTAATTTAGAATTAATTAAGTGATCAAAAGAAGACTAATTAAATATATGGGTTGATTGTGTAAATTATCCATACTTATATAGTGGGCTAATGCTCCATGGATTATCAAGTTGGACCAAAACCCATAGGATGCTCCATGGATGCTCCATGGTGTATTTGAACCCATGGATCCAAAGAAATGGAAAGCCATGACAATTAGGGTTTACCCTAATTGTGACAAACTATATAAGCATCTTATTCTTGCAAAATCGGCCACCATGTGTGCATGAAGAGGGCTAGGCGATTTCATGAAGTGTTCATTTCTCTCTAAGTTATTCCAAGTGCATTTGATGTTGTGTGAACCATTTGAGGTGTCACATTTGGGGCACTAGGCTCTTGAGCTCCATGGAATCAAGCACCAAACAAGAGGTATGTAATTCTACTAGAATTTATATTATGTGTACTTTATATTATGCTAGTTAGAACAATACCTTGGAAAATTGATATTTGCATGTATAATAGAGAAAACATAGATCCAAGGTATTTAGGGTTGCATGTACACCATAGGAGTGTTAGAATGCTCAAAACCCAACAGTGGTATCAGAGCCTAGGCTTGTTTTCACTTATACTTGATGCAAACTGCTTAAAAATCGAAGTTTTGTGCTGTCTGAACAGGGGACTCGACGAGTCCATTAAGGGACTCGACGAGTCCAAGACAAAATGCGTCCAACTCGCCGAGTTGGTTCATGCACCCGACGAGTTGGACCCCCAAACAGCATATCTTCGAGTTTTGGTGCTGGAATTGGTCTAGAATCATTACCTTTGATTGTTTTAGTCTTATAAAACCTATTTTTAATGTGGTAATGATTATGTTAAACCAATTTCAATGCTATAATCGAAGTTTCAAGTTTATATATGTTTATGTAATTCTTGAAAATTGTTGATTATGAATGTTCATGCTTATGAGTTTTGGTAGATCATAGGAATTATGTGCAAATTTTTTGTTAGTATAATTCTTGATCTCAATGAAATTGTAAGGAGTCCACAACTTGTCCTCAAATTATGGATTACCAAAAGTTTTTTATGTTTCTTGATTTATGAGTTAGTTTAGATTAATGAAAAAAATTGTGTTTTAGTTGTTTTTGATCCAAATTAATCTAGAGTTACTTCATAAAATATGTTTTTGTAACCTGTCTTCAAGTTATATGAAAAGTCATATTTATGAATCTTAAAACTCATAAAAGTGTCATAGGTTACATAAAAGTGAAGAGTCTTTTTCATTAAATAGTATTATGACTCCATAACTTGTCCTCAAGTTATGGATGTTAAAGAGTCACTTCTTTAAAAGATGTCATTAAAAGATATGGAGTTACATAAAATTGAAGAGTCTTCATTTTTAATGTACATAAAACTCATAAGTTATGAAATGAAAAGTCTTGAATAGTTTCAAACTTGCCCTCAAGTTTTGGAATTTGTAAAGTTACTCTTCATGTATACTTTAATTCCAAATTGAACCCTTAGAATTTTAAAAGATAAAATTCAAACTTTATGGACTTCATTAAATTAATTAAAGTGTTTAATTAAAAGAGTTAATAACTCCATAAAGACATGGTTTAAGTTTAATTAAATTAAGCGTATAGTTTAATTAATAGATTAAACCACCAAGTATTTTAAATGTTTAAAATACACCCTTATACTATTATTATAATTTTAATTATATAGATATGTATAAGATAAAGTCAATCTTACCATTAGTAGGCCTCATTCACGAAGCCGGTCTATAAGGGGGGTATAAGGTTACTGCCTATAAAATGGCAGTTTAATGGGTGTCCACTCTCACCCATCGCTTCCTTGACTGGTGGAGGGTCGTTAGCCGAACGGGTAGGAAAGGACTATAATTCTCCCTTCATTAAAAGTATAATGAAAAATACTAAGTAACTAAACACTTATAAATTCCCAATCTTAGTTACTTAGGAAAATGTGAAATAGGTGCTAACCCATGAAATTACACTTTGTACCTTACCAAGTCGATTAGTGGAGCGTGTGTGGTTAACCGGCACACTAATAAGGACTAGTAAGAGTGGCAAAGGGTAACTTGACTTTATTATAGATCGGTGGAGCGTGTGTGGTTAACAGGCACATCGATTAGGTGATAAAGTTAAGGGTACCAAGTCAATTTGCATGGTTATTCACACCTTGTTTGTGATCCTCGGCATCCCAGTCACAAACTTGAGAGGGCACAATCGAGATTCAAACATGCCATTGAAAGTTCAATGTATCTCAAAAGATCTAGGAGTTTCAAATCCAATTAAAACTTAATTATATTTCGTTTGTCATGGTGGAAATTGGTAAATCGTCATTTACCTACCTTCAACTATTTTATAATTTGGATTATGGCATCCCTCTTCCAGTTATAAATAGGTTGTTGGGTCCTAGCCTTAATATTTCATATTGGGTGTTATATTAAGGACTATAAATCAACTAAATTGAATTTCTCCCTTATAGATGTCTAGTTTAGACAACTATGGTCTTCCCAAATCTTTAGGAACAAGCTTCCTAATGAAGATGATATCCCAAAAGGCAATCAAGGTGAAAGACTAATCCCTTTATTGAGCACTAATGGGACTGGAAATCATACTTCATTTCCTCCACCTCCTCCAATAAATCTCCCTATCCCACAAGTTTCAAGACTTGATAAGTTCTAAGTCACTCAATCCATATTGGCAAACAAAGTCTATATGTGCTTAGGTCTTGGAGATTAAGTCACATATTAACAAGCTGGGAGAGTCGGGTGTCGAAGTCTCGAGGTAGCTGGCTGTTGACTTGGTTCTTCAGTCACTCCCTGATGACAGATCACGACATGACCCTTTAATGATCTTATCTATTTGCTTGGTGATGCTGAATCAGCAATGATTTGGAACACTGGTAAAGCAAATTTGATTAGAAGATCGACTTCCCAAAACTTCATGGACATTGACAATGGTAACACTGGAAATCCAGAAAAACTTTCTCTTCCCAATGGAAAAGGATCGGCTATAGTCAACTCGGTTAACCAAATGGTAAAGAGAAAGGCTAAGTCTGAGATAGTCCCATGTACCATTCTCAAAGAGTCCATATGTGCCTATTGCCAAAGGAAAGGGGCATTGGTTGCGAAGCTGCCGAATTTACCTGAAACCTCATAAGGATGGTAAAGTCAAAAGTTTGACTCAACTTCAGGTTAAAGTCCGTTATCTAACTCTATTAAGTCTCTTTTGGAGATTCTTAATACATGATGTAATGTAATTACATTTTGATGTTTTTGAAGAATCAAAGGACGCTTAAAGAAAAGGTGTGCTGATTCTGATCGCATGGTTCGATGACCAGAATTTTGAGCCACTACATAAGAGTTATGAGATATTGCTTAGGAATAGATAACAACAAAGTTTTCATAAGAATTTGCATTGTAAGGATATGTTTTTCCGCAAGTTTTAAAATAAAAGAAAAGTTTTGATTTATTTTAAGTATCCTTACAAAGGCATTTGTGAAAAATTGTTGTTTATATGTTTCCATTGATAAGCAATATTGGAAAATGAATTTGATTCTTTCGTTTATGGTAGTGTCATAATTTATCAAATAAGGAAAGATTCTCATCACCCAAGTTTCAGTTGGATAGAAACTTGGAATCATGCAAGTTGTATTGTGTGATGAATGAGATTTTTCATCTTTGGTAAATTAAGACTAATTCCTTGTTCACATTCGCATGTGAGTCAAGCGAAGGACTAAAGGATCGGGTATATTAGGTTGTGTACTAGTCAGGTCCACCACCAAGGTTGAATAAGAAGAATCAAATAAGGCAGAAAGATAAAAGTTTCTCCAATCTGAAGAGATGGGAGAGTACTTGTGTATCTTGTTTTATGATTATCTTAGTGATTATGGAACCATATCACAATTGATCCCCTAAGGACACCTTAGTTCATTTGGTGGCTAAGGAGAGGAATCGTGAATTATGGAAATGGTTAAATCAAAGGATAAATCATACTTCGTTCCAAAAAAAAATCTTAGAGTCATACTCCAAGATTGAGCCTTGAGTGACATAATATTAAGAAAGGTTTAAAACACTTGTCAAATGTAGAGTAAAATGTTTTCTTACTCTTGTACATTTGAAATTGGTATGTTGTGATGCTTTGGATAAAACAAAGACCAACTAAGGCCAATTGTGTGAAGTGTTTGTAAAAGAATCCGCACTATCTCTTGAATATTTGGCAAGAGAGTCTTATATGTCAAGAGGACAGTGGGAGTCTAAAAGATCTTAAGATAGGTTCAAGAACTAATCAAGATATTTGTTAATCACTAGCCCACGACTTGAGGTTTGTAACCTATCGTGTTGACATATCATATTTTTGTGCCCATTCCAGTTAAAGTTGGCTTTGCATATGAGTTCTAAGAGTTCTCAAATGGTTGCATGAAACCTGGAAGCAATGGTAGGCCCTTGTGCTGCCGGGTGGCAAGAAATTAAGATTGAACAAGTTCAGTCCATATGTGTTTGGATTTGCCACTAACCTTGTCTTGTGATTATGGTTATGACAAATTCGCATGGATAGGAACACTTACACCATAAAATCCAAGTGTCATAAGGTTTCTCTCCGATTCATGAAAATGATGGTGAGGAAACTCTTTCACTAAGTAGATTTTAAGTAGATAGCAATTGTGAGAATGACAAAAGGTCTAAACATTATGATTACGGCATCCCTCTTCATAATTGTTTAGATACACAAGTGAGCTATCTAAGGAAAGGTGTATGATTTTGATAAAGTCTTATCAAAGCATCTTGTATCATAAATCTGAACTTTGGTAAGAAAGTCATTAAAGTATTGTTTTCTAGAAGTCCAGCTGATTTCTGAGTACATGTCAAAGCTAGTGGGAGCATAAGTGTTATGCTAGTAAGATAATAATCATTATGATAGTGGGAGCATGATGATTATGTTGCAAGTTAGCAATATTAATTATAGAAAACAAAAGTTTCAATTCGCTTTGAAAAGTTGTTTCCCTATAATTAAGGGAGAGGATTTTATACTTCATTCCAGTTCTACAAGCTTAGATTGAGATTTTAATCAACTTTAGTCAAGGATATATATGAATGTTATGTTGGAATGGTTCAACATAAGGAAATTCTGTATATGTTGCGTTCTCAAAATTTCGATTATGATTACGGCATACCTCTTCATAGTTCGAATTGTGAGAATATGGCAAATAAAAATTTTATAGCATGAATCATGTCCCATATGCTTAGGATATAGGATTGATTGCATGTGCTATAATATTCATCCATTCTAAATTTTCCTAATGCTTAGGGCATTAAGAAGGGAAAAGGGATTAGAACTGGATATGACTAAAATGATTAAGCAATTGTAGAGGACAATTTGAGGTTTACCAAAGATTGGTTACTCATGGACAATTGGAAGTATAGAGTAAGGATCATATTGACATATTTTGAAAAGAGGCAACTCTTGTTCAAAAGGTGATGGTCAAAATGGGAATATGGAATTGTTTCCATAGGTGGAAGTTATTTTTTGAATCTGTGTAAGATTAAAGAACTTAATGCAAAGAAGGATGTTCAAAGGAATGTACTTTGAATTTGAGACTTCGTTTCCATGGAATTGCTTTCCATTAGAATACCTTGTAATGTCTGTTTCCAAGTCTTTGTGACTTGTGTGCATATTCATTACAAGAGGATCATTGCATATAAGTTTAGAATCTAACAAGATTACGGTAAATGACAAGAATTTTGGTATTCTTGCATTTATTGTAAAGGATTTGGGATTGTGAAATAAGCATCATTGAAATGTTTTCAATCGATCTGTTTCACAAAGAGAGGACCATATGTAAGCATAGTATGCATACTTGGAGTATGGCATAGCTATTGTTTGGACGAACATAGTGTGCATGCTTAGAGCATGGCATCACTGTTGTTTCAATTCAAGTATTAAGTTGATTAATCGAAACATGAATAATGAGTAATCAATATGGTGGTTAGATAAAAGGGTTTTTATTTACACTCAAAGTGTTGGGGCCATACAGGATTAGTATTATTTTTGTGTTTCACTTTGTATGTTTTGACTTCCAGAATAACTAGGTCATTCTTCCGAATGACTAAGTTATTCAAACCATCCACAGTCGGTCATATGTTGGAAGTAGATATGAATCAAGACTGTCATGAATTTGGCTTGTATGATTTGTCTAATGTGCATTAGACATAGCAATGGTTGCTACAACATTCATGAGTGCTCATAAGTTCTGAGTATTGGATTCAACCCACGCTCATTTGAATCACTTCATGGATTTTATCACGAGTGAATCATGAGACGATAATATCTTATATTCTTCAAACCTAGAGATATGAGTTGTTGACTATGAGTTGGTTATACATTGATTGCACGTAAACGCATTGGTAACTCGATGTTATAAAACGTGCCTTTGTGTATGATTCAACAAGTAGTCAGTACAAGCATATGAGTCGAAGTTTATCCATTCCTTTTACCTTTAGGATAAAAGCGATATCTGTGGGCCCCTCGATGATTTAGTGATGACAAAACGTAAGTGCTCGGCCGGGCCTGGACTGATTTGATTTGTTCAATTAGTCAGTCGTCATAAATCAGAAATCGGGAAACAACAGATGGACAGAGAGAATGATTATAATCCATGTCTCAATCCATATGATATCTAGAATGGAGGAATATATGATCACTTATCTAATGGACGCGTTATTGATTTGTTCAAAGTTCGGCAGCAACTTTTAAGAGCTACGATTACTGGTCGGGTTGTGAAGGCATACTTGCAATAATAGTTATTAGACTTATCCAAGTGGGAGACTGTTGGATTAGTGTCTAAGTCCATAACTATAATTGGTATATACTTGACCCGACCCTGCATGGTCCATTTGGGTTGCATGGCATCGTGCATTTGGATAGACTAAAATGAGAGAAATAACACTTAAGGTTTATTAATATATTATAAGTTCTAATATATTAATAAGATTATTTAATTAGTATTGATCAAGAATTAATTTAGAATTAATTAAGTGATCAAATGAAGACTAATTAAATATATGGGTTAATTGTGTAAATCATCAATACTTATATAGTGGGCTAATGCTCCATGGATTATCAAGTTGGGCCAAAACCCATAGGATGCTCCATGGATGCTCCATGGTGTATTTGAACCCATGGATCCAAGGAAATGGAAAGCCATGACAATTAGGGTTTACCCTAATTGTGACAAACAATATAAGCATCTTATTCTTGCAAAATCGGCCACCATGTGTGCATGAAGAGGGCTAGGCGATTTCATGAAGTGTTCATTTCTCTCTAAGTTATTCCAAGTGCATTTGATGTTGTGTGAACCATTTGAGGTGTCACATTTGGGGCACTAGGCTCTTGAGCTCCATGGAATCAAGCACCAAACAAGAGGTATGTAATTCTACTAGAATTTATATTATGTGTACTTTATATTATGCTAGTTAGAACAATACCTTGGAAAATTGATATTTGCATGTATAATAGAGAAAACATAGATCCAAGGTATTTAGGGTTGCATGTACACCATAGGAGTGTTAGAATGCTCAAAACCCAACAGTGGTATCAGAGCCTAGGCTTGTTTTCACTTATACTTGATGCAAACTGCTTAAAAATCGAAGTTTTGTGCTGTCTGAACAGGGGACTCGACGAGTCCATTAAGGGACTCGACGAGTCCAAGACAAAATGCGTCCAACTCGCCGAGTTGGTTCATGCACCCGACGAGTTGGACCCCCAAACAGCATATCTTCGAGTTTTGGTGCTGGAATTGGTCTAGAATCATTACCTTTGATTGTTTTAGTCTTATAAAACCTATTTTTAATGTGGTAATGATTATGTTAAACCAATTTCAATGCTATAATCGAAGTTTCAAGTTTATATATGTTTATGTAATTCTTGAAAATTGTTGATTATGAATGTTCATGCTTATGAGTTTTGGTAGATCATAGGAATTATGTGCAAATTTTTTGTTAGTATAATTCTTGATCTCAATGAAATTGTAAGGAGTCCACAACTTGTCCTCAAATTATGGATTACCAAAAGTTTTTTATGTTTCCTTGATTTATGAGTTAGTTTAGATTAATGAAAAAAATTGTGTTTCAGTAATTGGTGAGGTGTCCTATGATCGGGTAGTGGACAGACAAGTTGGGACTAAGGAGGTTTCGACTTCGCTTGAGAAATGTCATATGGCAGCAAGACAAGTTGAAATGGGTTATGACTTGGGATTCATGTGTAGTAGCAGTTTTTGTATCGTTATGTTGCTCGTTGATGAGAGGAGCATCGATTAGACCTTCGAATGGCAGAGGAAAGTGGATATCCGCAGGGTCGGAGTGTTGGACATCTGAGGTAACGACAGTAGTGTCGATCGGCCATCGGGAGCATTCCAGTCATGAGCTGAGGGCCGGGGAGGGCATACCAGACTCATGCTGTGGGCTCAGAGGCAATCCAGACCTATGCTGAGGACCACGTGAGGGTATTCCAGTCATAGGCTGTGGGCACAGAGATTGTGTTGGTTATTTTTGCGGTACGAGCGCGTTCGGATTGGATGTATTGTTGAAGATTCGGGGGAGTTGCACTCGGTTGCGACGAAACTGAGGAGGGTGGATGAGACGCAAGGATAGATCCTTGGGTCTCAAGTTATGAGTAGACTCGGGTTATGTTCATAGAGGTATTCCAATCTAGGGTATTCCATCCTAGGGATGACCGGGCCCTGTGGTTTACGGGACTTGATATGTTTGGTATTCCGGCCCGAGGCTGATTGGGCCAGGCATGAGTGTTCGTGTTTCAGTGGATTGATTTTGTATGATGATGAGGGACAATTGTCCTGTCAGCACAAAGGGTTCGCCTCTAGAAGAGGGAAAGTTGGGTTTCTGATACGTTGGATCATCAGGATTTTGTCAGTTGGCAAAGTGGATTGTAGGTTAGACCTTTCTAAAAGGTTCGGTTGGGTTTTGCATCATCTTTCACGTTTCGGAGTTGCGAAAGCGTGTCATGGATCAGGAGGCGGTAGTATCGTTGGATGACACTCAGGTCGGTGAGCGCCTGGATTATGTGGAGAGGCATGTGGCCATTCTGGAGAGAGGGGTGAAGGTTCTGCGGGACAAGGAGGTACCTTTGGTAAGGGTACTGTGGGAGCACTAAAGAGGGTCCGAGTGGACCTGGGAGCCGAAGGCAGAGATGTAGGAGCACTATCCAAGGATGGTCACCGCAGCAGACTTCGAGGACGAAGTCTAGTTCAAGTGGGGGAGAATTGTAACGCCCCGATTCTCGAATACCAATATATGGTTATGAATTCTCATGAATTCAAGGTCTACTCGACGAGTTGGTTGCCTGACTCGTCGAGTAGCAGCGGGTTTGGACCACGTGTTAATTGACCAACTCGCCGAGTCGGAAGAGTGAGTCGACGAGTTGGAGCTGGAAGGTAAAACCCGAATTTCTAGGGTTTGGCACCCTATTTAAAGAATCATAAGCCACCTTCAGCCTCTTTACAGTCCCTTGAGAGCTTAGCAAACCCTAATACGTGTGTGTGTGCCCCATTGTGTGTTTTAAGCTTTGGAAGATGATTCTTGGTGAGAAGAGCTTGGGGGAAACATGTGGATTGAAGCAAGGAATTTGTGGGGATTAAAATGTACTTCAGTTGGCATCTTTTGGGAAGGTATTAAGCTGTTATCCCAACTCCATTTCATTCTAGATCTCTTTGGATGAAATTAGGGCTTCTTGGTTTGGTTATGAAGCTATTTTTGGGTATGAGCTCAGATCTGAAGTTGTAACATCCGATCTGAACTCTCTTTGATTTGTAAGTCCATAAAGTTATCAGCTTTGGCAATTATGAACCCCTCCTTGAGTGTAAAACCCCATTTCAAACTTGGATTTGGCATTATGAGTCATTAGAGCCTTGCATGCACGTAAAGTTTGCAACTTTACGTGATAAGCATGCCTTGGGAAGTTGGATCTGCAGTATGGAGTCTTAGCATGGCTTAAAAAGCATTTGTATGGATGAAGGACTGAAGGGACTCGACGAGTGGCATGGTAGACTCGGCGAGTCATATGAAGATGGTCATGAACTCGACGGGTTTGATGAACAACTCGGCGAGTCCGATGAAGATTGCCTTGGACTCGGCGAGTGGCATGGTGACTCGGCGAGTTGGCAAGCTATGCAAGGAACTCGGTGAGTAGCTGAGGATACTCGGCGAGTTGAGGTCAAAATGGACTGTTGACCTTGATAGTTGACTTTGACTTTGACCAAGGGTTGACCGTTTTGACTTTTGAGGATAATTGGTAAGCGGGTATTTAGAATTGGATCATTGATGGTTACTGGTGTTGGAGTTTGGGGTAGTGTGTCGGGAGCGTGTTTTCGTGGTTCAGTCCGGCATTGCAAGGTGAGTTATCCTCACCATATCAACAGGGTCTAAGGCACCAATGCCGACCCTTTATGGTTTGTATTTGGATTATTGCATGATATGCTTACTGATTTACATCCTGGTAGTGAGGATGGTGATATGCTATGTTAGTGACCGGTTAGGTCGATATCCTGGTTATAGGATTGTTGATATGTTTATTGATCTGTTAGATCGGCGTCCTGGTAATTAGGATGGTATTATGTGATGGGTTTTGAGCATTCTAACACTCCTATGGTGTACATGCAACCCTAGAAACCTTGGATCTATGTTTGACTAAGATACATGCAAATAATTATTTTTGCAAGGTTCTTATCCTATCTAGCATGGCATGGGGAACTTAAATCAAATAAAGCTAGTAGAATTACTTACCTTGTAGGTGTAGTTGATTGCTTGGAGTTTTAGAGCCTAGCACCAATAGTGTGGATGCCTCAAATGGAAATCACAAATCACCACAAACTTGGAATTTTGAGAGAATAGTAATCACCTTTCTTGAAATCGGCCCTCTTACTTTACTCACCACAACTAGTGTTATTTCAAGAACCAAAGCCTCCTTTATATAGTGTGGTGGATTAGGGTTACATCCATGTAAACCCTAATACCCATGTCTTTTCATTTCCATGAGATCCATGGGTTAAAGCTCCATGGAGTATCCATGGACTTTCCATGCAAGCCTAGCCCATTCCAAATAAGCATTAGCCCACACTATATAAATACAAGAGCCCATATTTAATTAGTCATACTTTTGATCTCTAAATTAATTCTAAATTAATTATAGATCAACACTAATTAAATAATATGATTTTATATTAATATATTAGAACTTATAATATATTAATAAATCATAGCGTATACTATTCTCAAAAGATTATCCGTAAATTGTTCGGGTGAAGTGCAACCCAAATGGACCATGCCGGGTCGGGTCAAGTACATACCAAATATAGTTATGGACTTAGACACTATATCCAACAGTCTCCCACTTGGATAAGTCTAATAACTATAGTTGCAAGTATGATTTCAGGAACCGATCAGCAATCGTAGCTCTTTAAACTCTGTTGAACTATGACGCGCCATTTTAGATAAGTGATCATATAATCCTCTATTCTAGATATCAGCCAGACAAATACATGGAACATGGTCTTGCTTATTGTCTAGCATTTGTTTCCCGATTTCTGATTTGTTTGACATAGAACTTAACTGAACACATCAATTTAGTTCTGACCGGGCCTGGTACATAGGTCAAAACAAGATCATCGAGGGGCCCAGATATCGCTTCTAATCCTAGAAGGAACAGATAAACTTTGACTCATATGTTTGCTCTACTACTTGTTGAATTACACACAAAAGCACGGTTTATAACATCGAGTTACCAATGCGTTTTCGTGCAATCAATGCATAACCAACTCATAGGCAACAAATCATATCTCTAGGTTTGAAGACTTATATGATATTACCGTCTCACGATCATTCGAGATAAATTCCATGAAGTGATACAAGTCAGCGTGGGTTGAATCCAATACTCAGAACTTATGAGCACTCATGAGTGTTGTAGCCCCACTTTGTCTAACATCTTAGACCTCTACAAGCCAACCCATGACAGTCTTGATTCATATCTACTTCCAACATATGACCGACTGTGGAGAGTTTGAATAATATGATATAAACCATAACATAATTATTCTGGAAGTCAAAACATGCAAAAAGAAATAATAGTAAACGATTGACAAGAGATAGCAACACTTTACTCATAAATAACAGCTATTATTTATCATCAAATGTCAATTACATTTTACAAATTTCAAGATTATCTAACTACTAAAACTAATATCATCCTTCAGCCCTATGCTACGAGCATGCTGGAGATGCTTAGCCCGAGTCAGTCCCTTCGTGAGGGGATCTGCTGGGTTCTCATCCGATGATACCCTCTTTGCCACGAGGATTCCTTCTTCTATTCGATGTCTAATGAAGTGATATTTTCTATCAATGTGTCTGGATCTCCCATGATCTCTTGGTTCCTTGGCTAAGGTAACCGCACTATTGCTGTCACAGAAAATCTCCACTGGCTCCTTTATAGCTGGTACAACTCCAAGGTCTCCGATGAAGTTCTTTAGCCATATAACCTCCTTTGCTGCCTCGCTTGCTGCTATATACTCTGATTCACAAGTGGAATCAGCCACTGTCTCCTGCTTGGAACTTTTCCAAGTAATTGCCCCTCCGTTTAGAGTAAAGACCCAGCCCGACTGAGAGCGGAAATTATCCCTGTCATTCTGAAAGCTAGCATCACTGTACCCTACAACTCTCAAGTCCTCACTGTCACCGAGGGTAAGGACCCAGTCCTTAGTCCTCCGTAGGTATTTGAGGATATTCTTTACCGCAGTCTAGTGTGCCTTGCCAGGGTTCCCCTGATACCTTCTAACCATGCTCAAAGCAAAGGCTACATCAGGTCGAGTACACGTCATAGCATACATGATCGATCCTACAGCTGAAGCATAAGGTATTCGACTCATTTCTGCTATCTCAGCCTCAGTACTAGGGCTTTGTGTCTTACTCAATCTGGCGTTACTCTGGATGGGTAACTCTCCTTTCTTGGAGTTATGCATGTTGAACCTTTTCAACACTTTGTCCACATAGGTGCTTTGACTAAGTCCAATTAGTCTTTTACTCCTGTTTCTCAAAATCCTTATCTCTAGGATATAGGCAGCTTCTCCAAGGTCCTTCATAGCGAAACACTTCCCAAGCCAGGACTTTACTTCCTACAGGGTTGGGATGTCATTTCCTATGAGTAGTATGTCATCCACATACAGTACCAAAAAGCTGACTATACTCCCACTAGCCTTGATATAGACACAAGATTCATCTTCACTCCTTGAAAAGCCAAATTCTTTGATTTTCTCATCAAAGCAAATATTCCATCTGTGAGGTGCCTGTTTTAATCCATAAATGGATTTCTCGAGCTTACATACTCTACAGGGGTACTCTGTACTGACAAAACCCTCTGGCTGAACCATGTAAACATCTTCAGCCAACTTTCCATTAAGGAAAGTGGTTTTGACATCCATTTGCCATATTTCATAATCATGAAATGCAGCAATGGCTAACAGAACCCTAATAGACTTAATCTTGGCCACTGGTCAAAAGGTCTCATCATAATCAACTCCCGGAGTTTGAGAATAACCCTTTGCAACCACTTGTGCCTTATAAGTGTGTACATTACCATCCATGTCGGTCTTCTTCTTGAAGATCCATTTGCACCCAACTATCTTACGATCAGGTACATTGTCAACCAAGTTCCAAACTTGATTGTCATACATGGACTGTATCTCGCTATCCATAGCCTCTTTCCATTTAGCAGCATCAGGGCCTGCCATGGCTTCCGTGTAGTTGTTAGGCTCATCCAGATTTACCAGTGTGTTATCACTGATAAGTGTCTCACCTTCTGCAGTAATATGAAAACCATAATAATGCTCAGGTGCATTCCTGACTCTGGTGGAACGCCTCAGAGGTATAGATTCTTCAGTCGGCTCAACAGGAGTTTTCTCCTCAGGTTGAGGGCTAGGGTTTGAGGTTCCTTCACCACTTGACTCTTGAATTTCCTCAAGGTCAATTTGTCTCCCACTGTCTCCTTGGCTCATCAATTCTCTCTCTCGAAAGAATCCTCTTCTTGCTACAAAGACCACATTATCACTGGGTCTGTAGAAGATGTAACCAAAGGATTTCTGTGGGTAGCCGATGAAAATACACCTTTTGCTTCGGGGTTCGAGCTTATCATGAGTCTCGCGTCTCACGAAAGCCTCGCAACCCCAAATCTTGATGTGGTCTAGATTGGGAACTTTTCCAGTCCACACCTCGTGAGGTGTTTTGGCAACCTTCTTTGTAGGGACTAGATTAAGGATAAGGGCGGCAGTCTCTAAGGCATACCCCCAAAATGAGATTGGTAGCGAAGCTCGACTCATCATGGAACGAACCATGTCCAACAAGGTCCGATTGCGCCTCTCAGCTACACCATTCAACTGTGGTGTCCTAGGAGGTGTCAATTGTGAGACAATCCCACATTCCTTAAGATAGTCAAGGAACTCAGTACTAAGATACTCACCTCCACGATCGGATCGAAGCATCTTAATGTTCCTGCCCAACTGATTCTCCACATCTTGCTTAAACTCTTTGAATTTCTCAAAGGTTTCTGACTTATGCTTGATTAGGTAGACATATCCATATCTACTAAAATCATCAGTAAAAGTCACATAGAACCGATTAGCATCTCTTGTGGCGGTTCTGAAGGGTCCACACACATCCGTGTGTATGAGGTCCAACAAACCTTCACCCCTAGCACAAGTGCCAGTAAAAGGTGACTTTGTCATTTTCCCAAGCAAACAAGATTCACAACTATCATCTGACTTTAGGTCAAATGACTCCAAGACTCCATCCTTTTGGAGTTGGCCTATGCGTTTCTTGCTTACATGTCCAAGACGACAATGCCATAAGGATGCTTTATCTAAGCTAGTGGAAGAGTTAATACACAATACATTATTTCCTAGATTATCTACAACAGATACAGTTTCATACACGCCATCACAAGGTAATGCTTTAAAATAAAGAACATTATTAAAGAAAGCATCAATACTACCATTATTATTATCAAAATAAAAGGTAAAACCTTGTTTATACAATGCATGAAAGGAAATAACATTTCTTGCCATTTCTGGCGAATAATAACATTTATTCAAATCTAATGTAAACCCACTATTTAGGACTAAGGAATAAACTCCTATCTTGGTGACAGGTGAAGCTTTCCTGTTTCCCATGATCAAGTTTATCTTTCCCTGCTCCACATTCTCACTTCTTTTTAGTCCCTGCAAATCACAACATATGTGAATACCACAACCTGTATCAAGGACCCAAGACTTAGAATGAGGTGAGTTATTAGACAATATAGTGTATATACCTGCATGGTTGGGTTTTACTTTCCCATCCTTCAAATCTTGCTGGTACTTTGGGCAGTTTCGCTTCCAGTGCGACTTTTCATGGCAATAGAAGCATTCAGCCTCATTAGGGTTAGCAGAAGGAGTGACAAAACCTTTCTTGGTTTTGCTTGAAGAGGAGCCTTCAAGGGTCTTACCCTTGGTACCCTTAGAAGGGTTCTTTCTCTTCTTCCCTTTGCCATGCCCGATTGCCAAGACATTGGCCGCAGTTGGAGTAGGAGTAGGAGTAGTAACAACCGACTTACCCTTTAGACCACTTTCGGCGGTCTTCAAGAGTCCTTGAAGTTTGCTGAGGGTGACTTCTTCCTTGTTCATGTGATATATCATGCGGAATTGATCATAACACGATGGCAAGGAGGGCAAAATGATGTCTATTGCTAACTCCTCAGGGAAGTTCACATTCAGCTTCAGTAAACGGTCCACATACCTTTGCATTTTCTGCATGTGGCCCGTGATGGATTCACCATCCTTCATTCGAGTTATTATCATGGAGGGGATTATTTCATATCGCTCTTGACGAGCACTTTGATGGTAGCGGTCCATCAAGTCCTGGTGCATCTCAAAAGGATAATAGGCCTCATAGGACTTTTGGAGCTCGGCTGTCATGGTGGCCATCATGATGCATGCCACTTTTGTAGCATCTCTTTCATGTACCTCATATTCAGCAAGCTCTTCAGGAGTAGCAGTTGGCTCGGGTACCTTCAGCTCCTTGTCGAGAACATATTCTTTGTTCTCATACCGAGTGACCATCCTGATGTTTCTGATCCAATCTGTAAAGTTGGACCCATCAAAGATGACTCTCCCACAAAGATTCATGAGAGAGAAGGAGCTAGTAGGGTTTGAGCCAGAAGCATTGTTATTGGAAGACATCTGAAAAGAAGAGGGAATAGATTAGATTAGATATAGAGATAACCCTTAACAAAACACCCAAATTTAATATTAAGGCTAGGACCCAACACAATATTTTATAACTTAGAAGAGGGATGCTGTAATCTAAGCTATAAGATATTTGAAGGTAGGTGAATGACGATTCACCAATTTCCACCACGAAAAACGAAATATTTAATTAGGTTTTAATTGGTTTAGAAACTCCTATATTCTTTGAGATTCATTGAACTTTCTTCAATGGCATGTTTCAATCTCGAGTGTGCCCTTCAAGTTTTGTGACTGGGATGCCGAGGATCACAAAACAAGGTGTGAAGTAACCATGCAAATTACTTGGTACCCTTAATGTATTACCCCTCAATCGATGTGCCGGTTAACCACACACGCTCCATCGATACTATGATAAACATTAAGTCACCCTTTACCTACCTTGTTAAGTTCAAGTTAGTGTGTCGGTTAACCACACACGCTCCACTAACGACTTAAACAAAGTGTAAAGTGTAATTTCATGGATTAGCACCTTATTCACATTTTCCTAAAATAACTAAGATTGGGAATTCAATAAAGTTTAGTTACTTTAGTATTATCATTATACTTTTAATGAGAATTTATAAGTCCTTGTCCTACCCGTTCGGCTAACGACCCTCCACCGATCAAGGAAGCGGTGGGTGAGAGTGGACACCCATTAAGTTGCCATTTTATAGGCAACAACCTTATACCCCCCTTATAGACTGGCTTCGTGAATGAGGCGTACTAGCGGTAAGACGACTTGATCTTATACATATATAAATATTATTAAACTTATAATATTATAAAGTATAAGGGTTGAATTTTAACTTTTAAAATTCTAGGGGTTGTAACTAAAGTTTTTAATATGACTTTACATGTTCCAAAACTTGAGGGCAAGTTTTGTAAACTTTCAAAACTTTTCATTTCTCATAACTTATGAGTTAATGGTTACTAAAAATGAAGACTCTTCATTTTTTGTAACCTATGTGTTCTTTTAATGGTTATTTATAAATGTGACTTTTGGTTATCCATAACTTAAGAACTAGTTATGGACTCCATTAAAACACATAAAGATCAAGAATTAATCTAATCAATTATTAGCACATAATTTCTATGATCTTCTAAACTCATATGTTTATGAATGTTCATATCAAAAATTTCAAGAATCGTAAGTACATATACAAAACTTGAAATTTTGATACGAGCTTTTGAACAAAACTTCGATTTTCAAGTTTTTTTTTTTTTTTTTTTTTTTTTGCATCAAGTATCAAATAAACAAACCAGGCTTTGATACCACTGATGGGTTTTGAGCATTCTAACACTCCTATGGTGTACATGCAACCCTAGAAACCTTGGATCTATGTTTGACTAAGATACATGCAAATAATTATTTTTCCAAGGTTCTTATCGTATCTAGCATGGCATGGGGAACTTGAATAAAATAAAGCTAGTAGAATTACTTACCTTGTAGTTGTAGTTGATTGCTTGGAGTTTTAGAGCCTAGCACCAATAGTGTGGATGCCTCAAATGGAAATCACAAATCACCACAAACTTGGAATTTTGAGAGAATAGTATCACCTTTCTTGAAATCGGCCCTCTTACTTTACTCACCACAACTAGTGTTATTTCAAGAACCAAAGCCTCCTTTATATAGTGTGGTGGATTAGGGTTACATCCATGTAAACCCTAATACCCATGTCTTTTCATTTCCATGAGATCCATGGGTTAAAGCTCCATGGAGTATCCATGGACTTTCCATGCAAGCCTAGCCCATTCCAAATAAGCATTAGCCCACACTATATAAATACAAGAGCCCATATTTAATTAGTCATACTTTTGATCTCTAAATTAGTTCTAAATTAATTATAGATCAACACTAATTAAATAATATGATTTTATATTAATATATTAGAACTTATAATATATTAATAAATCATAACTTATACTATTCTCAAAAGATTATCCGTAAATTGTTCGGGTGAAGTGCAACCCAAATGGACCATGCCGGGTAGGGTCAAGTACATACCAAATATAGTTATGGACTTAGACACTATATCCAACATTATGTTTAGTGACCTGGTTAGGGTCGGTATCCTGGTATATAGGATGATGCTATGTTAGTGACCGGTTAGGTCGGTATCCTGGTTAGGATGTTGCTATACTATATGATCTGCTAGATTGGTTGTCTGTCTATGGACTGTTATGTGATTACCTATTATATGTGCACATGGTTATTTGCTTGATGTTGGGTTGAGGCGGTCCTGCTTTGTGCTGAAGGCCAATATACCCTACGAGCGGTCCAGATAGACTGTATGCCCGTATGGCGGTCCAGTCATACCGAAGGCTCGGGATAGATCCAGATGGACTGTAGGCCCGGTGCGGGTGGTCCAGTCAATTCGTAGACTCAAAGAGTGGACCGGGTGGACTGAAGGCCCGGTGCGGGCGGACCAGTCACACTGTATACTCGAGATGCATGGTTGTTCTGTATTTGTTGATATGATATAATTATGGTTATATGAGTTTAGTATTTTGGGGGTAACTCACTAAGCTTTCGGGCTTACAGTTTCAGTTTGTTGTTTCAGGTTCAGCGGATGGCCGCGGGTAGGCGAAGGCGTGACCGTACACTTCCTCAATTTACGATTATGATTTCTGGGAACTCTGATGTATAAACTATTTTGAAAACAAATTGTAATAGTTGAATGGTTTCAAATGAATCCCAAAGTTTTAAATTGGCTCGAAATTTTGGGATGTTACAATTATAGTCAGCAGAGTTGCTCGAAATGAAATTCAGGGTAGAACAGCCATCAACCGAATCGGGGAAGTTGATGCCAATGTGAGAATTAATACAATCCGTATTAATCTTATTGAATATGCTCGTGAGAGAGATACAAGGGACAATGAATCTCTATTGAAATCATTAGCCGAAACTCGAGCTGAAGTCACAGAGCTTCGAGCACGCCTGACAGTGTATAAAGGCATCTGCTTGCTATGGAGCGTCAAATGGCTGAGATGAGGTTACATCCAAATGATACCCGTCGCCATTAGGAAATACTCTACTCGTTTCCTATTCACTATTTTGGTTATAGTTAAGTCTATGGGTAGGTTTTAGAGTTATTTTTCAGGTTTTTCAGTAAGACCACGAAAATTTTATTTTTGATAGGTCTGTATGATGTCGATGTTTTTCTCAGAATTTGGTGTATTGTAGATCTGTCTAGGGTCAAGTTTTCCAGACTTATGTATTCAATATGCCAATTTAATCGACACACATTTTCTTAGTAATTGAAAAATAACCATTCAATTTCATATTATTCAGTTACAAGTTGTACTTGTCATAGACTTCTATTTCCAATTCATTCCAAGATTCATATCGAACTATATGTCTTAGTTCAGAGATATCAGAATTCATATTCACTCTTGATATCTTACCATCCTTGTATCTTTTGACTTTTATAGAAAAATATGCCTCCTCGTAGAAATCCAAGACGTCATAATGTAAATGAACCACCGGTGCCACCTCCGCCACCACCTCCTCAGTTCGACCCCGCTATGTTCCAAGCGGCGATCACACCGGCTGTAGCTGCTGCTATGTCTCAGATCTATACTTCTGGTGATAGTGGATCTGGAGCTGGTACAAATCCTCCTAACCAGGACGAAGGTCATGGGCATTCGCGAGAGTGCACTTATAAAGATTTTTCTAATGCCAAACCCAGGACCTTTAATGGAACTGGAGGAGTTATGGCATTAAGACGGTGGATAGAGAAGACAGAAGCAATTTTAGAAATCTGCTCTTGTCTTGAGAGCAACAAATTCAAGTTCACTTCTTGTATTTTTTCGGAAAGAGCTTTAACGTGGTGGAATGGTCACGTTAAGTCACTTACTCTGGTAGTGGGTAATTCGATCAGCTGGGAGAATTTTAAAGCTATGCTTATGCGAGAATATTGTCCGCGAGGCGAAGTCCAAAAACTTGAGCAGGAACTCTGGGGTCTTTCAATGTTTGGTTCTGATATATCAACCTATACTAGTAGATTTTGTGATCTGGCAATTCTGTGCCCGGAGATGGTTGCTCTAGAGAGCAAGAAGATTGAGAGATATATTTGGGGACTGTCGCCCCAAATTCAATCTAGTGTTTTAGCTTCAAGGCCTGTTACTTTTGATAGTGCTAAAGAACTGGCACAATCTCTTATAGACCATGGAGTCCATCAACACTCAGTGGTTGCTATACCAGAACAACAAAAGGGAAACAACAACAACAACAATAACAACAACAATAGCAAGAAGGGTCGGAACAAAAGGAAGGGCAAGTTTTCACAGGATTCCTCAAAGAAACAACAGCTGGCTATAGTCAACGCTGCTACTGTACCTACTGCTGTTCTTGTTAACCCAGTACCAGCTAAGCCTTATGCTGGTAATCTCCCGAAGTGCAACAAATGCAATTTTCACCATAATGGAAATTGCAGAGAAATGCAGTGTCGTAACTGCAATAGAAAAGGGCATACCGCCCGATTCTGTAGAGCACCACCTCAACCACTTAACCAATTACCTGCAGTTGGAGTTGGTCAACCATGTTATCAGTGTGGTGAAGTGGGGCATTTCAAGAGAGATTGTCCTAAAGCTGGAAATGCAGGTGGAGTGGGGAGAATTTTAGCCTTGGGACAGGAAGAAGCAGTGGCAAATCCCGTAGTAGTTACGGGTACGTTCCTTCTCAACAACACTTATGCATGCATTCTATTTGATTGTGGTGCTGAGAAGAGCTTTGCGAGCCATAATTTCAAACATTTGCTAAATCAAAACTCCCAACCATTAAAAGAAACATTCACAGTCGAAATGGCTAATGGGAAATCTGAATCCACCAACGATATATACATAGGATGTACTCTTACTTTGAATAACTATTTGTTTCCTATAGACCTTATTCCGGTCTCTATCAAGAGTTTCGACGTCATAATAGGTATGGACTGGTTGTGTCCTAACCGTGCTGACATCCTATGTTATGAAAACGCCATTCGTCTGAATTTACCAACTAATGAAACTGTTGTTATTTATGGCGACAAACCCGGAACGAACCTCCAAATCATTTCTTCCATCAAGGCATAGAAGTACCTTCGCAAAGAGTACTATGCTTTCTTAGCTCATGTAATAGACAAAAAGCAAGAAGTGAAAGATATCGTGAAAATTCCTGAAGTCTGTAACTTTCTCGACGTTTTTCCCGATGATCTTCCAGGAGTGCCTCCCGAATGAAAAGTCGAGTTCAGAATCGACTTAATTCCAGGGGCTACCCCTGTTGCCAAATCTCCTTATTGTCTTGCACCTTCTGAAATGCAGGAATTATCCAGCCAGCTTAAGGAACTCCTTAGCAAAGGTTTCATAAGACCAAGCTTCTCACCCTGGGGAGCACCAGTTTTGTTTGTGAAGAAGAAGGATGGATCGTTCCGTATGTGCATGGACTACCGCGAGCTGAATAAACTTACCATTAAGAATCGATACCCTCTGCCTCGCATTGACGATCTGTTCGACCAACTTCAAGGTGCGAGCTACTTCTCAAAAATAGACTTAAGATCCAGGTATCACCAGTTACGGATTTTGGAGGATGACATTCCCAAAACTGCGTTCAGAACTCGTTATGGTCATTATGAGTTCGTAGTGATGCCATTCGAATTAACGAATGCACCTGCTGTGTTCATGGATCTAATGAACAGAGTGTGTCGTCCATTCTTGGACAAATTCGTTATAGTCTTCATTGACGACATCCTTATTTATTCAAGAAGTGAAGAGGAACATGACCAACATCTTCATCAAGTTTTGCAAACTCTTAGAACAGAGAAACTCTATGCGAAGTTTTCAAAATGTGAATTTTGGATTAGGAAGGTTGAATTCCTAGGTCACGTGGTCAGTTCTGAAGGAATACACGTCGATCCTTCCAAAATTAAGGCTATTGAAAACTGGTCAGCACCCAAAACACCTACAGAAATCCGTCAATTCTTAGGTCTTGCTGGCTATTATCGCAGATTCATCCAGAATCTCTCTCGAATAGCTAAACCTCTCACCACCCTGACGCAAAAGGGGGTAACTTTTAGTTGGGGAGAAAAACAAGAAATAGCATTCCAAACACTAAAACGAGCTTTGTGTAGTGCACCAATCCTGTCTCTTCCTGAAGGGACAGAGGATTTTGTAGTGTACTGTGATGCTTCTAATCAAGGGCTTGGATGTGTTCTTATGCAAAGAGGAAAGGTTATATCCTATGCCTCAAGACAGCTAAAGACACATGAAGTCAACTATACAACACATGACCTTGAACTAGGAGCAGTAGTATTTGCTCTGAAGATCTGGAGACATTACTTATATGGAACGAAATGCACTGTATTCACGGACCATAAAAGTCTCCAGCACATCTTCAATCAGAAAGAGATGAACATGAGACAACGACGATGGGTGGAGCTACTGAACGACTATGATTGTGAGATTCTTTATCACCCTGGTAAAGCTAACGTAGTAGCTGACACACTTACCAGAAAAGAATACTCGGGACGCGGAGTAAAGTCGCTGACCATGACAATCCATTGACATCTGTCCACACGGGTCAGAGAGGCTCAATTGGAGGCCTTAAAACCTGAAAACATGGCAGGTGAATCATTGAGAGGAATGGATAAATACTTCAAAGTCAGGGATGATGGAGTCTATTGTTTCATGAATCAAATTTAAACACCAAAGTTCGGTGGTTACAGAGATGTAGTCATGAATGAAGCACACAAAACTCGATACTCCATTCATCCAGGTTCAGACAAGATGTATCTGGACCTTAAGAAACTGTACTGGTGGCCTAACATGAAGGCCGAAATCGCTACCTTTGTGGGCAAGTGTCTTACTTGTGCCAAAGTTAACGTAGAATACCAGAAACCTTCAGGTTTATTACAACAACCTGAAATACCAGAATGGAAGTGGGAGCGGATTACAATGGATTGCATAACCAAGTTACCCAAGACATCGGGTGGTTATGATACTATTTGGGTAATCGTCGATAGATTAACCAAATCCTCACATTTCTTACTGATCAAAGAGACGGACAAGATGGAGAAGCTAATAAGAACCTACCTCAAAGAAATCGTTAGACTGCATGGTGTGCAAATATCTATTATTTCGGCCCGAGATAGTAGATTCACTTCTCATTTTTGGCAGTCTTTACAAAAATCTTTGGGAACTAGGCTGGACATGAGTACAGCCTACCATCCACAAACTGACAGACAAAGTGAGAGGACGATTCAAACTTTAGAAGATATGTTAAGAGCTTGCGTGATAGACTTTGGTAAGGCATGGGATACTCATTTACCCCTTGTCGAATTCTCTTACAACAATAGCTATCACAGTAGCATAAAGGCTGCTCCTTTCGAAGCTCTCTATGGCCGTAAGTGCAGATCACCTTTGGGCTGGGCTGAAGTGGGTGACACACAGCTAGCTAGAAGCCAAGTTCCTGACAGTACTCTCACTAGTCCGGAAATCATTCGTGAAACCACAGAGAAAATCATACAAATCCGGGAGCGACTTAAAGCTTCCAGAGATAGACAGAAAAGCTACGCTGACAAAAGAAGAAAACCTTTGGAATTTCAGGTTGGTGACCGCGTCATGTTGAAAGTTTCACCCTGGAAGGGCATGATACGCTTTGGAAAGCGTGACAAATTGAATCCAAGGTATATAGGACCATTCGAGATTCTTGCTAGAATTGGTCCCGTACCTTACAAACTCCGATTACCTCAAGAACTAAGTAACATACATCCTGTTTTCCACGTCTCAAACTTGAAAAAGTATCTGTCCGACGAGACTCTTGTTATCCCACTCGACGAAATCGAGATCGACGAGAGCCTCAATTTCGTGGAAGAACCTGTAGAGACCATGGACCGAGAGGTCAAGCAAACAAAGCAAAGCCGTATTCCTATAGTGAAGGTTCGCTGGAATGCCACGCGAGGACCTGAATTCACTTGGTAGCGTGAGGATCAAATGAAATTGAAATATCCTCATCTTTTTGCTTAGTTATTTATAATAACTTAATTACTTAAACTCTAATTTCGGGACGAAATTCTCTCTAACGGGGGATAATGTGACAACCCAAAATTTTTGTCTTGTACTGTTATTCAAATCAATCAGTTAGACTCATTTTTGCTAACTTTTGGCATTGTTCAGGGTCTATTTGAATATTCTAAGTCAAGTACATTCAAGATATAAGTTCAGGAATGAGATAACTTTAGGATTCGTATAACATTCGGGCCAAACACTCCAAGTTGAGGAGTGTACGGCCGCACACGTGTGTACAACCGTACACATGAGTGTACGACTGTACACCCAAGTGTGGCAGCAAACCCAAACGTATATCAAGGATTTTCCTTCATTTTCTCTCATTTCACACACTTACACCTCAAGGAAATTTTATTCTCTCTCAAATTTCATCAAGTTCTTCACCCTAACCTTCATAGATGTAAGTATTCCATCCATTTAAGTGTTGATATATGGCTTTATCAACTGAAGATATATATTTTCATCCGTGAAATCTTCTATTTTGATTAGATCTTCATCTCTCATCAAGAACACCAAGAACATACACTTATTCTTAGTGATTGTGAACCTCTTTGAGCTTCCAGATCGTAAGTACTTCTTCCATAGACTTAGTACTTGATAAGAACACTAGATTAACACCTTAGAAAACGTTCAGAACATGAAGATCAAGGAGTGTGCGGCCGCACACACTCATGTGGCCGTACACCCCTTTCTTTAGTGCTTAAGGGCCTCAAACTCCAATTATAAGCTACCACATGATCAAAGACACTTAGGGGATGGAAGATATAACCATGGAAAACACTTTTTGACCATTTTTCCTAGGAGTGTGCGGTCGCACACTCCATGGCCGAACACACAGAGCCACACACTCCTCATTGTGACCATACACTCCCTTAGATTAATCACATGTGATTCTAACACATAGTTCAAGTGATTCCTATTCCCTAAAATGCTTTCTTAACATATTTAGATGTATAAACACTAATTATGTTCATGTATGTGTGATTATATTCTATTAGGATTTGTTTGTGTTCAAGAGTTTACTTAACACTTAGCATCTTACACCAGTCGTTCATTTGAATAACTTACTATAGGTGAGTTCATACCCCCGTATTTTCATAGTTTTTACTGTTTTAAGGGGGTGGGGGGATACAAGTCTAACACAAAGATTTTGTGTTATAACAAATGATTTCAAATGGATTACAGTTATCAAAACAAATGGTTTCAAACATCTTATCGAAATGAATTTCAGTATCATCAAATCAAGTGGTTTTAAGTGATTGTTTTCAAAAAGACATCAAGTCACCAAAATGGATTTCAAAATATGAAACTTCTTTTAAATGTTTTATAAACTTATATTTTCCTCCAAAAATCATGTTTGTATATATATATATATATATATATATATATATATTTATATAAATAAGATTTAAACGGTTTAGGACTGACAACCCACTTTGGTTCCTATTCCTTGTTTGGATGTGGGATTATAAGTAACAGTTGTCTGTCCGAGTGTCATTTAAATTTTACTTATATATATTTGTATATGTATACAAACGTAAAAGTTAGTTCAATAAATCTGAATAACCATTTGTAACATGTTGAGCAAGGGGTTACATTCATGAATACTCATTATCAATTCAGAATGTTCATAAAAATTATAGTAAGTGTAATTTATGATTCATAGTACATTGATTTACAATTCAAAGTATACTAGAGTACATTATTTTGCAAGAACAAAGGTTAATTCAAAACTATTCAAGGGTATACATTCTTTCAAGATTCATGATAAGAATACTAATTCAAGAACATACAACAATCATCATTTCAGAAGGATTATATTTTCATATCTATTATACAAATAACGCTATATGCTTTTATGAGTCAAGTAGTATAGTTTGTTTAATTCATTTTAAACAATATAGTAAAGTCCTGATATTATGACCAGAGTCTCCAGCAGGGGATCGAAACAATGTGTGTATAGATCTATATTGGGATTGACAATCCCGCACTCGGACTGCTAGCTACAGTTAGGCATACATGCCTGTGAGTGACAATTGTTATCATCAACTTTCAGCGCATTCATAGCGTTGGGTCAGGCCACCTAGTCAGTATGGTTATAAAAACTCATTTAAGATATTAACAACACGTTAATGTATAATTAACTAAACTTAAGTACCTTTTTAAAAGTACTAGTTTTTACAAGATACAATTTACAGATTAAAGTTTATAGTATTTCAGTTTGTGTAACTAAAACTACTTTCTCATACAGCAGAAAATATAGGATTTTCTGGAAACATCATACATATTCAAGAAACAGAAAACCTTCTTTCAAAACATAAATACTTATGCACTCACTCAACTCTATGTTGATACTCTCTTTTCAAATTACTTGTATTCTTAGGGAACCAATAGACAGGTACACCCCGAGCTTTTGAGAAGATGGAGCTGTTTATGTCTTGTCTTCTTCTTATGTACAACTTTTTAGTTACTGTATACATTAGTGAAACTTATGTAAATATTTATACTTTTTAATACAATGGTTGTTTGTAATTTGATTACTATTATACATGTGTTGTGATACTACAAATGAAGTCCTCCACCCCCAGACGTTTCCGCCGTTTGGTTTAGGGGTGTGACAATAAGCATCTACCATACTTATGTTGTTAAGTATTGTTCTGTTTGAAAACCAATATGAAAATCTTTGTATGAATATTATAGTGTGAATACCCTTGTATGAAAACCTTTGTATGAATACCGTAGTGTGAATACCGTAGTGTGAATACCGTAGTGTGAGTACCCTCCTGCGATCACTTAGTACATACGAGTTATAGAAATCTGGATCGAACAAACAGTCGATTGGGTGATTCCGCCCTAACCCCACAACCAAATAAGGAACAGGAAATTAGGCGGAGATCACACATCCCACAGCAAGTTGGATGTTAATTTCATATTACCCTAGTGTATATACTAAGTAATCCCATAGTAACTAACCCTAGTGTTTGTTCATTAGTTATATTATTACGTGAACGAGTCGTTGTTTCACCTGTGGATTCTTATAACCATACTATGGACGATCAACATTACGACATACTCGGACGTATGTCGTGAAAAATGACGTTTGTCACCCTAGGTTGACTGTAGCTAATAGTCAGGGTGCGGGATTGTCACTATCGTATAGATCTATATACAAAATCACGCTCTCCCTCTCAGGAGACTCTGGTTACAAGGCGTCTCACACTGTTGGCTCTCTCAACGAATTCACGAATAATACTATGAAAACCCTTTTTTTGTTATGAATCCTTATAAAATAATATCTTTTAATTCATAATTCATAAGTTTGTTCCCTCTGTTCTGAAAACTATGTTTGTAATGTTTGTATTTTAACATGTTTTGTAAAACTCATTTCAAGTCTAGTAGTGACGATGTTTACCATGTATGCAAGTTCTATGTTCAATGTATACTAGTGATAGGAAAATATAATAAATCAAATTATATTTTTAAACACAAGGTTACTTGTGCTTTTACTTGTATCCTCCCCCTGAAAACATTGAAAACTTGGAAAAATATAGGGGTATGAACTCACCGTTAATTGTGTGCAAGCGTCGAATCAATGAACTGGAAACGAAGACCCTCAACTTTTTGTACGTGGCACCTAACGGAATCCTAATAACAATTAAATACATATATGTATCTAAATTAGCGATTTCATTAAATAAAGTGTTGGAAAACACTTGCATTCGATTAATGAATGTTACCGGGACTTGAGTGAATCGAGGAAAGCGGTTTTTCAGCCTAATGTACCACTCAAGGAGTGTGTACGGCCGTGAAAAGGAGTGTACGGCCGTGAACCGTGTACGGTCGTAGACTGCCTTGAAGGGGTGTACGGCCTTTGAAGGTGTACGGTCGTGGATGAGTGTACGGTCAACGAACTTGAAGGAATACGGTCATACACTCAAGAACAAGAGTGCTGGAATCGATGAATACGTGTCCTAGATGCTCCGAAATGAACCCCCAATGGTGTTTTTCGATGTTTTACAGAAGAATAAATGTGCTTTAGGGGTGTAAGGTCGATAGTCTAGACAGAAAAGTAGAGGGTGTTCGGCCAGAAAAGTGTAAATGAGGGGTAGGGTCTCGTATTTATAGGGGTTTTTGTGGTCGGTGGTGGGGTCCACCCGACGTGGACCGTAAACGAGTGTACGGACGTGAACCCAAGTCCGGCCGAGAATGGTTGTTTTGATCGACGGAAACTCAATTGTATAACAAAATGACTTTCCAAGCCAAAGGAATTCGACCGGACTCAGAAAAAATCCAAATTTTATTAACGGAATTTGGATAACGGAAATGGAAAAAGGTTTGGGTTGTCACAAATAATTATAAAGTTATATAATTGGTATTTTGTATGTTGTGATTTGGTCACTTAATATATTTTAAAATTACATTTTTCGTCCCTTACATAAATTGTTTTTATAGTATTCATTTTCATTAATATTAATTTTTATTAATTCTATTATAGTAGTTTACCAAATATGATATATTTCAAATTTTATTTTTATCTCCCTCCTTTATACATAATTTTTAAGATGGAAACTTTATTTTTATACTTTTGTGGTACAATTTGCAAAAGATTACCTTAAGACCTCTAGTTTTTTTTGCACTCTGCTTATGTTCTTATTATTATTATTATTATTATTATTATTATGATTATTATTATTTTGAAGATGATAAAAGATTAACAAACGTTTGAATGTAATTACGGTTGTTCTGTTGTTTGATTTGGTTCAGGATCGTCACCATAAAACTACATAAATTAGCGTCATTATGGTAGGAAATAACATTGTAATTTGCAATTTCGGGTTATGATTGAAAATAACTATGTTGAAAGTTATCTCAAAATTTCTCCAAAAACCTTATCCATGTTGACCTGAGTTTTTTAAATATATTCAATTTTATGAAAAAGTATGATGTATTAATTTAAATAAATATATTATTATAGAAATAATAGTATGATGATATTTTATTTTAAAAATATAAGTATGTGATTTTGAATTAAGGATAAACGATGTTTATGTTTTGATTTCATAATATAATGCAGTAAATTTTATATTAGCTTGATATAAAAATTTGAAATTTAATTTTTGAAAATTATTTAGTTTTATCAAATTTTGAATATATTTCTTTATAAGACATAAACCTTTTCGAAATATTTTATTTACCAAATTAATTTCGTATAATTTATTTTATGTTATGGAAAATAAAAATATTTTATATATTTTTATTAAATGAATTAAGACCGAAATTAATGTCATGATAAACTGAATTAGACGGAAATAATATGACATTAACTCCGTTTAAAAATTTACTTTCCATTAAATAAAATGAATTAAACGGATATAATGTTTTATTATTCATATGGTTAATTATATTAATTCAAAACTGCATACTTATATTTTTAAAATAAAATAGCAACATACTATCATTTCAATAATAACATATATTTTTTTAAAACTTAACACATCATACTTTTTCATAAAAATAAATTTATTTGAATAAGATACATGAAGATAAATCTTAAAAATTATATCATGTAAATATTAAAATGTAATAAAATGATGTTTTAATTATGTAAAAATTAGAAATGGGAAGTATCTAATTATGTATTGTAGTTTAAATATTTTAGACAAAATTTCATAAACCGGTACTAATTTAATTTCGTTTTTTCCTTATATAGTTCTTATGAAACACTTTTTAGTATGGATATTGCCTTTGAAACAAACCTCGCACGTAAATAACCCTTATCGTGGATGTCCGTTAATTGGATCCATTAAGTTGAAATTTTTTTGGATAAGGGTTAATTATTTAAATTCAAAACTGCATACTTATATTTTTAAAATAAAATAGCAACATACTATCATTTCAATAACAACATATATATTTCTTTTAAACTTAACACATCATACTTTTTCATAAAAATAAATTTATTTGAATAAGATACATGAAGATAAATATTAAAAATTATGTCATGTAAATATTAAAATGTAATAAAATGATGATTTAATTATGTAAAAATTAGAAATGGGAAGTATCTAATTATGTATGTAAAAATTAGAAATGAGAAGTATCTAATTATGTATCTAATTATGTATGTTTAAATATTTTAGGCAAAATTTCACAAAATGGTACTAATTTAATTTCGTTTTACCCTTATTTAGTTCTTATGAAACACTTTTTAGTATGGATATTCCTTTTGAAACAAACCTTTCACGTAAATAATCATTATCGTGGATGTCCGTTAATTGGATCCATTAAGTTGAAAGAATTTTGGATAAGAACCACAAGATTAAAAACAATACAATATATTTCATTATGTATTGTAGTTTATTAATGGTTCTTATGCTAATAGAAATACATAATGCTAATCATTAGCCAAGTCGATAATGAAATATATTATAGAATACATAATAAAATATATTAGCATAATATATTAGCATAATGATTAAAATTTATAATACATTTCTTTATTTATAATTGTTTACAAATACAAGTCAATATCAATTATAAACAACAACATTAAAAACAATACTAAAAGATGAAACTCTCCTTGATGAAAATACCAATGACATAGTACACCTCTTTAGTGAGTAGTTAAGTAATCGCCTATGATAAAAATACCAAACGAGTGGCATTGATTGCCAAAGAACCTTATTATTTGGCTACTTCTATAGATGAAGGAGAAGATATCTCGGCTATAAGAGCTTCCTGATGAGGGGTTCATTCAAACGGGATTGCTCTTCTTGGAGAGTTTCGGTCTAATTTTGAAGTATGAAAGGTGGTAACATGCAGTTGGATATCGAATATTGAGGGTTGATCATAATCATAATGAAAAAATAAGTATTCACTTGCTATTTGGGTTGGTTTGTGTGTTGATTTAGTGATGGAAGGTGATTGCTTATGCTTCCTGACAGTTGAAAGCGTTGAGGTGAACTACTTTGTGCATGATTTGGTGTTACTTGTAGTTATGTCTGCTCACTTTTTGACAGCCAATGAGAATGAAAATTTAGAAAAGTTAAAGAAATTGGATGTTCGAGAGGTACTCACAAGGCATAAAGACTCTCTAAACATAACATTAGTAGCATAAACCCTATGACTCAAAGTGCAATTAGAGTACAAGTCATGTGTGTTGTAGTTAAAAAGGAAACTAAAAAAAGGCATAGATATTGAATGATTATATATGATTGTGTTCAGTTAATAATTCTACGTATAATAACTAGTTTATCTACACATGATGAAGTCATGAATAGGTAGTTTTGGTCTCTTGTCAATAATCTAATAGCTGTTACCTACATCGGTGAGAACTCGCTAATACTATGAAAACCACATTTTATTAAAATGAAAAATCAAAGTGGTTGAGTAGACAAACAAGGTTGAGATAGAAAGTGTGACTTATGATCAAATATGGAGTATAAATTGATGATGTGATGTAATCTGAGATATGCAATCACTTAGAAATTCCAATGATGAAATCCTTTTAAGGAGGGGAGAATTATAACGATCGAAAATCTTTCTATTTACGATGTTAGTTTTCATTACACAAATAATTATTTTTGTAAATGATTATGGTATTATGATATTAAAATAGAATAAATTATATAAGAAATTATGTAAATTAATATCTAACAGAATTAACTAATATTTAGAAGATATATCATTTTATTAAATTGAATTGTGGGAATAATTAGGATAAATAAATCCTTTTCAGGGAAAACTAAGTCAAAGGGGTTAAATTGTTATTCTTTAAAATGTTATTATTGGTGCTTTTAAGTGTTGAGGTTTAAAGTGTTATTACGAGCAACATTTAGGGACCAAAGTTGGAAATGTGGCTATAACTCCTAAAAATCATATAAATGTGCTCAAGATTTCTTTTAAGTCGTACAACCGTTTATTTTTAGGGGGTTTTTGGCTTGTCTTTTTGAGAGGCAAAAGTCTTTTTTGGAAAAGTTACAAAAAGTCAGGTTTTCCTACCTTTTCCAAAAAGTCAGTTTTCCTTATATCCAAAATTCAAAAGTAGTTTTTAAAATGTTTTTACCAAACATCTTTTACCTTTTATCTTCTCCAAAAAGGACTTTTGCCTCTCAAAAAGACAAGCCAAACACCCCCTTAATCCTTCTCCTTATACTTATGCATAAAGAGGAAACGCTTTCAATTGTCTTGGGCTACAATCGCAAAATTCAAGATCGATTTCATCTAGCGTTTTTGTCGTTGGTGTTGATTAAGTCGATTAGTAGGAGCAAAGAAAAAAAGCCGATCGTAGGGGAGGCGGCAGTAACGATCGAGAGTAAAAGGGTAGGTGTGAGCCACCCTCAAGGTTTTTGATTGCTCCTTCCTCATGTATTGAAATTAGGGTTCGGAATTTATCATCAATTGGTAAGGTTATTGATTGCTCCTTCCTCATGTGATTCTACTTTAATTACTAGTGGTTTTGGTTAGAATTATGAAGTTGAATTGCTTTGTGGTTGGTGAAATTAAATCTCGTTCGTTCTTTTACCTTTAATTCCTATGTGAAATTTAATTGCATGAAAGGGTAGGTGTGAGCCACCCTTAAGGTTTTTAAAACAACCCCTACATTCGTTGATATGTGTCTTATTATGTGGTTGTTATGCATGATAAAATATATCCCCAATATCTACCTTGAAAGGCCATTTAATGCTTTTTTGTTTCATCTCGATTTACTGCCCTAAAACCATAATCAAGCTCTGAAATAATAGCCTTATATGTCACATATTCCAAGCATAAAGTTCACCCAAGAGACATGCTAGCGTGTATCTTAAGTTAGAGCTTAATGAATTCTTGACTGCTGGTTAAAGGATTGCGTGTTTGGTATGACAAGTAGGGATGAAAGTGGGTCCAAACCCGCACCGGATGGACCCGGACCCGGAAAACCCGGAACCGGTTAACGGGATTTTGTAGAACCGGAAACCGGACCGGTATATAGGAACCGGTTCCGGTTCGGTTCCGGGTACGGTACCGGGTAAAGTGGGTCTAGAACCGGAAAACCCGGAAACATCAAAGTGGGTAAGTTGGAACCGGATAAAGTGGGTTTAGAATCGGAAAACCCGGAAAAACCGGAATTTTTTGGTAATTACTTACTACTTAGTGGGTTGAACTTTCAAAATTTTCATATTGATATCCCGACTTTGGGGGACTGTAACTCATTGAATATGAAACCAAAATTGACAAAATTATAGTTTAAAATCAAGTAAAAACTCTAAACTACACTCTGGAAAAAACCTCATATCAATCGACTTTCAACGAATGAGATATGCATGTGTTAACATTTTCAAAGAATACAAAGTACAAAAACAAATAGCTGAAAAGTTAAAAATTTTCAGTTTTGATATCCTGACTTCGGGGGCCTGTAAATCATTGAATATTAAACCAAAAATGACAAAATTATAGTCTAAACTCATGTACAAACTGTAAACTACAAGTTGGAAAAAACCACATGTCAATCCAAATTCAAACGAATTAGATATGCATGTTTTAAAACTTTCACAAAATACGAAAAAACTGAAAAACTAAAAACTTTCAGCTTTGATATGTCGACTTTGGGGGACTATAAGTCAATGAATATAAAACTAAAAATGGAAAATTTATAGTCTAAAATCATGTACAAACTCTAAAATACATGTTGGAAAAAACCGCATGTCAATCGGAGTTGAAACGAATGAGATATGCATCTTTTAAACGTTCCGCAAAAACCGGTTCCGACCCTAAAAGTGGTTCCGATTCCTAACATCGGTTCCGGTTTTCAGACCCGGTTTACCCGGACCCGATGGACCCAAACCCGAATTACCCGGAACCCGGATAAAGCCAATTTTTAAGCCCGGAACCGGAACCGGTTCTATATATTCCGGTGCTAATGGTTCCGGTTTCGGTCCGATTCCGGTTCCGGTCCGGTTTTCCGGTTCTAAATCCCATCCCTAATGACAAGTGCATCTTATTACAACCTTGTTGTGCCATCTCTTTTGTCTTTCCATTAAGTACTTAATTTATGTCTTAATACCTTGATTCAAGACTAATTCTGTTCAAAATTGTGTGGCTATAATCCCTTGTCTAAAGTCTTGAAGTGTATGATGATTTGGTAAATATTAGAATTATGCATAGCAACGTTTCCCGACTTGCAAGGGATATAGCGACTAATGTGGGTAGAATTAGAAAATGCTCCATAGAAACACAGTTGTAGGAAATCAAGTCTCTTTTCTAGGGACTCCAATATCACCCACTTTGGATTTATAGATTATGTTTTACCTTCAAAACATTGAACAAGGGTTGGGGATGGAATTATAAAAAATGTAATATAAAATTAATATATGATAAGCTAAACTTATAGACTTACAATGAACTTAATAAATGGATGGTATATATGATTAGCTGAGACCTTGACAAGTTCAAAGGATCTAAATATTTGAAGGTTAATAAATAATTCATCAAGACTAAGGTGAGTTAATAGTTTTACTCACTAAATGTGTATAAGTCAAAAAGTACATTTCATATACAAATCAATGATTCAACTTATGTCTAAATTAGTCATTGTTTTGGATATGACTTTAATATGTTAACATAATATGTTTGTATGCTAGTTTTCATTCTTAAGTTCACAATTGATATTTTACTCCGTTATGATTATTATGATGTTTATGGTATGCTACAATAAATTGGATTGAAAATATGTTTAATTGGATATGCTTTGGTGATTTCTTTTTGAATTTCGTGATTATTATGATATTGTTTGATCATATGAAAATAAATGCATGGTATTTTTTCCTAAAACCTTATCTGGATAGTTTATAGGACCTTTTTTTAGAACGACAAACTACACTAATCCTAAACTACTCCAAATACCACCTATGTCTCCAATGAGACTTGAACCCTCAACCTCTAGGAGGGAGGGCGACACCCGGTAGCGCTGGGCTAGAATCCCTTTGGTGTTTATAGGACCTATTAGGTTGAAATAGGACATCCTAGAAAAGGGCTTCAGCGATTGAGCTATAAGTCACTGAAGGGTTTCGAGCCTAGTAAAAGACCAAGTCATGACAGCGGAAGCACCAATTTTTCGGATCTGTAGACTCAAAACATGTGGACCTTACACAAAAAAATCTATGCAACTTTTATAAAACATTTAACAAATATACATTAGTGTTCTTCATGGACCTCTTTGGTCTATCCAGTTCATCAAACTTGAGTACCTAATCTAGAGTTCCTCTCTTGTGATCACACTAGAGATGCAAAATCTTCACAAATCTGAACTTCCTCAAACACCAACAGCAACACAATTAAAAATTAAATCTACTATGGTCCACATCGTGACAATCATATGACCATGTCATGGGAACTAGGTTTCGACTATTCTAGGTTCTTCTTAGTGTTCCGAACTTTGGAGGTAGAGGTATTTTTCACATGTACCACAAGCGGATTTTGAACCCACTTTATATAGAGAGGTTACTTGAAACCATAAATACAATTACCAAATATATTTATAATTATCTTTAATTTTCAAACAATTATGGAATATTTTCAAATCCATTTATTTACTATTAATTAATTAAACTATTAATTAATTAACAAAACAAGTCCTTGGTATAAATATCTTTTCAAATCTGCTTTATTTTGCACTTGCGTGTAATCCAAAAGGACACAACTATTTATAGTAATATCACCAGTTTGTTATGGCTATGAATACTAATATCCATCATATCCCACTTGCACTTAGGCATCAACAATAGACCAGTCTAATACTTACTAGGAACAACAATTAGTGGTAGTCAATTGCAATAACTGTACTTATAACAACATTTGTATAAACAACCTTAAGACTAGTGACTTCTAATTTGTTTGATCTTCATGATATCTTATTAAGACCTAGAGACATGGATCAAGGGTCAATCTCATGGTTTGAGATTATGTTTCTAATTACCGACTAGTAATGAATTTTCATGACTGACTATTGAATCCAATCAACATAGTCTCAGCTTGGCCAAGCATTTGTTGTAAACAACAAATTAATGAGGGGCCCAGAGATATCCACTTCTCCATTTCTAGCAGAAGGATCATATACACTCTAACTACGAAGATCAGTACTATTACTCATGCGATATATAATTAAAACCTCGTATAGCTGCCAATTACAAACATTGTTGGGGAAAAACCAAGAAACAACAGATTGTAGAACAAAACCTCATGAATCTCCATTTTAAGAATAAGAAATATAGTTGTCTTAATTTACTCATGACATGATTCATGAAGTAATCTTTAAGCGTAGTTACTCCAATACTTCAAATCTCCATTTTTATGTACTAATCAGTATTGGTTGCAAGACTTATCTTACTCATCTCTATGAACAATCTTCCAATACTTTATGAAAATTTCTTTTAGGAATGGGATTGATTGTGAAAGTATTAATAAGTTATTATTCTGGAAGTGGTTATAAACATGCAAAAGAAGGAACACAGATAATATGAAGAAACATAGCAACTTAATATTTATAATCAGCAAATCAAAATATCTAAAATGTTCCATAATATAGAACCGCAAATCGTGTAATTAATCCAAATCACTAGAAAATCTAATACCAATAGATCTACTATGAGCATCATGCTTAATCTATGACAATGGTTTAGTGAGTAGATTAACTCGATTATCTTTTGATGGTACTCTGCTAATAATGATGTCTCTGTCTTCAATTATATTCCTAATATATTGAAACTTTCTGAGTACATGTCTTGTGCGTTTGTGATCTCTAGGTTCTTTAGCTAAAGCAACTACACCCTCGTTGTCACAGAAGAACTTAATCGATTAAATTAATGCTTGGAACAACTCCTAAAACGTTGATGAACATCTTCAGCTACATAGCTTCCTTGGCCGCTTCATTGGCCACAATATACTTTGATTTTATAGTTGATTCAAATATAGTCACTTGCTTGGAACTCCTTCAAGTCACTACTCCTCCATTTAACATGAACACAAAACCAGACTCTGATTTAAAATTATCTCTATTAGTTTGGAAACTTGCATCCACATATCCTTTGAAACTTAGATCTTCTTTACAACCGTATACCAATAACATATTTTTAGTTCTCCTTAGATACTATAAAATGTTCTTGACTGTGAGCGAATGACTTTCACCAGGATTGGCTTGATATTGACTCATCATACTAACTGAGTATGAGACGTATGACCTTGTACATATAATGAGATACATGATCGATTATATTGTCGAAGCATATGGGACCCGACTCATCCTGTCCAGTTCTTCACCAGTACTAGGACATTGGATTTTACTCAAACCCATTCCACATTGCATAGGTACAAATCCTTTCTTAGAGTCATCCATCTTGAATTTGTACAAGATTTTATCGAATTATGTGTTTTGGAAAAGTTCTATTAGTCGTCTAAATCTATCCCTATAGATCTTAATACCAAGTATATAAGCATCTTCTTCCAAATCCTTCATACTAAAACTCTTACCAAGCCATGCTTATACACCATTCAATGTTGGGATGTCATTTCTTATAAGAAGAATGTCATCGACATATAAGACATGAAAGACAACAACCCTCCCACTAGATCTAACATACAGACATTGTTCATCTTTATTTCTTAGGAAACCAAACTCCTTGATTTTCTCATTGAAACAAATGTTCCACGTGTAAGGTGCTTGTTTAAGTCCATAAATGGACATTTCAAGCTTGCATACCATATTAGGAAACTTGGTCTGTATAAAACCTTCTGGCTGAGCCATGTAAACATCCTCATTAAATTTCTCATTAAGGAAAGTAGTTTTTATACCTACTTTCCATATTTGAAATAGTGTGTTACAAATTGATGCATCTAATGGTTTAGTTAAAACAAGCTTGTGGGATTGTCGTCGGAGACATATCAACATGAAGGTCATTGCCCAACTCCAAAAGGATGGAGTGTTGGAATCATTTGACCTAAGGTCGGATGATACTTGTGAGTCTTTTTTGCTTGAAAAGATGACAAAATCACTTTTCACTAGCTCTTGTGAAAGAGGTGAAAGATTGTTGGATCTCATACACATAGATGTGTGTGGGCCCTTCAGATCCACGACAAGAGATGCAAATCGATTTTATGTGACTTTTACTAATGATTATAGCAGATATGGATATATCTACTTAATCAAGCACAAGTCAGAAACCTTTGAAAAGTTCAAAGAGTTTAAAAAATGAAGTCGAAAATCAATTGGGCAGGAAGATCAAGATGCTCAAATCTGATAGAGGTGGTGAGTATCTTAGTATCGAGTTCTACGACTATCTTAAGGAATGTGGAATTGTTTCACATTTGACACCTCCTAGGACACCACAACTTAATGGTGTGGCTGAGAGGTGTAATCGAACCTTGTTTGATATGGTTCGTTCCATGATGAGTTGAGCTTCATTACCAATCTCATTCTGGGGGTATGCCTTAGAGACTGCCGCCCATATCCTTAGTCTAGTCCGAACAAAGAAGGTTGTCAAAACACCTCACGAGATGTGGTCAGGGAAGGTTCCCTCGTTAACACATATCAAGGTTTGGGGTTGTGAAGCTTTCATTAGACGAAAGACCCACGAAAAGCTTGAACCTAGAAGTGAGCGATGTATTTTCATCGGCTGCCCACAAAATTCTTTTGGATACTTGTTCTACAGACCAAGTGAGAACGTGGTCTTCGTAGCACGGAGGGGAGTTATCCGCGAGAGGGAACTTATATGCAAAGAGTACAGTGGTAGTACAATTGATCTTGAAGAAAGTCAAGATCAAGCAACGAAGGAACCTCTAATAGTGGCACTCAACCTGAGGAAGAAATTACTGTTGATCCTATTGACGAGTAATTACCTCTTAGATGTTCCAATCGAGTTAGAATGGCACCTGAGTTTTATGGTTTCCATATTACTACAGATGTTGATACGTTTATCAGTGATAGTACACTGCTAAGTTTGGATGAGCCTTCTAACTACAAGGAAGCTATTGTGAGCCCTGAGTCTGCCAAGTGGAAAGAGGCAATGAACACTGAGATACAGTCCATGTATGAAAATAAAGTTTGGAACTTTGTTGACAATGTACCAGGTCATAAGACAGTTGGGTGAAAATGGATCTTTAAGAAGAAGACATACATGGATGGAAAGGTACACACGTTCAAGGCACGACTAGTTGTGAAGGGTTTTCTCAAACCCCGGGGGTTGACTATGATGAGACCTTCTCACCAGTGGCTAAGATCTAATCTATTTGGGTTATGCTAGCCATATCTGTGGTTCATGATTATGAAATATGGCAGATGGATTTCAAAACCGCTTTCCTTAATGGAAAGATGGCTGAAGATGTTTACATGAGTCAGCCAGAGGGTTTTGTGGATGCTAAGTACCCCCAATAGATTGTGTAAGCTTGAGAAATCTATCTATGCTCACATTTCCACATGGGCACCTCCAAGGGCTTAAGTTTTCCATGCGGACTCTGATGCTCTGCCTTGACCATCTTGAAGGTCAAACATTTATCAACATATCATGCTATCTCTTGCTTCATACATGGCCACCAATAACTAAGTCTCAAGTATTGATACATCTTTTTAGATCGAGGGTGGTTCAAGAACTTGGACTTGTGCACCTCCTTTATCACTGTCTGTCGGACTCTACCATTAAATGGAACCCAAACCCAACCACACTAGGTCAAAAGTTTGTGATTATCAGAGGTAAACTGTTCAATCTGACCTCTGATAATTTACTTCTCTCAATTTTCCCTCTTGACTCCATCGACCTGAGCCTCCCTAATCATATCTAGAAGTGAAGAGTTAATAGTCATCCTTAAACGGTGCTATAAGATAGGAGTACTAGTTGCCTTGCAGCTCAAAGCATCGGTGACCACATTGGCCTTCCCCAGATGATAGAGAATGCCACAATCATAATCCTTGACCACATCAAACCACCTATGCAGTCTCATGTTCACATTCAAGTGACCCATAACACATCTCAAACTCTTTTGATCCATGTAGATGGTACATCAGACCCCATAGAGATAATGTCGCCTAATCGTTAGGGCAACAACCGCAACCCCTAACTCCAAATCATGTGTTGGATACCTAGCCTCATGAGGCTTCAAGTGCCCGGATGTATAGGCTATGACTATACCACGGTGCATGAGTACCACCCCTAAACCCATGATCGACGCGTCACAAAATACTACAATATCCTCGACACCCTCAGGAAGCGTCAAAACTAGAGCCTCACATAACTTCCTCCTCAGAGTCTCAAATGCAGCCTGTTGTTTAGGCCCCCAATAAAAATCCACACTCATCTTTATCAGGCGGGTCAGCGGAACAACAATCTTAGAGAAATCTAGAATGAATCTCTGATAATAACCAGCCAATCCCAGAAAACTACTAATCTCAGATCGGGACTTCGGAACCTCCCACTGCATCACTGCCTCAATCTTTGCTGGATCCACCACAATCCCATTCTGATTGACGAGGTGTCCTAGAAACTGGACCTCACACAATTAGAACTCACACTTTGAGAACTTGGCATAAAGCTTCTCTTGTCTCAGTACTCCAAGTATCTCTCTAAGATACTCCTTATGCTGCTCCATGGTCTTAGAGTATAACAGAATATCAATAATGCAGAGAATGACCGACTGGTCAAGCATCGGTCTGCACACCCGATTCATCAAATCCATGAACGTTGCCGATGCGTTGTTGAGCTCAAACAGAATCACCACGAACTAGTAATGACCATAAAGAGTTCTAAATGTTGTCTTCTCCACGTCCTCCTCCTTGACTCTCATCTGGTGGTAACCCGACCTCAGATCAATCTTGGAGAACCAAGATAGACTCTGCAAATGATTGAAGAGGTCATCAATCTTAGGGAGTAGGTAACAATTCCTCATCGTCAAATTATTCAAATCCCGATGGTCTACGCATATACGATGAGACACATCATTCTTCTTCACAAACAAAATCGGTGCTCCATAGGGTGAACTGTTCGGTCTGTTAAACTGCTTGCCTAGTAGTTCCTGAAGCTGAGAGGACAACTCCTACGTCTTGTGAGACAATACGACACCTTAGTAATAATAGTTGCACCGAGGATCAGATCGATCCTAAACACCACCTGCCTCACGGGAGGCACACCGGGTAAATCCTCTAGAAATTCATCTAGAAACTCTCTGACTACTGGCACATCTGAAACCAAAACTCTCCCTTTATCCCGAGTATCAGCCACGTAATCGAGATAAACCAACAACTCATGATAAAGATATTTTCGAGCCTTGGAAGTTAACAAAAGGCCAAACCAACCCTGGTACCCTCGCCATAAATAGTTAGTTCCCCGCCACTTGGGGTTCGAACTATCACCAACTGTCTTTCACAGTCGATCATGGCTCCAAACATGATCAACCACTCCATCCCTACAATCACGCATACAACGCCCATGGGGATGGAAATCAATTTAATCGGGTAAGCCAACCCAAATATCTCCAAAGTATAATCCCAAAAAACACTCGAAGTAGAAACCCTGTGTACGTTGGCAATGGAAACTCACAACAGACACTCCAACTCTCCAAGAGTCATGCCAAAACCCCTACTGAAGGATTGGGATACAAAATCCCAACTCTTACCTGAGTAAAAGTAGGCAAAGAGTTTAGGGTCTGAGCCCTCCCTTGACATCAGTTTGTAACCCTCAAGGTAGTCGGAGTTGGCGCTTGAACTGTTCTGGCGAGCAAGGGACAGTTGGCCTTTATATGGCCAACCTGATCACAATGGTAGCAAATCCTGATGCTCCACAATAGAGCCTAATGAAGACAATCCCTCACAATGTGCCCCTCCCTACCACATTTGTGGCATCTAGACGTTGATTGATATGTCTCCTCATGTGTCTTCCTGCACATGCAACAAGTGCCATCTCTCTATCCTCCTGATCGTGAATAAGCAGGCTTAAGCTGCTTCACTGTTGGATATGACTAAACGGGGGTCTGCTTCTTCTCTATCGCCAGAATTTTAATCTTAATGTCCCTCCTCGTAGTGTAGGACTACAACTTGGAGAGGGACCATACCTCTGGTTTGATACAAACTCACAAATCTGTTTGATTAGGTGTCTAAACCCATAAATATAATTGGTATGTACTTGATTTGATAATAGCATGGTCCTTTTGGGTTTCCTTCACTTTAGCAACTTGATAGGATGAATTTTGGAGAGAGAGGTTAATGAATGATTTATTAATGTTTTATCAGAATAATATATTAATTATAAATCATGTTATTTAATTAGTATTTAATCAGAAATTTATTTGGAATTAATTTTGGGATTAAAGGAACATGGGTTGTTTTGCAAATCATTGATAGTTGTAAAACTGGGCCACTGGACTCCTTAGATGGGAGTGGACGAAAACTATAGGGAGGCCCTATTGGTTTTGTCCAAGGCTCCTTAATAAGGGTCTATGGGCTGCTTAATCCTTAAGCATGAAATTAGGGTTTCCTCCAGCAAACCTTAGCAGTGCTCAGCTATATAAAGACCCCAACCCTTATGATTTTCGGACTACACACATACACAAGAACCCTAGCTAAAATTCTGGTGCATTCCCTCCTCTCTCCTCTCATCCTCTTTCTACAAGTGTTTGTAAGCCATTAGAGGTGTCGAATTTGAGGCACTTGCTTTCAAGAGTCAAGGATCTACAAGGTGTTCTTTTTATTACTACATAACAAGTAAGGTAAACATCTAAACCTTATTTATATATAGATTTCGATTATATATACTAGTTCCAAGGGTTTTTCTTTGGTATTCAATTTGCATTTTCAACTAGTGAAAAACTTAGATCCAAAGCAATTAGGGTTTGCATGAACACATAGGTTTGTAGTTATGCTCAAAACCCATCGGTGCTATTAGAGCCTAAGATGTTTTTCAGTTGAATTTAATGCAATTGTGATTGTCCAAAGGAGGAGGGAACAGATTCGACAATGTGTTGATAGAACTCGACGAGTTGGGTCAACTCTACGAGTTCACTGCCTGACTCGACGAGTTGACTCGTCAGATCCCTGATTTTTCGAATTTGATATATCTTGATTTGATTAGGATAATTACCTTAATTCGTTTTTATAGCTTAAAATTGAATTTTCTGAAAAGGTAAATGTATATCACTATCAAAATAAATGATTTGGTCAAATTTTAGATAAAGACAAAATTATTTTATTAATTTAATTATTTAAAATTTGATCTAGTATTTTTGAAAAATTTTCAAAAATACACCATTTGGTTTTATAATTTAAAATTTGCTTAAATAATTTAATTTTCAAATCTCAAATTTTAGAACCCTACTATTTTAAAAGTTTAAAATACACCCTTTTACCAACGGTAAGGCTGAATTTTTCTTATATATATATATATATATATATATATATATATATATATATATATATATATATATATATATATATATATATATATATATATAGAAGAAAAAGTCAGCCTTACCGTTAGTAGGCCTCATTCACGAAGTTGATCTATAAGGGGGGTATAAGGAAACTGCCTATAAAATGGCGGTTGAATGAGTGTCCACTCTCACCACCACTTCCTTGATTGGTGGAGGGTCGTTAGCCGAACGGGTTTGATAGGATATTAAACTCACATTAGTAAGTATATATATATATATATATATATATATATATATATATATATATATATATATATATATATAAAGTAACTAAATGTTTTATATAATCCTTAATCTTAGTTACTTTAGGAAAATGTGAATTTGATGCTAATCCATGAAATTGCACATTACACCTTGTTAAAGTCGTTAGTGGAGCGTGTGTGGTTAACCGACACACTAACGTGGACTATCAAATGGTGGCAATGGGTTGCTTGTAAATCATCATTGATCAATGGAGCGTGTGTGGTTAACCAGCACATTGATTAGGTGATAAATGGCATCGAGAGTACCATGCTAATTTGCATGGTTATTCACACCTTCTTTGTGATCCTCGGTATCCCAGTCACAAATGGAAAGGGCATAATTGTGATTAAACATGCCATTGAATAGTTCAATGAATCTCAAAAGATCTAGGAATTTCATCTAAAACCTAATTCATTTAAATTTCGTTTTTCGTGGCGGATTGGTAAATCAACACTTAGTAACCTTCAAATAATTTACAATTGGATTACAACATCCTTTTTCTGAATTGTGAATTATTGTGTCGGGTCCTAGCCTTAATATTTCATTTGGGTGTTATATTAAGGATTTCATATCTAATCAAAACTTCTTCTTGTTCTATTTCAGATGTCTACCTTAAACAACGTTTCTGGCTCAAACTCCAACAACAACAACAACAACTCCTCGAACTCCTTCTCGCTTTTGAACATTTGTGCGAGGGTCACATTCGATGGTTCCAATTTCAATGATTGGATACATAACATCAGAATGGCCTTGCGATTCGAGGACAAGGAATATGTCCTCGATAAAGAGTTGACCGAGATAGATGAAACTAAAGCTACTCCTTAAGAAATAGCTGAGTATAGGGACCACTACAAAGATGCTACCAAGGTGTCATGCATTATGGTGGCCACCATGACCCCTGAGCTGCAACAGTTTTATGAGGATTATGGGCCTTAGGAAATGTACAAGGAGTTGATGGAGAAGTACCCTCAAAGAGCACGTCAAGAGAGGTATGAGATAGTCAGGTCACTCATAACCACCAAGATGAAGGATGGAGAGTCCATCACGACCCACCTGCAACACATGCAACACTATGTGGATCGTTTGCTGAAACTAAACGTGAACTTCGATGAGGAGCTGACTATTGACATAGTCTTACACTCATTGCCTCCTTGCTATGATCAGTTCAAAATGACTTATCATTTGAGCAAAGAGGAAGTCACGTTGAGCAAACTTCAAGGCTTGCTGAGAACCGCTGAAGGTGGATTGAAAGAAAAGGTGTTGAATCCAATCCTACTACTGTTGCCCCAATCCTGGCTATTGGACAAGGGAAAGGGAAAAAGAGGAAAGCTCCCTCGAAGCAAAACTAGAAGGGAAAGGCTCATGAAGGGTCTTCTAGTAATGGACCCAAATGAAAAAGCAGTTCTGCTCCCCTGCCTTAGATCCAAAAGAAGCAATGTGCTTCTACTTCCAATAAAAGGGGCATTGGAAGAGAAGTTGGCCCAAATACTTTCAGGATATTAAGGATGGCAAGATCAAGCCTACCTCGATAGGTATTTACACTTTTTTGTCTAAAAACTCATCGCATTTTAATTCTTAGGTCCTTGATACAGGATGTGGTTTTCACATTTGCTCTGACTTGTAGCGACTAAAAGAAAGTAGGAATGTGGAGCTTAGGAAGATGATCCTGATAATGGGCAATGGGAGATCGTTACCTGTTACCAAGATCGGCGTTTATTCTTTTTTGATTAGTAGTGGGTTGTGTTTAGACTTGAATAATTGTTTCTACTCGTCAGAAAATACGAGCAATATTATTTCTTTTCATGGTTTGTACAGACAAGGTTTCAGATACCCTTCAATAATGAGAATGGTTCTATTAATGCTTATTATAATGGTGTATTTTATTTTGAAGCATTGCCTTGTGATGGTGTATATGAAACTGTGATGGTTGTAGACAATTTAGGAAATAGTGTGTTACAAATTGATGCATCTAATGGTTTAGTTAAAACATGCTTGTGGCATTGTCGTCTGAGACATATCAAGAAGAAGGTCATTGCCCAAATCCAAAAGGATGGAGCATTGGAATCATTTGACCTAAGGTCGGATGATACTTGTGAGTCTTTTTTGCTTGGAAAGATGACTAAATCACTTTTCACTAGCTCTTGTGAAAGAGGTGAAGGATTGTTGGATCTCATACACATAGATGTGTGTGGGCCCTTCAGATCCACGACAAGAGATGCAAATCGATTTTATGTGACTTTTACTGATGATTATAGCAGATATGGATATATCTACTTAATCAAGCACAAGTCAGAAACCTTTGAAAAGTTCAAAGAGTTTAAAAATGAAGTCGAAAATTAATTGGGCAGGAAGATCAAGATGCTCAGATCTGATAGAGGTGGTGAGTATCTTAGTATCGAGTTCTACGACTATCTTATGGAATGTGGAATTGTTTCACATTTGACACCTCCTAGGACACCACAACTTAATGGTGTGGCTGAGAGGTGTAATCGAACCTTGTTGGACATGGTTCGTTCCATGATGAGTCGAGCTTCATTACCAATCTCATTCTGGGGGTATGCCTTAGAGACTGCCGCCCATATCCTTATTCTAGTCCCAACAAAGAAGGTTGTCAAAACACCTCACGAGATGTGGACAGGGAAGGTTCCCTCGTTGACACATATCAAGGTTTGGGGTTGTGAAGCTTTCATTAGACGAGAGACCCACGACAAGCTTGAACCTCAAAGTGAGCGATGTATTTTCATCGGCTGCCCACAAAATTATTTTGGATACTTGTTCTACAGACCAAGTGAGAACGTGGTCTTCGTAGCACGAAGGGGAGTTTTCCGCGAGAGGGAACTTATATGCAAAGAGCATAGTGGTAGTACAATTGATCTTGAAGAAATTCAAGATCAAGCAACGAAGGAACCTCTAATAGTGGCACTCAACCTGAGGAAGAAATTCCTGTTGATCCTATTGACGATTCATTACCTCTTAGACGTTCCAATCGAGTTAGAATGGCACCTGAGTTTTATGGTTTCCATATTACTACAGATGTTGATACATTTATCAGTGATAGTACACTGATAAGTTTGGATGAGCCTTCTACCTACAAGGAAGCTATTGTGAGCCCTGAGTTTGCCAAGTGGAAAGAGGCAATGAACAGTGAGATACAGTCCATGTATGACAATCAAGTTTGGAACTTTGTTTACAATGTACCAGGTCATAAGACAGTTGGGTGAAAATGGATCTTTAAGAAGAAGACATACATGGATGGAAAGGTACACACGTTCAAGGCACGACTGGTTGCGAAGGGTTTTTCTCAAACCCCGGCGGTTGACTATGGTGAGACGTTCTCACCAGTGGCTAAGATCAAATCTATTTGGGATATGCTAGCCATATCTGTGTTTCATGATTATAAAATATGGCAGATGGATTTCAAAACCGCTTTCCTTAATGGAAAGATGGCTGAAGATGTTTACATGAGTCAGCCAGAGGGTTTTGTGGATGCTAAGTACCCCCAATAGAGTGTGTAAGCTTGAGAAATCTATCTATGGATTGAAACAATCTTCTCGCAGATGGAGTCTTTGCTTCGATGAGAAAGTCAAAGAGTTTGGTTTCTCTAGGAGTGAGGATGAGTCATGTGTATATGTAAAAGCTAGTGGGAGTATAGTTTGCTTTCTTGTATTGTATGTTAATGACATACTACTCATAAGAAATGACGTTCCAACCTTGCAGGAAGTTAAGTCATGGCTTGGAAAGTGTTTCGCTATGAAGGATCTAGGAGAGGCTGCTTATATTCTAGGGATAAGGATCTTGAGAAATAGGAGTAGTAGACTAATTGGAGTTAGTCAAAGTACTTACTTGGATAAAGAGCTAAAGCATTTTAGCATGGAGAATTCCAATAAGGGAGAGTTGCCTATCCAGACCAATACCAAACTGAGTAAGACTCAGGGTCCGAGTACTGATGCAGAGATAGCAGAAATGATTCGGGTTCCATATGCTTCCGTCGTTGGCTCGATCATGTACGCTATGACATGTACTCGCCCGAACGTGGCTTTTGCTTTGAGCATGGTTAATCGATATCATGGAAATCCTGGTAAGGCTCATTGGATAGCTGATAAGAATATTCTTATGTAGCTGCGAAGAACTAAGGACTGGGTCCTTGTATTTGGTGGCAGTGATGACTTGAGAGTTACTGGGTATAATGACGCCAGTTTTCAGACAGACCGAGACAACTTCCGTTGTCAGTCTGTTTGGGTATTTACACTTAATGGAGGAGCAGTAACTTGGAAAAGTTCCTAGCAGGAGACCGTGGCTGATTGAACATGTGAATCAGAGTGCATAGCTGCGAGCGAAGCATCAAAGGAGGCTATATGTTTGAAGAACTTAATTGGAGACCTTGGAGTTGTGCCAGCCGTAAAGGAGCCCATGGAGATTTTCTGCGATAATGAAGGAGCGGTTTCCTTGACCAAGGAACCGAGAGATTATGGAAGATCCAGATATATCGATAGAAAATACCACTTCATCAGACATCGGGTAGAAGAACGACTCCTCGTCGTTAAGAGGGTATCATCAGAAGAGAATCCTACAAATCCCCTCACAAAAGGGTTTGATTAGGATTAAGCACGTTCAGAATGCAAGGAGCATTGGTCTGAAGGATGATATTAGTTTTAGTGATTAGATAGATATTTAGAACTTGTAATAGATAAATGTAATTGACATTTGATGATTAGGTAATGAAGATTTATTTATGAGTATATTTTACTATCTTGTGTCAATTGTTTATCATTGTTTCTCTTTTGCATGGTTTACTTCATGAATAATTGGATTATTAAAAATATCCACCGTCAATCATACTTTGGAAGTAAGTAATGAATTAAGACTGTCATCAATTGACTTGTAGATTGTCTAAGTGTTTAGACATAGCAAATGTTTGATGCAACGCTCATGAGTACTCCTGAAATGGGGATTTGAGTATTGGATTAAACCCACTTTCATAGAATTACTTCATAGAATTTATCACGAGTAATACTGAGACGATAATATCGTATAATCTTTAAACGGAGATATATGAGTTGTTGTTTACGAGTTGGTTGTGCATTGATAATGCGTAAACGCATCAGTAACTCGATGTTATAAAATGTATTGTTGTGTATGATTTGATGAGTAAATAGTACAAACATATAAGTCAAAGTTTATCTGTTCTTTTTATCCCAAGGGGTAAAAGCGATATCTTGGGCCCCTCGATGATTTTGTGTTGGCTTATGTGACGGGCCCGTTTATGACTGAATTGATGTGTTTAATTAAGTTCATTGTCATACAAATCAGAAATCGGGAAACAAACTATTGGACAATGAGAATGATTCTATTCCATGTCATTTATCCACATGATATCTTGGAGAACGGAGGATTATATGATCTCTTATCTTAGGACTTGTAGCTGACTAGGTCAGAGTTCGACAACGGCTTTTGAGAGCTACAATTGTTGGTCAAATTTTGAGGTCATACTTGCAATCATAGTTATTAGACTTATCCAAGTGTGAGACTGTTGGATTAGGTGTCTAATCCCATAAGTATAATTGGTATGTACTTGATTTGATAGTAGCATGGTCCTTTTAGATTAGGTGTCTGTTAGAACAAAGTTCTATTAGGATCGATAGATTCTATGCAGGCAAAACAATTAAGAACGTAATTATGAACACAAGAATGGCTTTAAATATGTCGTATGATTAATACTTCAACACCTCAGAAGAGCTCGATTAAGAACTTCAACTGTAGAGGTTCTTAGGGTTACAAAACAATAATCAACAATAATCACGAACATCTCTAATGCATACATGCATGCACTATTTATAGTATAACCCTACTAGATAATCACGGATGGACAGGCCCAATCCGGATATATAAACCAAGCCCATGACGCAACACAATAATACCCAACAATCTCCCCCTTTGCGTCAATGGAGCCGAAAGCTCACTTCGGTTGAGCTGCAGAAGACTTCTTGATTGTTGTGACAACCCGAAATTTCTATTCTACACAACCATTCACTTCAATAGATGTCATAATTGTTTTTGCTAACTTTCAAGCTTTTTGGAACTAGTTAGAGTGTTTTAAAGTTAGTACTTCAAGAGATAACGGGAAAGAGGATACCCTAGGGTTTATTGTGCAACAATAAAGTCCCAAAACTCCAAGAGTTTGGAGTTTACGGCCTAAACAAGATGTTTACGGCCGTAAACCCTAGGAGGTATAAATATGACACTTAGTCATTTTTACCACTTTTTCACACATTCAAGAACTAGAACTCAAATCCTCTCAAGTAGCATCCGATTTTCCTTCTTGATCTTCAACTTTGTAAGTGTTTCTAGCCCTAATAAGTTGATATCTTACTTAATCTAGTGATCTTACATGATTCCATCCGTGAAATCATTCCATATGTGTAGATCTTCAAGTTTCACCAAGAACACACACTAGTGTTCTTGGACTTTTAACACCCTTTCAAGCTTCTACATAGTAAGTACTCTTACCTTGGCTTGTTATAAGGCTTGTTACACTTCTAAACCATCTAGGAAACACAAAGAAACATAAGATCAAAGGTGTTTACGGTCCAAGATGTTCTTGGACCGTAAACCCTAATGAAGGGGCCAAAGTGTGCCCTAGTCCCTTACCAAGCCTTGGATACTAGTCTAGATACCATCCTTGATGTGCTTAGGACTTAAAACATCAAAAGACCATAAACCATTTGGGTTTACGGCCGTAAACCCAAGGAGAAATGGTCCAAGGACCGTAAACTCCACAAAGGGGTGAAATGGTGCCCTAATCACTTCCTAAGGCTTAAACATGAAGTAGGAATGCTTCTTATGACCTTTAAAGCTTCAAAACACAAAATGGTAAAAGTACCACGAGTTTACGGCCGTAAACTCATGGGTTTACGACCGTAAACTCAATGAGAGTTGGTCCCAAAGCCGTAAACTCCAAAAGAGTTTACCCTTGGACCCCAAACTCAATAGCCAAGTCCTACAACCCTTAGATGCAATCCTTAGTACTTATAACACTTAAATCAAGTGTTTTACATGTCTTAGGATGTCTTAACTTGGTTAATTAGTTGTTTTATGACTAATTGGATACATATATGTGTTATTATATGTTAACTAGGATCCTTGTGTGTGTTCCAGTCTTCACTTGACACTTAGCATCCTATACTATCCGTTCATCCAAACCACTCACTACAGGTGAGTTCATTCCCCTTAATCAATCTTTTAAATGATTTTAAATCCTTTTATGGGGGGGATACAAGTTGATCTTTTGTAGTTATTATATCAATCACATGTGATTAATAACTACCAAACAAGTGGATTTCTTACTTTTCAAACTGTTTTACAAACTCTTTTACATATCAAATACTCTTATCAAACTCTTTTACATGTCAAATACTTTTACTTAAACTCTTTTTAACTTATATTCTATTAAATGTATATCTTCATAGATATAGTTATATAAGTAGGATTGAAAGGACTTAGGACTGATAACTCACCTTAACCTCCTGTTCCTCGTTTGGTTGTGGACTTAGGGTATCGGTTATTTGTCCGAAGTTCGTTTGAATCCTAGTTATATATCATGTATATGTATATAGATATAAAAGTTCCTTCTTTCTATTCAATACCTTTGGGTAGCAAAGGTATACAGATATGTTCATACATACAAATCACATTACTAGTAAGCTACAATAGGCGTAGTTTAGGAAGTTACTAATACTATTACCAGAATAATGGAACATACAATGAGTCAGTTCATATATGAGTCTATACAGCTAGTACATACTATACATTTTACAAGAAAACATACATGCTAGACAGAGAGAGAACATACAATACCATACAGAGAGAACATACATACATATTAGACAGAGAGAGAACACACAATACAGCTAGTACATTCAATACATATACAAGAATACTATTACAGTTATGTGAGCCATGTAACGGGGCATGGCACTACCTGTCATGACCGTTTTGTATCCATAATCTCCTTAAGTGGGGAGCGTATGAGTTTGCATATAGATCTATACTGGATTGACTATCCTACACCTTGCTGCTCGCTACAGTGGGACTTGCAAGTCTACGGGTGCCAAATGTCATCTCTTCCGACGTCTTACATCGTCGCGTTCTATAGTCGGTAGCAGGATACAGGCCGATCACATGGTACTTTAAATACAAATTGGTTTAAGGTAGTTAGTACAGCAGTAGTTACTTAATACAATACTACAGTACTATTTCATTTTCCCATTGCATTCACTTTGTAATCTTCACACAATAAACAGTAATGTAGAAACTATATTTTTGGTTAATGATAGTCAAATTTGGGAAAATACATACTCTTACAAGAGACACACACACATATACTAGATGCCTTGGTAGAAGGCTACTTTTAGTAGGAAACATAGGGTTTTCTAGGAGATTCAAACCTTTTTTCAAATTCATACATCACTTACTTACAAATACTTTCATACAAATACAGACACTAATATACTTATGATCTCACCAGCTTTAAAGCTGATACTCTCTTTCAAAATAACTTGTATCCTCAGGTCGCCAGTAGACAGGTACCGATGCCAGGTTTTGAGAAGATGGAGCTCGTTCAAGACTCATCTTTTATTTTGATTCATATTTTGGTGTCTATTTAACTTGACAAAACACACTTGTATTAAAATTATATTATTAATGCAATGGATGATGTTGTTGCTTGTTTACTACGTTGCATTGTTGTGATACTGTACATGACGTCCTCCACCCCCGAACGATTCCGCCGTTCCGGTTTTGGGGTGTGACAGATTGGTATCAGAGCACTGTTTATAGTGAATCGAGTGTATCAACCCATAAAAGATATACGAACTATAAACACGGTGGGATTAAAATACTCTGATAAAGAGTTTATACTTTTAAATAATAAAATATTTAACTAAGTATACATACCTGTATTCATACTAAAATTAGTGTCACTAGGACAGAACAAAAGTATTACGATTGTTGGGCAGCACAAGTAGACTTAGAGACATATGGTCAACCCTGGGAAGATATAGCCTGATCAACTATATTATCCGAGGAGTGATTAGCATGTGCCTAAGTGTGGTTGTGATGTTGCAACAAGTCTAAAAACTTACCAACACTACTACAACGAGAACAGTAGAACAGAACATAAACTTAAAATACTATAGGGGTATTTTGTGTTACTATAAACTACTTATGTGCTAGATTCTTATATCCCTTTTCTCGCATAGATAACATGGCTGGATTCCATCCCCACGGCAATTTGTACTTCCCTAACCAAGGTAATGGAGGAGGGTTTGAAGCCGAGCCAGAAAATGATCACCCAATCCCTGTGGATGGTCACCAGGCTGAAGGCTTTGCAGATGGTTCTGACTCCGAGCCTGAAGTTGAGAACCAACCCCCGATGGCTCCTGTCCCAAATCCTAACCGTCGTCCGGCTTTTCAAGGCCCGACACCTCCATGGGTAGAAAGCTTGGAAACATGGAGCCAAGGGCAGGATCAGCCCATGCCATTCAATGGAGACCGAAGCTTTTATGACCTAAGCGAAGGGGGCTCAGCAGACAGAGTCTTGCCAATCCTGGTCCGCAGAGTGGCCAGAAATGAAATTCAAGGCAGGACAGCTCTCCATCGAATCACGAAAGTTGACGCCAATGCGAGAATGCATACAATCCACACCATTCGTCTGGAAGATGCTCGGGAGAGATCTAGAGTAGATCATGAGACCCTGCAACAAGAGGTAGCTGAAACTCGAGCCGAAATCGTAGAGCTCCGAGTACGCCAAAGGGTGTACGAAAGGTACCTACTTGATATGGAGCGTCAGGTGGCTGAACTGAGGGTTCACCCAAGGGATAACCATCACCAGTAGGAGATATTCTACCTTTCTCTCCTTGGTTGAAAGAATAGTCTTCCTATCTATGCTCTGAGTACCACTTTTCTAAGTAACTAACTCTGTACTGTAAGTACTTTCTAGTTAGGCCAGTATGCCGTTAAAACTTTTGCTACTTCGGATACGATGTAAGACCTACTCCAAGGTCATTTTTCCCAAATGTATTACATCTTAAATATCAATGATATTGACCGTCGGCTAAATTCTGTGCCAATCCTTGTTCAAATACTTTCTTTTGCTATCGTCCGAATCCTATCTAAACACCCACTGCGTCAAATTTTGAGCTGGTGAATTAGCTCAAGGATTACTTCCAATTCTTGTCAAAGGTTGGATTCAGTTATTCACCAACCAATGATAGTCTAATTCAAAATAGCAAATGTCTAGTAAACATTCTACGAACCTACTTCAACTCTTTTCCAGTACTGCATCATAGGGATGTAGGTCAAACCATCTAGAACAGTTTAACAAAACAAAAACTTTACAATTACATGATTGAGTAGAATACATCTAGGGCCGACCAAAATCACTCACAAACTCCTTTTCTTGTCAAATAGCATAATCATGTCGTCACCTAGAGGTAATCCGCCGAACGACACAATCCTGATCCTTCACATAGACGCTGCCACCTTCGAAGCAGCGGTATCAGCTGCCGTGACAACTGTCCTTGCACACCTCAACACTAGTAACGGAAGCAAGGCTGAAAAAGGTGTTGACAGTTCAAATTGTTGTAACCACCCGGGAAGTCAACAAATGATAACTGTTGCGAACACCCAAAGCCACAACTCAGAGTTTAAGAAACGAAAACGTCAAGCTCAAACGGAACGCAAGCGATTTCAAAGGCTTGCCATGCAATGGAAACCAGTGGCGACCCCTGCCACCTCAGCACCGGTTAAGCGATATGAGGGAACACTCCCGAAGTGTAACAAGTGTAACTATCATCATAATGGAGCTTGTCGGGTATTGCAATGCCTCAATTGCAACAAAACGGGGCACATTGTTCGTTTCTGTAGAACCACCTCTACCACCGGAGCCAGCCAAGTTTGCTATAGTTGTGGTGAGGCAGGACACTATCATAGGAATTGTCCAAAAGGAAACATCAACGAGAGCAACCGTGTCCACATAACTCCGACCCGACACTTTACTTCCACCACTGATGCTGGTGCTAGCCAGATATGTCACCTATGCGGTGAGATAGGACACCTCGAGAAGGATTGTCCAATAACAGAGAACTCTGGCGCAAACGGGAAGATACTAAGGATCACTTCCGCAGGAGAGACTACTCCGGACCCACGTTGAAATATTAGGGCGTTTAGTTTTAGTAGACTTATAAACTGTTAAAAACTAGTGCAACTCGAGTCTTATTTTTTTGCGAGATCCCGTTAGGCAAGGGACTCTCGTGCTGCGTGTACTTGCTTTGTAGTATACCTTGTTCGCAGCAGTAGTCTTATAGGTAAAACTAAAGTACCGAAACTCTGTAAAAGTTGCACCATTATGTTTTTGTAACACCTTTATGATCTAGTCTAACGCCTTTTATTCCGAGTAGTCTGACATTATCGTTTAACTTGAGTAAATTCGACCCTCACAATACCAGTTTCATGCGTAAATTCTTTTCTCCGAAATCGCCTTTCTAGCAAAGCCGTCATTCCAGAACTCCGAGGTACTCATGCAGAGAGTACCTTATGTTTCGTATCCTTCCCGAAGACACCTCAGCGAACCTCCCCGGAGTACCACTCGTACAGTACGTCAAGTTCAACCTGAAGACCCATACGGTTGATCTATCGCTGGAGAAGGTATACACAAGGGTGGTATATAATCAAGGTTCTACAGGCTTAGAATTAATGATCTCGCTTTAACTTATTTTCCTTGTTTGGATGTGAGCTTAAAGAATAATCATTTATTCGACTGCCTTTTCAGTCTTAATTATATACGACTCGTATACACGAAGCTGTGATTGATGAACCAAATATGACTTCTGATATGAACTTTAGGACGGAGACTGCCCAAGACTACGAGTGATCGTACTGCCATGTGGATAAACTTAGTATCCAATCAAATGCCTTCTCACCGATCGAGACAGTAGATTCAGGTAGAACAGAAAACTCCCAGGATTTCCTCCGCAACGTCAAGGCGAGTTCAGAATCGACTTAGTTCCAGGGGCTACCCCAGTAGCCAAATCGCCCTATCGTCTAGCACCTGCAGAGATGCAAGAACTGTCCTGTCAACTTAACCAACTGCTCAGCAAGGGCTTTATAAGACCAAGCTTCTCACCCTGGGGAGCTCCAGTCTTGTTCGTTAAGAAGAAAGACAGATCGTTTCGAATGTGCATCGACTACATGGAGCTCAACAAACTGACCGTCAAAAATCGTTACCCTCTGCCTCGTATTGACAATTTGTTTGATCAACTGCAAGGGGCAGACTTCTTTTCAAAAATCGACTTAAGATCCGGATATCACTAGCTACGAGTACTAGGGGAGGATGTCCCGAAGACAGCCTTCCGAACTCGTTATGGGCACTACGAATTCGTACTGATGTCGTTCGGATTAACAAACTCACCTGTTGTATTCAGGGATTTAATGAATAGGGTGTGTCATCCTTACTTGGATCAGTTCGTCATCGTCTTCATCGATGACATACTTATCTACTCTCGTAGTAAGGAGGAGCATAGTCAACATCTACGACAGGTCTTAGAAACACTACGTTCGTAGAAGCTTACAAGAACCTACATACGGGAGTTTGTACGACTGCACGGTGTTCCCATATCCATTACCTCGGACAGAGATAGTAGATTCACTTCGAGGTTCTGGCAGTCGATAGAATGTTCCCTAGGAACTAGGATGGACATGAGTACAGCCTACCATCCACGGACCGACGGACAAAGTGAGAGGACTATCCAAACCTTGGAAGATATGTTGCGAGCCTGTGTGATCGACTTTGGGAAAGCATGGGATATTCATTTACCCCTTGTTGGATTTTCCTACAACAACAGTTATCACACGAGGATAGAGGCTGCTCCATTCGAGACCCTCTATGGCCGAAAGTGCAGATCCCCTCTGTGCTGGGCTGAGGTGGGTGATACCCAGTTAGCTAAAGGACGAGTTCCTGAGAGCACTCTCCCGGGTCCGGAAATCATTCGGGAAACGACAGAGAAGATCGGCCAGATTCGTGAACGATTGAAAGCCTTTAGAGACCGACAGAAAAGCTACGCATATAAACGAAGGAAACCATTGGAATTCCAGGTGAGCGACCGTGTTCTATTGAAGGTCTCACTCTGGAAGGGCTTAAAATGCTTTGGAAAGCATGGAAAGCTAAATCCAAGATACTAAGGGCCTATAGAGATTCTTGCTAGAATCGGCCCTATAGCTTACAAACTTAACTTACCACGCAAACTCAGTAACGTACATTCTACTTTCCACGTCTCGAATTTGAAAAAGTGTCTGTCCGACGAGACTCTTGTAATCCCACTCGACGAGATCGAGATCAACGAGAGCCTCAACTTCGTGGAAGAACCTGTAGAGATCATGGATCGAGAGGTCAAGCAAACGAAACAAAGCTGTATCCCGATAGTGAAGGTTCGCTGGGACACCAAGCGAGGACCTGAATTCACTTGGGAGCGAGAGGATCAGATGAAACTGAAATATCTTCGTCTTTTCACTTAGTTATTTGTAACTACTTATTTGCTTAAATTCTAATTTCGGGACGAAATTCCTTCTAACGGGGGGATGATGTGACAACCCAAAATTTCTATTCTGCACAAACATTCACTTCAATAGAAGTCAGAATTGTTTCTGCTAACTTTCAAGCTTTTTGGAACCAGTTAGAGTGTTTTAAAGTTAGTACTTCAAGAGATAACAGGAAAGAGGATACCCTAGGGTTTATTGTGCAACAATAAAGTCCCAAAACTCCAATAGTTTGGAGTTTATGGCCTAAACAAGGTGTTTACGGCCGTAAACCCTAGGAGGTATAAATATGACACTTAGTCATTTTTACCACTTTTTCACACTTTCAAGAACTAGAACTCAAATCCTCTCAAGTAGCATCCGATTTTCCTTCTTGATCTTCAACTTTGTAAGTGTTTCTAGCCCTAATAAGTTGATATCTTACTTAATCTAGTGATCTTACATGATTCAATCCATGAAATCATTCCATATGTGTAGATCTTCAAGTTTCACCAAGAACACCAAGAACACACACTAGTGTTCTTGGACTTTTAACACCCTTTCAAGCTTCTACATAGTAAGTACTCTTACCTTGGCTTGTTATAAGGCTTGTTACACTTCTAAACCATCTAGGAAACACAAAGAAACACAAGATCAAAGGTGTTTACGGTCCAAGATGTTCTTGGACCGTAAACCCTAATGAAGGGGCCAAAGTGTGCCCTAGTCCCTTACCAAGCCTTGGATACTAGTCTAGATACCATCCTTGATGTGCTTAGGACTTAAAACATCAAAAAGACCATAAACCATTTGGGTTTACGGCCGTAAACCCAAGGAGAAATGGTCCAAGGACCGTAAACTCCACAAAGGGGTGAAAGGGTGCCATAATCACTTCCTAAGGCTTAAACATGAAGTAGGAATGCTTCTTATGACCTTTAAAGCTTCAAAACACAAAATGGTAAAAGTACCATGAGTTTACAGCCGTAAAATCATGGGTTTACGACCGTAAAATCAATGAGAGTTGGTCCCAAAACCGTAAACTCCAAAAGAGTTTACCCTTGGACCCCAAACTCAATAGCCAAGTCCTACAACCCTTAGATGCAATCCTTAGTACTTATAACACTTAAATCAAGTGTTTTACATGTCATAGGATGTCTTAACTTGGTTAATTAGTTGTTTTATGACTAATTTGATACATATATGTGTTATTATATGTTAACTAGGATCCTTGTGTGTGTTCAAGTCTTCACTTGACACTTAGCATCCTATACTATCCTTTCATCCAAACTACTCACTACAGGTGAGTTCATACCCCTTAATCAATCTTTTAAATGATTTTAAATCCTTTTATGGGAGGGATACAAGTTGATCTTTTATAGTTATTATATCAATCACATGTGATTAATAACTACCAAACAAGTGGATTTCTTACTTTTCAAACTGTTTTAGAAACTCTTTTACATATCAAATACTCTTATCAAACTCTTTTACATGTCAAATACTTTTACTTAAACTCTTTTTAACTTATATTATATTAAATGTATATCTTCATAGATATAGTTATATAAGTAGGATTGAAAGGACTTAGGACTGATAACTCACCTTAACCTCCTGTTCCTCGTTTGGGTGTGGACTTAGGGTATCGGTTATTTGTCCGAAGTTCGTTTGAATCCTAGTTATATATCATGTATATGTATATAGATATAAAAGTTCCTTCTTTCTATTCAATACCTTTGGGTAGCAAAGGTATACAGATATGTTCATACATACAAATCATATTACTAGTAAGCTACAATAGGCGTAGTTTAGGAAGTTGCTAATACTATTACTAGAACAATGGAACATACAATGAGTCAGTTCATACATGCACTGGACTCGCCGAGTCCATATGGCTACTCGCCGAGTCCTTCTATGTCTAGCCCGACTCTGACTCATCGGGTCCCTGTTCCCACTCACTGAGTCAGCCTGACTCGCTAGACGGGGACAACTAACAAACCCGCGACTGGACTCGCCGAGTCCAAGGGGGTGACTCGCCGAGTCCGACGAACAGATCTCACAAATCGCTCCAATCTTCCATCAGAACATCAACCTTGGAGATTTGGAGATTCTGGGACTATAGTTACACGTTAAATTGCTAATTCCACGTGCGACTACGGAGGGTTGGACCTCCTACACTTAAACCCTTCCTATCCTAGCGACTGATCATATGACTCTGTCTATACATTACAATACAGCTAGTACATACTATACATTTTACAAGAAAACATACATGCTAGACAGAGAGAGAACATACAATACCATACAGAGAGAATATACATACATACTAGACAGAGAGAGAACACACAATACAACTAGTACAGTCAATACATATACAAGAATACTATTACAGTTATGTGAGCCATGTAACGGGGCATGACACTACCTGTCATGACCGTTTTGTATCCAGAATCTCCTTAAGTGGGGAGCGTATGAGTTTACGTATAGATCTCTACTGGATTGACTATCCTACACCTTGTTGCTCGCTACAGTGGGACTTGCAAGTCTACGGGTGCCAAATGTCATTTCTTCCGATGTCTTACATCGTTGCGTTCTATAGTCGGTAGCAGGATACAGGCCGATCACATGGTACTTTAAATACAAATTGGTTTAAGGTAGTTAGTACAGCAGTAGTTACTTAATACAATACTACAGTACTATTTCATTTTCCCATTGCATTCACTTTGTGATCTTCACACAATAAACAGTAATGTAGAAACTATATTTTTGGTTAATGATAGTCAAATTTGGGAAAATACATACTCTTACAAGAGACACACACACAGATACTAGATGCCTTGGTAGAAGGCTACTTTTAGTAGGAAACATAGGGTTTTCTAGGAGATTCAAACCTTTTTTCAAATTCACACATCACTTACTTACAAATACTTTCATACAAATACAGACACTAATATACTTATGATCTCACCAGCTTTAAAGCTGATACTCTCTTTCAAAATAACTTGTATCCTTAGGTCGCCAGTAGACAGGTACCGATGCCACGTTTTGAGAAGATGGAGCTCGTTCAAGACTCATCTTTTATTTTGATTCATATTTTGGTGTCTATTTAACTTGACAGAACACACTTGTATTAAAATTATATTATTAATGCAATGGATGATGTTGTTGCTTGTTTACTACTTTGCATTGTTGTGATACTGTACATGACGTCATCCACCCCCGAACGATTCCACCGTTCCGGTTTTGGGGTGTGACAATTGTCTTGAACACCTTCGGTATGATGGCCAAAAGATGATGACGAAACGTAATGTACCACCGAAGCATGTCCGTGAACTTCTTCTTATCTGCTTCTAAGTTCTGCTTGCACTGATGGATGATATTGATAATGTGCTCTAAGCAGTCAGTTGAGAATAAATGTTTATCAACAAGAGCGAACAGAAAACGATTGGCTTCGCCTCTTGTGAACATCACAGTAAGATGTGTAGAATCGATTTGGCCCATATTCATTTTGTTCACATCTTCTAGTTTCGGTGTTGGCTTGACAGTCGGTTTCTTGTTCATCACTCTCGCTATCTCCTGATCCATAGCAGCAACCTCATGGATGTAAGAGGCCAACATCCTCTTCAAATGATCCAGTATCGGCTCATATTCTTTCGGATTGGTGAGCAGAATGTTAAACAATAGGATCCAGTCATGAGGATTTAAATTCGGAAGGTCTGCCAGGGAAATAACCGAAACCGAGTTTGCTGATCCTCGTGTGATTTTAAAATTAACATTTATGAACTTCCCAGCAGACGAAGGTTTTAGTACCTTGACAGTAACTATCTTCTGTGCTCTCCATGTCAAGTACTGCGGTTGACCATACTTCAGATAAAAGTCGATAAGCTCACGATCAACTTTTGGATGAGGGAAAGGAACTTCAACAGTCGAATCAAAACAATGAAACGTGAATGTCTTCCGTGTTATCGGCATATCGAACTGTGAATCCTTTGAATTATCACAATCAAAATAAGCGACAGGTTCCAGCCAGTAGACGCTTGGAAACTCTATTGCCTCATTGATAAGTGTCTCTTTTGTCCAGAGGGGAAACAAGGCCTTCTTGCAGTTTAAGGCTTCTTCTTCTTCCTTGTTCCTCCTTTCCCTTTCCTTAGCTTCCCTCGCAACCCTCAAGGTTTCATCCAACTCTCTGTCCCTCTTCTTTCGTTTAAGGGCCTCAGCAATAGTCTCTTCTTCTTCGTCATCACTGTCATCATCAATCCCCTTCTTCTTAGCTTGAGAACCAGAACCCGAAGCTTCATTACCCTTCGGTTCGGTTGTAACTTTGACTTTCGGTTGGGCAGATTCGGTTTCAGTTTTCACAGTAACCTTTGGTTGAGCACCTTCTCCCCCTTGTTTTGGAGGTATGAATCTCTCCGAAACACCCTTCATCTCATGTAACAGTGTAAGGGCAGAAGAAGTTTTGATGTCAGATGATTTCTGATAGTGAGAGTAAGGATAGGATCATGAGCACCAAGAAGATTGGTAATCATATCCTTGACATCCCTAGCACAGCTTCGAAAAACAGCTCTTTCAGTTTTCAACAAAGAAACTTCCTTTTCAGCTTGAGCAAGCTGCACCTTCTGAACTTCAATAGTTGAGGCTTGGCGGGCAAGATCTTCCTTCAGAGCGCTCTCTTTTGCTAAATCAGCATTAAGAGATTCAAGCCGAGAATTCACAGAACTGATAAGTGAAGTGTTCTCTGCTTGTATGGAAGAACGAACAGCCTCAAACTTTGTTTGCTCCTCTTGAAGTGACTTGGATAAGGAATCCATAGAAGCATTCACCTTGGCTGCATTGGTATCAGCATGCCCTTTGAGTGACTCGAGAAAGATCTGAGTACTGTGAACAATTTCAGCAACATCAGTAGTGGCCTTCTTGCAAGAAGAAGTAGACTCATTAACAGCCTTTGTGGATTTGTCAATTGACTCAGTATATTGCTCAAGAGCAGTGTCCATGAAAGCTTTGAGCACAACATCATTGTAGGACTTGTTGGCATCAAGCAATTTATCAAGTTTCTCATCAATGCTCAGCAATTGTTGGCGTGTGACTGGAGCTTCATCATCATCATCCGTAGGAAACCGATAGGGACTGTAGTATGTTGAATCAAACTCATCATTAGCACCACCGAGAGTGGCACCGGAATCGGTTGAAGGTGAGGGTGAAAGTGGTTTGGAAGTAACTGGAGGTTCGGTTTCAGTAGTCGCCCCTGTATCAGATACGTTGACTCGTACTGTCGGTTCTGGGATAGTGGTGGAAGTTGATTGGGAAATAATAGGAGGAGGGATTGGAGTTGTAGAAATAGGAATGGTAGTAACTGGTGGTGGTGGTGGTGTAGTGTTGGAGGTAGTGTTGGAAGTTTGTCATGACGAGGTTCGGTTGGAGTGGGGGATCGGGGAGGGGTGTTACCTCTCGGTGATTCATGATGAATTTCCTCCTCTTCATCTTCCTCATCGTTTTCTGAACTGGAAGGAGAGGGACTCTTGGATTTCTTCGCCATTTTCTTAATCTTCTTTGGGTTAGAAGAATCCCCTTTCTCAGACTTTCGTTTCCTTGACTTAGCAGACTTAGACTTATCATCCTAGGTTGTCCCTTTCTTGGTAGTAGCCCTTTTTCCTCGGTTTCCAGGCTTCTCCACAGCATCCAAGGCAGCCTGCTGTTCAAGAGATAAGACTCTCGGTTCCTTGGGAGGAATCTTGCGATATTCAGCCATGACCTTACTCTCGGCTGAGACACACCTGTACATTGTCTCAGGTATAGATCCATTGTGAGGGAACTTTGTAGGATCAGAAATGATGATTTTCTTGGTGTGAAACGTAGCCACAGACGCGACTAGGGCATCCTTTATTACCGGAATCTGCAAAGTATTAATCGCCCTTCGTGTAATGAGAGTCCCGAATCGACCACACGAAATTTCAGAGTGCCTCGTTGAAGTGTTGAGGCTTTGCACCACTTGTGACCAGATAATCGACCCATAGTCGAGATTTATACCATGGTAAAGACCATATAGAAGGGTCAGGAAACCCTTACTGTACCATCAGACCCACCACTCCTCTCCGCCAAACTCTTGATGAGAAGAGTAAGCAATCCATTCCATTGGGGCTGTAAGCATGACTTCTTAACCTTCGTAACCGTGGTAAGCACATCAGTGTAGCCCATCTCGTAGAGCATCGAGAACAGTTGAGTAGTGGTGATGAAGTCCAGTGAGATCACAGACGAATCCACAGCAAGTTGCAATGATGAACAAAATCTCCCTTTTGAAATCGAAGCCTTGTGAGAGAAGATTTGGAAGTAGATCCTCTCCTTGTTCTTATCATACGAAGCGGTAGTGTAGACTTGCGATAGGAGGGACATTGGGACCGATTCTACCTGTGTTAGGGCTAAAACCAGAGGTGAATACTTCAAACACTCAACCACGTGTAGCATATACGAATCGTACAGAAAAGGGTTAAGTTGAATGATCATGTTCTGGTTTGGCTTGATCGAGAGAAATGTGGACGATGCAGTTTGATCGTGAGCCGATGAAGAAGTCGCCATTGTTGAGTTAAAGAAGAAGATGAATAGTTGTAATTCGCCGTGTATATAGAGAAAGTTTGACGTAGGTAAAAGAGACAAATGTAATTATAAACCCTTTATATACCGTTGCCAGGAGAGAGAATGAATCGTCATGATAATGATGAGATCACTGAAACGTCGCCTGAAAAAGCGCGATGTGACAGGGTGGTTTCTCCCAGGTATATGTTAGCACGCGTGGGTTTAGGGTCCGTTCAAATTAACGCGCCCAAAAGCTTATCCTCAATTCATCGTTTGAAATTCAGCTTCGCTCCAAAATTTAGGATAACCCCTGTTGCTCCAAAAGGTAAACAAAAATCAAACCAACAGCAACCAGAATGTTGGAAAATAAAATTTTTTGTGCAATAAGGTGACAAAAGATAAAGAAATAAAGCAAAATGTGTATTGGATGTGAGTGATGTCTATTAAAAGACATAAAGCAGATGATTCCGGGCAAGAATCGCTTCCTTCAAAGTCAAGAGAGACTTGAAGTGCTTGTGTGGATTCCCGAGAAGATACGATCAAGTGTTTGTAGAGAAAAATTGAAAGGCTTCTTTTAAATTATAGGCTAAGGGTAGCTTATCTTCAACCGAACGTCGATTCTTATCATAAGACCGAACGTTGGAAGAAGTACGTGTGAGACCATTGTAGTCTGTTGAACAAGTAGGTTGGATATAATTTATAGTGACTTAAGATGTGATAGAAATCTCAAAAACAAAAACAAACTGGATCTTTTACGGAAGAAAAGCCTTGGTGTTAGACAATTTCATAAAAGACCACTCAAAAATAAAATGAGATTTCATTAGATAACAAGTAAGATCTTGAATATAATGATTCACCGTCAATTCATTGTAGGTGTTGGTTTTTGGGTATCACTCAGCACGTGGTGTGTGTATCTCAGATCACAAACACAGATTTTATGCAACCATAAACCTCAGTGGTAAAGACCGAGAGTCTCAAGGGTTACAGTGGTGAACCGAAAGTTGATGGAGAATGTAAGGAGGGTGGTTAAAGAACCGAAAGTACCTTCTGCTATAAAGACATGACAAAGCAGAAAAACTCTTAACTCATTTGAGAAGAGTAAGGTAGCTCTTGACTTGAGTTGATTTTAACAGCCTGATTGGGAAGAAACAATAGGTATATATCGAATCATTAAGGCCTTGCTCTTAGTCATAGAGGCTTCGGTCAACATGCAGCAGCATGCTTCTAGGGACCCTTAACTAGTTCAGATTGAAAGAATCATACATGCCTAAGCTCCAAATTCTGTTGTACTGGTATACTTGGGACCTAATTAGAAGAACAAGCAAACAAACACACCACACAAACAAAACAAACAAACCAAACAAAATAAAAAAAACGATTAGAAAAATATTTTTGGAGTTTTGAAATTTTCTAAAAAATAATAAAAACAGAAAGATAAAATATTTTTGGATCTGAAAAAAAATAATAAAAAAAAATTAAATAGCACAAAACACTCTTAAAAAAATAGAGTTAAAAGAATAAACAAAATGAACAACCGAAACCTTATCTTAAAAGAATGAAGCGAAATAAGCCGAACGTTCGGTTCATTTCGGTTCCTTAAAATTCCAGAGCCGAAATAGACCGAGCGTTCAGTTGATTTCGGTTCCCGAAAATTATGGAGCCGAAATAGACCGAGCGTTCGGTTCATTTCGGTTCCCGAAAAATCCGGAACTGAAATAGACCGAGCGTTCGCTCTATTTCGCTTGTCTAATTTTTAGTGAGAGATTTAAGGATTTGGTACCGACTCTGCTTCCATCATTCCCAAGCCTTGTAAAATTTTATTGAAACTCGCTTCAGGTAAGGCTTTAGTGAATATGTCAGCCAGTTGATCAGAGGACCGAACGAAATGTACTTCCACGTTCCCATCTTCTACATGGTCCTTGATGAAATGATATCTAAGTGCAATATGCTTAGTCTTTGAGTGTTGCACTGGATTGTGACATATTCTTATTGCACTTTCTGAGTCACAATAGAGAGGAATCTTCTTCATACTCAGCCCATAATCTCTTAGTTGATTTTGAATCCATATTACTTGAGAGGTACAAGATGATGCAGCTATATACTCAGCTTCGGCTGTTGAAAGTGACACACAGGTTTGCTTCTTGGACTTCCAGCTAACAATTTTACCGTCAAGGAATTGGCATCCACCTGTAGTGCTATTTCGGTCCAGACCACATCCTCGAATATCAGCATCAGAAAAAGCTTGAATAAAGAATCCAGATCTAGCAGGGTACCAGAGACCGAGAGATGAGGTTCGCTTCAGGTAACGGAAAATATTTTTCACTGCCACCATGTCAGGTTCTCTTGGATTAGCTTGAAACCTGGCACAATAACAAACAGAAAACATAATGTCCGGTCTACTAGCTGTTAGATACATAAGCGACCCTATCATTTGTCGATATAGTGTCATGTCAACAGCAGGTTTTTCCAGAGAAGGTGTTAACTTAGTGCCAAATGCCATAGGAACCTTCACTTTCGAATCTCCCGTCATACCAAATTTTTCCAGCAAGTTCTCTGTGTAGGCCTCCTGGTTGATAAATATACCTTCTGGTCCCTGTCTAATATTCAAACCAAGGAAAAAATTAATCGGACCCATTGCGCTCATTTCAAATTTCGTCTCCATCAACTTCCTGAATTCAGCCGTTAAGCTAGGATTCATGGAGCTGAAGATGATGTCATCGACATAAATCTGAACTATCATTAGATGTTCACCTTCTTTCTTTCGGAAGAAGGTTGGGTCAACCGAACCTTGCTTAAATTTCGACATTTTCAGAAAGCAAGTTAAAGTTTCATACCAGGCCCTTGGTGCTTGCTTCAAACCATATACAGCTTTATCCAGCACATAGTAATGATCAGGGAACTTCTCGTTCAAAAACCCGGGAGGTTGCTCAACATACACTGTTTCTTCTAGTTCTCCATTCAAGAAAGCGCATTTTACATCCATTTGGAAAACTTCGAAGTTTTTATGAGCAGCATATGCCAGAATAATTTTAACTGATTCCAACCTTGCTACTGGAGCGAAGGTTTCCTCATAATCTATCCCTTCCTCTTGGCAATATCCTTTTACTACCAACCGAGCCTTGTTTCTAATAACGTTCCCCTCTTTGTCCAATTTATTCCTGAAGACCCATTTCAAGCCAACCACTGAAGCATCCTTTGGTGTGGGAATCAGCCTCCAAACTCGATTGCGTTCGAACTCATGGAGCTCATCTTGCATTGCTTGTACCCAATCAGAATGATCAAGTGCAACATTAGCTGTTTTCAGTTCGACTTTGGAGACAAACGAATTAAACATACAGAATTTAACTTTAGAGAATAATGCAGTTTGTTTCGCTTTCAATTGAGAACGAGTGAGAACTTTCTCAGATGATTCACCAATGATTTGTGCTTTGGGATGATCCTTGGTCTATTTCACTAAAGGAGGATAATTTGGGTCATAGGCTGGATCCAACTCTGCATTTACTTCCTCTTCAAGTTCTGATTGATCACCTTCGTCAGTTGTATTCTCTTTCTCCCCCTCGACTGGCGAAGTGTAACCTGTGTCAGGATCAGAGTTTTCATCCTGAGTCGGATTCTCCCCCTCGATTGGACTATTAGTGGGTGGGTTTGGAGTTGTATGCTCCCCCTTGCCTGGACCTTTATGAGTTGGGGATGGAATTAGATTCTCCCCCTCGAAAGACATTTCAGTTGTCTTTGATGCTGATGAACTCTCCCCCTTGAACATTGAGCCGTTATTTGGAGAGTCAGTGGAGGGCAGCCCACCTGTCGGTTTAGGAGGTTCACTTTCCATTTCTTTGGCAGCTTCATCTATGATCTTTTTGAGATTGTCGATTTTGTTGTCTGCTGCTTTCGCTTCTGAGTGTTCTGCTTTCTCTGGTTCATCAAATAGCCGAATGTACTCTTCAAACAAGTTGGATATTGGAACCGAGATGTGACATCCCCAATTTCACGGCCAGAAAAGGCCGATTTGTTTATGCTTTGTTTTATAAAATCAGAGTAATCCTTTGATTAAAAGAGTTGCGGAATTTGTTCCCAAAACAAAATATGATAAGAATCTATCAAAACTTTTCTTGAAGAAGTGTATTTTCATTAAATAACAAAATCTCGGGATGTCATGTTCCGATACAGACCAAAAGCATAAACAGTATAAAATAGACCTTACAACAGTTATTTATAACTACTGATCTATAATCCAAAATCTCTCGTCAAGTCCACCAACTTATACTCTTGTGCCATTACCTGTAATGCAGAAAAACTAAGTGGGTCAGTCTTGGGAGCCTGGTGAGCATATAGGGTTTTCAACCCACAATAATATAATTATTATATTTAATCATCAAACAATCGACCCAATTACCCATCCCCATTATCTTCTTTATGTCTTAAGGTTTTACCCCAAGAATCAACTATCCTTCATTCATTCATTCCTAAGGATTGACCTAAGAAATTGGCACAAAATCCATTGCTACATAAGGCCCATCTACCAACTTTATCCTTTAAGCGCCTCTGCCAGGATTACGACATTCACTATTAGGCGCCACTGCCTGGATTACGACATACACTATTAGGCGCCACTGCCTAGATTACGGCATACAATATTAGGCGCCACTGCCTGGATTACGACATATACTATTAGGCGCCACTGCCTGGATTACGACATACACTATTAGGTGCATCTGCCAACATTATCCTTTAAGCGCATCTGTCAGGATTACGACATTCTCTATTTGGCGCATCTGCCGACCTTATCCTATAAGCGCATATGCCAGGATTATCCTATAAGTGCATCTGCTAGTATTGTGACATTCTCTATTTGGCGCATCTGCTAAGATTATCTATAACATCTTTCATACCACATCACTTATCTACCCATGTTTTACCCGACATATTCGTAGATATAAATTACATATATGGTTTAGTTCATTTAAAAACCTGTATAAAAAACATTCATTCCAACAACCATCTCAAGTAAACAAACAACGTATAAACACATAGCACGTATTTCATAGAAAATACTTCATATCTATGCGGTAGAAGAAAGTAACTACACACTCACTTGATCAGAAGATGATCGGGCAGCACTACGGCTCTAAGAGTAGTATTTCTTCGGTGAAACCGGGAGATCTTCACACACCGGGCTTCTCGCGGGCAGAGCTTCGGCTCGGAAACTCTTTTCTTCTCGGGATCTTCGGGCTCTGGGACTTGCTTCGGGTCTCGGGATGATACCGGGGCTTCAGAGGGTTAAAATAGGGCTTAGAGAGGGTATCGGGAGTGGGAGAGAAGAGATAGAGCAACCAAAATCGGCTGACCCTCGATTTCTATTTATAGGGTCATTTTTCAGCTCTCACGTCGTGAATTTTAAGTTCTCACGTCGTGAATTCAATAGTCATCAGGTGCGTCATCTCCACTTGCATCTGTCAGGCTCCAGAAGTCATAAATACTGAGTTCACGTCGTGAACATTGTATTCACGTCGTGAACTCTGACAGTTTTGGGGTTTCGCGCCCCGAACTTCAGAAATTCATAACTTTCGCATACGAACTTCGTTTTCGACGTTCTTTATATCCATGCGTAGGTGAGATTATGCTCTACAACTCTCGTTTAGACTCCGTTGGCTAATTTTGACTTTAATTTTAATATATCATTAATATATTTTTTTTAGTAGGCCGGGACAGGAAAACTCCGTTCGAAATTCATAACTCCTTCATCTGAACTCCATTTTCGTCTGTCTTTTTATCGTTGGACTACTATTGATGAGATCTTCAATTCTCATTTAGAAAGTTTTGGCTAAATATCGCTCGACCTCAATCTCGAGTTTCAGGCTACATACTGCTATTGCTGACACTTCGAAAAATCATAACTTCCTCATATGAAGTCAGATTTAGACGTTCTTTTCATGCACGCTCTCGGTTTAACGTATTCTACGACTTTCATTTAGATCGCTAAGGCCAAATATCGCTCTAATGTAAATTCACTATTTACATCGCGCTGTGTCGTGCCGGTTCTGTCGCGAAACTTCGACAGGTCATAACTTCTTCGTTATAACTCGGATTTTGGCGTTCTTTATATGTACGGAATCCTTGTAACATATACTACAACTTAGTTAATATTACTCATCCTAAATAATCTTCCATCAAAAAGTCATTTTTGATGCTTATCGTCTCTAAATTGACTAGCCCGGATCTACGGGCGTTACAATTATCTCCCCCTTAGGATGATTACGTCCCGGAATCATCAACGAAATAGGACTTGTATAATGATTCCATACGTTATCTCTTCATCCTAGGTAATAACTGTAAGTTCTATGTTTCCTCGAAAGAGTATCTAACTCTTGGGCTTCTCGATAGCCGACAGTGCTCAATCTTGCATCTGCTCTTCGTACTATGTTGGACTTTCAATCGTAACCTTAAAGTTACAAAATAAATCCTTACTGAGAACTCCTTCTTCTTCTTAGAATAAGTACTTTCCTTTATCTATTGTAACAGACCGATGGGTCGTGTTCTAATGATCTCTCATCGTATGATGCAACGCTCAGACTCAAGTCTCTTAGAGTCAAATTCCAGAATGGAATATGCCTTCCTTCGTATTCTAATGTGATATAATCACATTTTTACATGTAGCATTTCTAGCTACAAGCTTCCTTAACAACGAGCGCGATGCTATCGATCGCATTGATTTCAATCCTCTGACTTGATTCAGATGCTACCTCGAACTTGGTTCTATGAACCACGTAACAAACTCATCGTAGTCGGACTCAATTTAATATGACCGCTAGGGTCAGAATATCAATCATCTTCTTAGTCACTACCGAAACAATGGTAACGACATACTTGAATAAGACGAGACCAATCACTAGCTTCTTGGTAACCTTGTGACTTTCCCTGATCCAAGCGTGAGTCCTGTGCTTCCAATAGTATAGATCTCTACTACTATTCACACCTACTCATACTCGTCCCAAGTATTGTCTCGCAGTCCCTAAGTCCTAAAATCACAAAACAGTTTAACACATATGAATGTGTCCAAATAATCATAAAACTTTTCCTAGACTCTACTAGGACTTCTTCCATGCGTATCTTCAATCATCAATTCTACTTCAACTCGGTTGGTGATGGAAATTCCAGACGATGGGATAACTTCAAGAATTACACCAATCGTTCCACCATCCTGCCAATCGAAGGTGTACCTCAGACGTACCGTACTCCCCTAAACGTTCCGTTATTTTATCAGACATATTCTAAAGGCAAGATACCACTCTTAAGATATCTTCCGATAGGTGTCATTCACTATCATAAGCCTTTCATTTTCTTCATTTACTCAATTCTCTACGAGTCTCCACCATAACGTTTTGTACACCCAAGCAGACGTTCGGTGTACCGGGTGAGAATTTAAGATAAGAAAGATTTATTTACGATAGATATATAAATCTCCTTATCACTCCGAAACGTTTACATGCTAGTTCTAATACCGTATTCGTACGCTTAGAATCCTAAACACATAAGGTTTCCAGATCTGGTCGGCAACAGACCATAGATCCGAACAAATAATATCATATATGGCAAACATATAACATTTAGCACATAAAAGCATTTTAGGCAACTTTCCTAAAATATACTAGTGCTCGTGTCTATAATATGGTAGACACTCTGATACCAACTGTGACATCCCCAATTTTATGGCCAGAAAAGACCGATTTGTTTATGCTTTGTTTTATAAAATCAGAGTAATCCTTTGATTAAAAGAGTTACGGAATTTGTTCCCAAAACAAAATATGATAAGAATCTATCAAAACTTTTCTTAAAGAAGCGTATTTTCATTAAATAACAAAATCTCGGGATGTCATGTTCCGATACAGACCAAAAGCATAAACAGTATAAAATAGACCTTACAACAGTTATTTATAACTACTAATCTATAATCCAAAATCTCTCGTCAAGTCCACCAACTTATACTCTTGTGCCATTACCTGTAATGCAGAAAAACTGAGTGGGTCAGGCTTGGGAGCCTGGTGAGCATATAGGATTTTCAACCCACAATAATATAATTATTATATTTAATCATCATACAATCAACCCAATTACCCATCTACCATTATCTTCTTTATTTCTTAAGGTTTTACCCTAAGAATCAACTATCCTTCATTCATTCATTCCTAAGGATTGACCTAAGGAATTGGCACAAAATCCATTGCTACATAAGGCCCATCTACCAACTTTATCCTTTAAGCGCCTCTGCCAGGATTACGACATTCACTATTAGGCGCCACTGCCTGGATTACGACATACACTATTAGGCGCCACTGCCTGGATTACGACATACACTATTAGGCGCCACTGCCTGGATTACGACATACATTATTAGGCGCCACTGCCTGGATTACGACATACACTATTAGGCGCATCTGCCAACATTATCCTTTAAGCGCATCTGCCAGGATTACGACATTCTCTATTTGGCGCATCTGCCGACCTTATCCTATAAGCGTATCTGCCAGGATTATCCTATAAGCGCATCTGCTAGTATTATGACATTCTCTATTTGGCGCATCTGCTAAGATTATCTATAACATCTTTCATACCACATCACTTATCTACCCATGTTTTACCCGACATATTCGTAGATATAAATTACATATATGGTTTAGTTCATTTAAAAACCTGTATAAAACATTCATTCCAACAACCATCTCAAGTAAACAAACAACGTATAAACACATAGCACGTATTTCATAGAAAATACTTCATATCTATGCGGTAGAAGGAAGTAACTACACACTCACTTGATCAGAAGATGATCGGGCAGTACTACGGCTCTAAGAGTATTATTTCTTCGGTGAAACCGGGAGATCTTCACACACCGGGCTTCTCGCGGGCAGAGCTTCGGCTCGAAAACTCTTTTCTTCTCGGGATCTTCGGGCTCCGGGACTTGCTTTGTGTCTCGGGATGATACCGGGGCTTCGGGGGGTAAATAGGGCTTAGAGAGGGTATCGGGAGTGGGAGAGAAGAGATAGAGCAACCAAAATCGGCTGACCCTTGATTTCTATTTATAGGGTCATTTTTCAGCTCTCACGTTGTGAATTTTAAGTTCTCACGTCGTGAATTCAATATTCATCAGGTGTGTCATCGCCACTTGCGTCTGTCAGGCTCCAGAAGTCATAAATACTGAGTTCACGTCGTGAACACTGTATTCACGTCGTGAACTCTGACAGTTTTGGCGTTTCGCGCCCCGAACTTCAGAAATTCATAACTTTCGTATACAAACTCCGTTTTCGACGTTCTTTATATCCACGTATAGGTGAGATTATGCTCTACAACTCTCGTTTAGACACTGTTGGCTAATTTGGACTTTAATTTTAAGATATTATTAATATATTATTTTTAATATGCCGTGACAGGAACACTCCGTTCGAAATTCATAACTCCTTCATCTGAACTCTGTTTTCGTCTGTCTTTTTATCGTTGGACTACTATTGATGAGATCTTCAATTCTCATTTAGAAAGTTTTGGCTAAATATCGCTCGACCTCAATCTCGAGTTTCGGGCTGCATACTACTAATGCTGAAACTTCGAAAAATCATAACTTCCTCATACGAAGTCAGATTTAGACGTTCTTTTTATGCACGCTCTCGGTTTAACGTATTCTACGACATTCATTTAGATCGCTAAGGCCAAATATCGCTCTAACGTAAATTCACTATTTACGCCGCGCTGTGTCGTGCCGGTTCTGTCGCGAAACTTCGACAGGTCATAACTTCTTCGTTATAACTCGGATTTCGGCGTTCTTTATATGTACGGAATCCTTGTAACATATACTACAACTTAGTTAAGATTAGTCATCCTAAATAATCTTCCATCAAAAAGTCATTTTTGATGCTAATCGTCTCTAAATTGACTAGCCCGGATCTACGGGCGTTACACGAGACTTGTCCTGATTCAGGAAATATTTCTCCTAAGGCACTTTCGCTCCTTTGAACTTTCTTCATGTAATTATCGTCAAAGGTTACGTAATATGTTTCTTTAATTCGTTTGGAGCGTTTGTTCAAAATTCTGTATGTTTTTGAAGTGAGTGAATAACCAAGAAAAATTCCCTCATCTGCTTTGACGTCAAACTTGTTTCGGTTCTCTTTTGAATTAAAGATGAAACACCTAGAACCGAACACGTGGAAAAATTTGACATTAGGCTTTCGATTGTTCAAGATCTCATATGGAGTGATTGAGAATCTTTTGTTGAGCAAGGATCGGTTCTGAGTGTAACAAGCGGTTGCAACAGCATCAGCCCAAAAGTACAGTGGAAGAGAAGCGAAGCTTAGCATGGTTGTGGCTGCTTCACATAAAGAACGGTTTCGTCTTTCAACAATCCCATTCTGTTGTGGAGTATAAGGGGCCGAAAAGTTGTGAGATATCCCCTTGTCAGCCAGAAAATCCTCAAAATCTTTATTCTTGAATTCCAGCCCATTATCGCTTCTAATATTCCTCACCAGCTTTCGCAGCTGCACTTCCACTTGCTTGATGAACGTCTTCAGCTTGGGAGTTGCATCTGATTTCTGTTTAAGAAAGAAAACCCAGTTGAAGCGTGAAAAATCATCTACTATGACAAGAATGAACTTACTACCACCGAAGCTTTCGATAGCCGAAGGTCCACATAAGTCAATGTGCAGAAGTTCAAGAGCTTCAACAATCTTTGTATTGATTCGTGTGGGATGGCTCTTTTTTGCTTTGTTTGCCCATCTCACACGCTGCACATAGATGTTCCTTATCAAATTAGAGAAGAGGAAGGCCTCGAACATGATCACCAAGCACCAAATTATTAATGTCTTTGAAGTTCAGGTGCGATAGACGTCGATGCCACAACCAGCTTTCATTAGTGTTCGCCTTTGATAGCAGACATATTGCTGGTTTTCCTCGAATTGGGTTGAGATTTAAAGGATACATCTCTCCCTTGCGTTCAGATTTCAACAGAACCTTTTTAGATTGCTTCTCAATTATTTTTGAGCCCTCATCATCAAATGAAACCTTCAAACGTGTTCCCACAACTAATTGTGACACACTGATGAGGTTATGCTGCAATCCCTCCACATACACTACTTTTCGAATCGAGAAGTCTCCATTGGTTATGATTCCATATCCTTTGATTGTGCCATATGAGTTATTGCCATACTTCACACATCCACCATCCTTTAGGGACCGAAACTCCCTCAGCTCTTCCTTCCTTCCTGTCATGTGACGTGAGCAGCCACTGTCTATATACCATTCATCATCGAACTGCTCGTCACGTATCACCTGCAAATTCAAGCAGATTTACGAACCCAAAGTTTCTTGGGTCCTGGTGAGTCTTTCACAGAAAAAGGAATTGCAGTAGAAATATCAACCAATTAAGTTCTTTTTATTAGAGTTGATTCATCTTTTCTTTTGATGGTGTACACCTTGATTTTAGTTTTATCTTGTTTAATTTTTGGTGTTTTCGATGGTGTGTTGTTAGATGATTTTGGTGTTTTCTTTTGAATCCTAGGGTTAGCTGACTTTTTATTATCATTGAAATTAGAATCAGAATCAAGCTTTCCCTTTCCTTTGATGTCCTTCACTGAATTTGATTTGCTTTGTGAGTGGGAAGTCCCGAAACTTGACTTTGACCGAAACTTGACTTTCGGTTCTGAATGCCGGTGTTGGAACCGAAAGTAGACGTTCGGTTGTTAGCCTTGACGTTTGGACCGAAAGTAGATGTTCGGTTCTGCGCGCTAGTTTTGGAATAGTAGGAATTTGGACTGAAATTTTCTTTTCCTTTTAGCTTTCCCTTTCCTTTGTCAATTGATTCTTTGTTATGAGGTACGTAGTTGGGATTTTGAGACTGCCAATGCATTTTCGCTCATTCAGATTTTTCATGTATCTTTGATTTCTTTGGCGTTTCTGTTCAGCTAACTCCTTCTGAGATTTATGGATATTGAAGCTAGCCTTTGGCTTCTCCTTTTGAGTTTCGGTTGTCTCAATTGGAACAATCAGTTCTTTCATTGGTTTTTCAGGGATTTCTTTTGTTCCACTTGTGCTTGGTTTGTCGAAACTCGAGGGTTTGTTGATGGGTTCAGCCACGTATCTTCCTTTAACCCTCCATGAAGTTTGCTCAGATAATCCTATGGTTTCGTCTGCATTGTCAATAGGGGCTGACCAGAAGTAATCATCGCATCCTTCAGCATTGTCTTCGTCGACCAGGATTTTCAATTCTGATGTTTGTCTTGTAGTGACTCCTGTAACAGCATAGACCTGATTCGACACAGTTTGAACCTTTTGATAAACCATAGCTTTCTCTTTGAGTTTCTGTGGCTTGTCTTTTGACAGGCGAGCGAATTCAACCGAATTTTCAGATATGAGGGGTTTCTCATTCTGGGTTTCGCTCTTCATAAACTCAGAGCAATCAACTACGTCTTCTTCTGAGATATCGCTCATCTCACTTTCCTCATCAAATTCAGACGTATTTTCTAAGTTCATTTTATTTTCTGAAATTAATTTAACGTTCGATGAGTCGAATGATTGAATGGTTTCGGACTTAATTTTTAACCTATAATTTTCGTCTAAAAGATTTTTGAGCATAGATTTATGTTCCTTAGAGTCAATGAAGGTCTCTATCTTGTCCAGTCAGATTTTGTAAGCAATGGATGTTTCTTCTGAGGATATAATTGATTCACATTCAGCGATGACTTCATCCTCCTTAAATTCAAGGAAGGGTAAAATCATCTTATGAATCTTTTTCCCTATTTCACAGCTTAAATGCAATTGAGCAATATTAGTATATAAGCGCTTAGCAATTAAACAAAAAACATTCCTTTGTTTCAAAAATTTTAAATTGTCACGTTGTAAATAAATACTTTCATCCCTAGGCCTATTTAACTCCGCCTCCTTCAGCTCAATCCACATCCTTCTCTCCTCACTTTTTGAAGACACCCTGCTGAGTTGGTCAGTTAGGTTAGAATTCGCGAAGCGAGTTTGCATGAGACTACCACTTAAGTTAGAAAATTTAAATTTTAAGTCATTTAATTCTTCTTCATAATCTGTTACCGGAACTTTAAGTGATTCAAGGATGGATTGTACCTTTTTGATCAGTCGATCACAGTCGTTGATCTTCTCGCTCACGGGCTTGGCTGCAAAGCATTTGTCCTCAATTGGGTTTGGTTCCTTACTGGCACTTTCGGTTGATCCACCTGCTGTGACCCTCAAACATCTTCCAGCTGAACCTGCTTCCTTTGCCACATACGCTCTTCCATGAGTTGGCTTTCTCACCTCTTCATCCTCATAATCGGTTGACCAAACTTCAACTTCACCGATAGATACTCCCAGGATAACCTCTCCCTCTCCACCAATAGAACATACTCAGTACGAAATATCTCTGACAACTGCTCCCATGTCACTGCCGCCTTCTCTGCACCAGAATAGGCACTAGTCACCAGGTTCCATCATGCCTTCACCCCCAAACGAAAAAGGTTCAAGGAAAACTTGACCTTCTGGTCCTCTAGGCACGAGCAGGTGAAGAAACAACCCTCTACATCAGATAGCCACCTCATGGAAATGATCGGGTCCTTGAACCCATCGAACTTCAGGGGCTTCCTATTGCTGAAGTCTCGGTATTGCACCTTCCCACTCCCATGGAGTCCCACAACAACAACAACAACTGAAGTGGCTACAAAAGCAACAACCTTTATCATGGAATCATATCGCTCGTCAAACGTCTCGATCATAGCGGCCTTAATAGACCCAAATACCTATGGGATCGACTCCCTAACAGCCATGGTCACATGGATGGTAATCATCTCACGAATCTCATCATCAGTCAAACCTGGCCTCTCCGTACCGCCAACTCTTGATCCAAAACCTATAGTGATCGCCATACTGAAAACCAAGCTAGAATACATTAGCAAAGCCACAGTTCATACTACGATATCATTATGGGATCACTAAATCTTTAGGGTTCGTGACATCCTTGATACGCGTATGGGTCATGTAGTTTCAGTAGTACGACCCATACTATCTTCCACACCTAACCGTATTTGTCTCAAAGAATCGCCACGGATCACCCGGCCATAAAATCCAATAACTAGGATACACATACATCCTATACCTACTCTATCGAGAGTGGCGAATCATTCCTTACACTAGCCTACTACAAACCATACTCACTCATGAATCTTCCATTAACCTTGCAACCGATCGTGTATGCTAATCATACATAAGACTGGATTTCATAGACAGTCGAATACCTGATTCTAACCTAAGTCCACAACTAGACAAGGAATCAGAAATGAGGATAAATCAAACATTCTCAGGCTATAAACTCTTAGTTATGTACAACTATGATGCATACACTAAGCAATCATAGCAATAATGTCAGTTCCATACAGTATAACAAGAAATTTTCCTAGGCTATCAGGCATCATACATGAGGCAATTCTATCATGCAATTCCTGAAGATCCCTAGCCTACATATTGGCATGCAATTCTATCATATCATCAATGCAAAATACAAAGTGTGGGTATCTTGGGTAATACTATCCTTGGCTCCGGCTGCTTGTACATATCACATTCTTTTTGTCAGTCTCTTTTTAGAGTTAAATTTGAAAAAAATAATATTTTGCAGATCCTTAGTTAGAGTCTGGAATCACAAAAGTGATCATCCAATTCTCTCAAACCAAGGATCTGATACCAACTTGTAATATAAAAAATCATAGTAAAAAATTTCCTTTTTAAAACCATTTAATAGTCAACAAATCATGCAAAACATTTTTTTCTAAATACATAATCATAAATCAGAGTATCCCAAAATCATCTCTCAATAATATATCCAAGAATGATGTGCACAATCACGCCTTCGCCTTGCCCCGATCATGTGATGTAGCTGAAACCATGAAATCAAAATGTAAGCTAAAGCTTAGTGAGTTCCCCCAAAGTACCCCGCACACAAAACATATAAAAGCATGTATAATGGGTCCACACTCATCGGACTGGATTACCCCCAGGTCCACATTCATCAGACTAGATTACCCTTGATCCCTTAACATAAGTCTAAATTTCCCTCCCGGCCCTTAACCCATGTCTGGATTACTCCCGAGCCTACAACATAAGTCTGGATTGACCTTCCGACACTTAACTTATGTATGGATTGCTCCCGGGTTTGTTGGCTTCCGCACAATTCAGTATCGTTGGAACCCAACCGCACTATGTCGTCATATGCAATAGATAAACATATAACCATCAAAGAGGTAATCATACAGATCTACAAATCTAACATATCAATATAGCATAGCAACATCCTATATACTAGGATACATAATACAACATAGTGGGTCGGGATTGGTGCCTTTGACCCACGAGTACAGTGAGGAAAACTCACCTCATAGTCTACAAGATAGTTGAGCTGCTGACTGATCCAAATATTGGCTTCACTGGTCACCTATACAAAAAACAAGGACCAAGCCTCAATCTACAAGTTAAAATACCTCAAATGACCTAAAGTCAAACTTGGCCAAAGTCAACGGTCAAAGGTTAACGGGAAAAAATGAGAGTCAACATCCACCCTGAGTATGCCCAACGTACCAGCTCTACGCCCAACGTAGAGCCTAAGATGGCAATTACGAGAAAACATGTCTCTACGCCCTACATAAGTGAAGTTACGCCCTGTGTACTCCCAAAAACATCAACTTAGTCATTAATTCATTAATTTAGACCAATGTCCATTCCAAGTTCCAGATCTCTCTTCTCCTAAACTTCCTAATGGATAAAGTCTAAGACTTTATCCATTTGCATGCATGCCAAATGCACAAGATTATAATCTAAGTCCAAAAGACACCCAAAGCTCCGTAACTATTACATGGATGAATGGGAGTGACCAATCTCTCATTTTGATAACTTATCAAGCCTAAAAACGTCTTAAAATGTCACTCCAATCAAATGGAGTAGCTCATTCTATTATATACACCATGTTTATGGCGACAAAAAGCATGAAATCCTAAACAAAGCTAGATCTAGCATAGAAACACATCAATATAGGAACTTTATACCTCCTAGAGATGGATGGGAGAATGGAACAAGGGTTTCTAAGGGAATGTTTGGGGGAAATGGAGGCTGAGAATGGAAGGGCCTCAAGAGAGCTAGAGCCCTTAAATAGGTATCAATACCCCGAAATTAGGGTTTGGGTTCTGGGAAAGTACTCGCTACGTAATAAGATCTATGCCCTGTATAGGTCATTTAAACCCCAATCCAAGTTTCTCTCACTACGTAGCGTGTAGAAGGCTATCTACACCCTACATAGATCAAAATCCAATGTTACATCTTAAGAGATAAAGAAAGTAATTTGCCTACAAAGTTCGGGTGCTACATTAATCGTTCCAAGATTCCATCTGACTGGAACTTGGCGATTCTCTTATTGTTTATATGGCCAAGATGAAAATGCCATATACATGATTTATCCAAAGTAGACAAACTAATGTTGAAGATTAAGTTATCATTTTTCCTTACACCAATCACATATTGGTATATGTCATTGCAAGGATTTGCTTTAAAATATGGAGTATTATCTTTGTAAGCTAAAATACTAGCATTATCATTATCAAATCCAAAAGTAAAACCGAAACGCCACAATGCATAAAATGAAATGATGTTTCTTGCCATGTAAGGTTAATAACAAAAATCTAATAAACTAATTGAAATACTAGGTGACATTGAAATCTCGTAATCTCAATTCTTGGTAACAACTACCTTGCTCTTGTTCCCCATGATCAAGTCGAGCTCTCCATGTCTCAGCTTCCTACTTCGTCTTATTACCTACGCATCAAAATAAATGTGGATTCTACATACTATGTCAAGTATCCAATTGTTAGAAGTCAAAGCCGAACGTAATTCAATTGTAAACATACCTGAAGTACCAACACCCTTGGCTTTTTTCTTCTTATGATCCTGTAGATATTTAGGGAAGCTATGTTTCCAATTTCCCTTTTCTTGTTAGTATTAGCAAATAGATTCTTTAGGGTCATTTACTAGTGGCATGTCAGAAACGTCCTTCTTAGGGATAGAATTGGGAGCACAAACTTTCCCCTTCCCTTTCCCCTTAGCATTAGGATGAGAGGACCTTTTTCTCGTTATACCACCTTCCCTAATCTCTAGAAAAGGAATGGTTGAACTTGAGTTCCTATGTGGAACTATGATTTCCTTAGTTGTCTTGAGCATCATATGTAGCTCCATGATGCACTTTTCCAAACCATTCATATAGTAGTTCATGGTGTACTGCTTACATGCACTAGTCAAAGAGTTAAGAATGACATTAATAGTCAATTCTTGAGTGAATGGGAAGTCAAGACGTTCAAGTCTGTCAAAGTTCCCTTTTAATTTTAGCACATGGGCACTCATAGAACCATTCTCCTGTTGCTTGCAACCTTGAAGTGCTTGAATGAATTTGAATCTCTCAGTTCTAGCTTGCTCTTGAAACATGTCCTTAACATGATTGTACGTTTCATATAGCCCAAGATTCTCGCAACTCTTTTGGAGTTCTGGAGAAATGGTCGCCAACATAAGACACGAGACCTCGATAGAGTGATATCGATGCTCTTTATGTTTAGCGTACTCTTCTTTAATTGCATCATCACGAACTCCTCATCCAAATGCTCATATAGGATATAATCCTTTTTGTGGTACCTCAAAGTGATACTAAAGTTATGATTCCAATCAAGTTAGTATGGGCAGTGAGCTGATCTCGCAAGATGAGTTGGAGTATTGAGAAGTTTGATGACGTGGTTGGTGTAGGGGGTAGATTTGCAATCGAACCAGGAGCCATCTATTTAAATAAAAAGAAAAACAATTATTTTGATCAAGAAATCCTTTCAATATAATTAGCCAATATTATTATTCAAAGGACTAGGATCCATATTTGGATTCACAATGTATACTGCATTAACCAAAAATTACACAATTGAAGTTATTTAGGTGGACAAACTTTTATCGGTCTCAATCTCTTTGGGATTCGTAGAAAACATGATTTATTAACTTATGTCAATAACATGTTAATATATTCTAATGCTCATTTAGCAATCATAAACGGATTAGCCGAGGATGATGTATCCAAATAGTGAATCAACCATGCAAAGTTACAAATGATATTTTGCTCAAGTAACGCTTGAGAATCGTGATCACCATATACCTTTCTTTAACTATATATTTTTCTTGACGAGCAGGTAAACCACACACGCTTACGTCTAAAAGAATATACCACATGACGTAATTTCTATGTGAAGCATAAGATTCACATTATTATGAAACGAGATTTTGTTTTACTACTTATTAAGTTAATACTTTTAACTTTTCACAATTTTCCTATCAAAATATTTTGGTAACACTACTTCAAACGCAAAAAGATGGCGAGGGTAACAAATGCAAAATTCCACTTAAAAGGCCAACCTTATTAGGAATCAAATAGACTTTCCTTAAACCTTCCTTATATCAGTAAAGTAGGTGAGCCTAGTCATGGTAAGACTAACAATGCACATTTAATGCGAGGATGCAATTTTTGTATTTGTCTGATACATATACATACAATTTTACTATATATACATATTTAGAATTTATATGTCTTTTAATTATATTGACTAAACAAGATATGTAAGTCAATAATTAAATTAGAGTCTTAATCTTTTGTATTATAATTAATCTTATAATTAACTCAAATTTACTTTATCTTTTTGTATAAAGGCTAGTTTGTATGTATTTTAAAATTAAAAAAAGGAATGAAGCAACCAAGAAACAAGAAACAAATTTTATAATTCTAGAACATCTAGTTCCATGATGTGGGGAATGGGCAACCATGTCATGGGGAACTAGGAAAAGACAATACTATAATAAAAAAATAACTTATGTTTTTCAGCAGCACACCACGACATGTCCAGGTAGGGACCACGACGTGGTGACGATGCAGTCATGATCCAGATTCAACATCTGAAGAATCCACAAAGTGGTGGAAGACCAATCACGGTGTAACACCCTATTTATTCAGGCCAATTTAAAACATTTTAACCCATTCAAAAACCATTAAGTTATTACAACTTGTTTTCAAAATAGTTTAAACATCATAGTATCCCCAGAACCAAATCACAAAATCATGAAATATGAGGAGCGGTACGATCACGCCTTTGCCTTGCCACGATCACCTGATGTACCTGAAACAATAAACTGAAAACCGTAAGCTCGAAAGCTTAGTGAGTTCCCCCAAAATACCCGTACACACATAACCATACACATACATCAATGAACAGCATACTATGGGTCCAATCAACCGTCAGGTTGGAATACCCCAGGCCCTCAACCGTCGGGTTGGAATGCCAACATACTACGAGTCCAATCATCCTCGGGATGGAATACCTCGGCCCACAACCATCGGGTTGGAATGCCCACACACCTATACATACAATAACTACTACGGGTCCAATCATCCCTCGGGATGGAATACCCCAGGCCCTCAACCATCAGGTTGGAATGCCCACCTACTATGAGCCCAATCATCCTACCGGGATGGAATACTCCTGGCCCTCAACCGTCGGGTTGGAATGCCCACCTACTATACATACAATAGCTACTATGGGTCTAATCATCCCTCGGGATGGAATACCCCAGGCCCTCAACCATCAGGTTGGAATGCCCACCTACTATGAGTCCAATCATCCTACCGGGATGGAATACTCCTGGCCCTCAACCATCGGGTTGGAATGCCCACATACTAGCAAACATGTGCATCTATTAAATAATCATATAACAGTCTACAAGACAACATACTAGGGCCCTATCATCCTACCGCGATGGAATACCCTCTACTACTGCTCAACACGTGCACATATAACAGGTAATCTCCTACCAGCATACAGACAGTCAGACCAACTACAGGTCACAAAGCATAGCCACATCCAATCTACCAGAATACTGATCTAACAGAGCATACCATCATATAGCCATCCTATCTACCAGGATGCCAACTATCATAACACAGCAGTAACTATCTCAAATAACAAATCAAAGGGCCGGCCTTGGTGCCTTAGACCCTTGGGTATAGTGAGGATAACTCACCTTGCAACTGCCGAGCCGAACCACGAAAGCACAATCCCGAAGCACTGCCCCAAACTCCAATACTTATAGCCATCAATGATCCATTGACATAAATATTGGAATTACCATAATACCCTTGAAGGTCAAACTGGTCAAAGTTAAAGTCCTGGCCAAAGTCAACCTTCCTGATTGACCCTACTCGCCGAGTCAACCCGCTGACTCGCTGAGTTCCTAACTCAGAAAACTCTCATATCACGACTCGACTCGCCGAGTCACCCCATGACTTGTCGAGTTCAACAATCTCTGAGTCCTATCATGTCCAACTCACTGAGTCACCACTCAACTCGCTGATCTGAGTCTTAACCAGAAGAGGTTGGGGTTTTGCGTTCTGACTCGCCGAATCCGAGAACAGACTCGCCGAGTCCACGACAATCTTCAACAGACTCGCCGAGTTGTTCCTCCAACTCGTCGAGTTCATGCCTATCTTCAACAAACTCGTCGAGTCCAAGAACAGACTCGCCGAGTCTCTTCAGTCCTTTATTCATACAGAGGCTTTTCGAGTCATGCAGGGGCTCCAAACTGTAGATCCACTCTTCTAGAGCATGACTCCCACGTAAAGTTGCAAACTTTACGTGAAAACAAAGAGCTATAGGCCCAAATCAATCTAGGGCTAAGGTTTAAGACAATGATGCTTCACCAACAAGCCAATGGCTGATACTTTGCGAGTTTCTGGACCAAAACAAGTCTAGATCTGAAGTAGCAACCTCAAATCTAGACCCCTAACCCGAAATAGATCCTTAAGATGCCAAAATGGCCCCAAATCTCATTCTTAAATAGATATAAATGCAATAGAGTCAAGGTAACAACTTGTTACCTCCAAAATGTGCCTAAGCTGAAGTAGATTTTGGATCTACACCAATCCCTTGATGCTAGCCTCTTGATCTTCAAGCTTCCTTCTCAATATTCCTCCTCCAAAGCTCAAATCTCTTTAACAATGGAAGCTCACACGATTTTAGGGTTTACTGAATCTCAAGGGCAATAAGGAGGCTGGAGGGAGGACATACGGTCCTTTAAATAGGGTGCAACCCTTAAGATTAGGGTTTTCTCTTTTCAGCACCAACTCGTCGAGTCCAGCTGCCGACTCGGCGAGTTGGTCACTTAACTTGCGACCAGAACCCGCTCCGACTCGACGAGTAAGCATACCTACTCGTCGAGTACCTTCTTTAATTTACACTTAAGTCCTTCAACCATACTTCTAAATTTTGGGATGTTACAACTCTCCCCCACTTAAATTAGGCATCGTCCTCGAAGCCTACTGCAGTATACGATTCTGAATATACCTCTTACACTGCAGACTCCGACTTCCCAATCAACTCAGGTCCTTCCCGACCCTACCACTGTACCCCCTTTTTAAAATAATTTCTTCTCATGTGGTATCCTTGCCAATACTCCCGGCTGACCACCGGCCTTTTCTACTAAATGTCAGAACACACCAATCCAGTATCACCTGATGATACTGCCACCTTCCTGACATGAACACACCTTCGAGACTTGCGAAAGTTAGACACCACAATAATCCACTGAGCTCTGCTATAACACTAATCCACCTTTCCTTCGCCCAAAATTGGCGATAACCCGGATAACCTGCAATAGGGAACGAATCTTGTTCCCATCCCGAATCTATTCCCTTCTACAATGACAGGATACTGCATCCTTCAGCTTCTAGCAACTCCCATGAATCAACCAGCTATATCACATAATCGTTCGTACCTAGCCCTATCAGCCTCGGGCTGGAATACCAGGTACACCTATAACGGGTCTCGTAATCCCAAGGATGGTATACCCTCGCATTCCCATGCATGTTTGGCCCAATCAACCCTCGGGTTGGAATACCCAAACACACCAGGTCCAATCAATCATAGGGTCCGGTCATCCTCATGATGGATTACCCTAGATTGGAATACCACTTCTCATATAACCTATGCCTACAACCATACTTGAAGCCCAAGGATCCAACCTTGCAGCTCCCTCAATCTACTCTGATTCGACACAACCAAGTGTAACTCACTCAAATCTCGATATCACGTCTACTCCAAACGTACCATGACAGGAAACAATACTCTCGCGATCCCTAGGTCCACGACCTATGACTGGAATATCCTCATACGGTTCTCAGCCTGGTCTAGACTACTCCCGAGTCTATCAACTCCGCTATCTCTAGCTCCTCTGTCCAAATCTCCAATCTGGAGTTACTCACCTTCTCCTCCTCCAAGGAGACCTGAACCATGACCTCGCATCATCAGTCGGTGCCGAAAGTCGGAACCTCACTCTACATCATCCACTTGTGGAGCACGTCGCTATCCCACAACACGTACATATACTCAGAAACTGATTGCATAACCTACCATCCATAAAGAGTCTTTCGCATGCCCCTCAACATTTCCGACACTTGGGAACAACCACTGATTGTTATAGCATAACACTATCCTCACTACTCTCTTAAAGATCCACCATACAGACAGGGTTCTTAGGATAACTGGAACGCCTCATCACACCACTTCCCGTAACCGACATCCAAACTACGTCAGGCGACATCCTTCCAAACCACGCCCCATCCGAGAATTTCCAATTCTCCCCCACTTAGAGCACTAACTACTGTCTACCAGCGGCGAAGCTGGTACGCGACCCAATCGTCCCAATCCGAGACAACGAACTTCAAGGGATCCGAGTTCCCGCTGATGATTCCGAATCTCTGGATCATCACCTTCCTCTCTCTTGAATGCATCACCAGATACTACCCCTCTATAATTTCTCAATAATAACTTCTCACTATCATCTACTATGCTCTAATAACTTATGCAGGAAACAAACAACTCATAATAACATCAACAAGATATAGAAGGAAAAGACATACCGGCTGTCACCTCTGGCGCTGTCCCGATCTCCTCGGCCACAAGCTGATAAGCACGCCCTGGAGCCTTCGGAGGCTCTACTCGACCCTGACCCCCGTCAGTAAGTCTCAACGTGGCTGGTTCTGGGACCTGCACTGGCCTGGCAGCCAAGAGAGGACACTGGGCCTTCATATGGCCCACCTGATCGCAATGATAACAAAGTCGGACTCCGAAAGCTGGAGCATGCTGCCTGCAATCCCTGGCTATGTGGCCCTCCTTGCCACACTTGTGGCACCCAGAAGAAGATCGACAAACTCCATCATGTACCTTACCGCACTTCCCACAAGTGCGACTCCTCTGGCTTTCCAAACGATAATCAGCGGCCCTCATCCGTTTCGGCGCAGGCTGCGACTGCACCGGGGCCTGCCTCTGCTCCCTCAGCTGGAGCTCAATCTCTAGCTCGCGCCGCCTGGCGGCCTCCTGCAACTCCAACAAAGTATCACATCTCTGTATGGACACAAACTGTCTGATGTCCCTCTTGAGCATGCTCAGATACCGGGTCATCTGAGCCTGCTCCGAAGCAAACTCAGGGCAAAAAATTGCCCTCTCCGTAAACATCCTGGTGATCTCCGTCACCGACTCTGAATCCTGTCTAAGCTCCAAAAACTCCTGAGCCAATCTCTCCCGCTCAACCCGCAGAACATAACGGGTACTGAACATGTCTCGGAACTGATCCCAAGTAACCGCAGCCCGCTGCGTGTCAGAATATGATCCTGTAGTCAACCTCCACCAATCCTTTTCCCCGAGCATCAAAAGGTTCAGAGCATACCTCACCCTCTGCCCAGCAGGGCACGAACACGTGAAGAAACATCCCTCCACGTCCGACAACCATCTCATCTCAACAATCGGATCCTGAACTCCGTCAAAGGTAGGGGGCTTCGTATTATCGAAGTCCCGATACTGGAAGCCCCGACCGGCTCCTCCCCCTACCGTCGTTACAGCTGTTGAAGCTGCTGCGGCAGCCGTCTCAGCAATGGCTGCATAGCGCTCATCAAAGTACTCAACCATGGCGGTCTTGATAGACCCAAACATCTCTGTAATCTGACCCCAGACAAATCTCGATCACCTCCTCCCGGATGGTCTCACCGACACGATCCACTTACAATGCTGGCCTATCCTGGCTGTCGGCTCTCGATCCTAACTCGGATCCGGTCTCAATACGTCTCGTAACCACCATTCTGGTAACACACCAGAGAGATCTCTGATAACCCATACAATGACATGAAACCAACTCCCAACCAAACCCTAGGGGTTGTGACTTCTTTACTACACATATGGGTCCTGTGCTTTCAGTAGTACGGGCCCATACTACCTTCCACACCTACCCATATTTGTCTCAAGTATCACCACAACACCCTAACAGTATACATAAACATAGCAAGCATTCAATCCCCACTCCTAGAGGAAAGCTAACTGTCTCACGACTGACCTCCCGGCCTCACACAACCCACCCATCCATGAAACTTCCACCAACCATGCAGCACTAGTGTATGCTAGCCATACATAACGTTGGACCCCATAGACTTTCGAATATTCGATCCTACCCTACGCCCTAGCCAATAAGAATAGAACATAAGGCCGAATTAAACATTCTCAGGCTATAATATCTTAATTATACACAGTCGTGATGCATACACAAGTAACTACAATAATGATGTCAATCTCATACAAGGAAAACCCTAGGCTAGCAGGCATCATGTAATCAGGCAATTCTATCATGCAATTCCTGAAGATCCCTAGCCTAGCACTAGCATGCTGTTCTAACTATCACATAATCAAATAACTGTATGGTATTTTGGGGTCTACTTACTGGCTCCGGCTGATCGTACCCTCTGCATCCTCCTTTACTTATTTTGAAAACCATTTGAAAACCATTCGAAAATCTTTCCTTGATTTGAGACTGGATTCACACGAATGTTCCTCCAATTCACTCAAACCAAGGCTCTGATACCAACTTGTAATACCCTATTTATTCAGGCCAATTTAAAACATTTTAACCCATTCAAAAACCATTAAGTTATTACAACTTGTTTTCAAAATAGTTTAAACATCATAGTATCCCCAGAACCAAATCACAAAATCATGAAATATGAGGAGTGGTACGATCACGCCTTTGCCTTGCCAGGATCACCTGATGTACCTGAAACAATAAACTGAAAATCGTAAGCTCGAAAGCTTAGTGAGTTCCCCCAAAATACCCGTACACACATAACCATACACATACAGCAATGAACAGCATACTATGGGTCCAATCAACCGTCAGGTTGGAATACCCCAGGCCCTCAACCGTCGGGTTGGAATGCCAACATACTACGAGTCCAATCAGCCTCGGGATGGAATACTCTCGGCCCACAACCATCGGGTTGGAATGCCCACACACCTATACATACAATAACTACTACGGGTCCAATCATCCCTCGGGATGGAATACCCCAGGCCCTCAACCATCAGGTTGGAATGCCCACCTACTATGAGCCCAATCATCCTACCGGGATGGAATACTCCTGGCCCTCAACCGTCGGGTTGGAATGCCCACCTACTATACATACAATAGCTACTATGGGTCCAATCATCCCTCGGGATGGAATACCCCAGGCCCTCAACCATCAGGTTGGAATGCCCACCTACTATGAGTCCAATCATCCTACCGGGATGAAATACTCCTGGCCCTTAACCATCGGGTTGGAATGCCCACATACTAGCAAACATGTGCATCTATTAAATAATCATATAACAGTCTACAAGACAATATACTAGGGCCCTATCATCCTACCGGGATGGAATACCCTCTACTACTGCTCAACACGTGCACATATAACAGGTAATCTCCTACCAGCATACAGACAATCAGACCAACTACAGGTCACAAAGCATAGCCACATCCAATCTACAAGAATACCGATCTAACAGAGCATACCATCATATAGCCATCCTATCTACCAGGATGCCAACTATCATAACACAACAGTAACTATCTCAAATAACAAATCAAAGGGCCGGCCTTGGTGCCTTAGACCCTTGGGTATAGTGAGGATAACTCACCTTGCAACTGCTGAGCCGAACCACGAAAGCACAATCCCGAAGCACTGCCCCAAACTCCAATACCTATAGCCATCAATGATCCATTGACATAAATATCGGAATTACCATAATACCCTTGAAGGTCAAATATCGGAATTACCATAATACCTATAGCCATCAATGATCCATTGACAAGGATGCTTCACCAACAAGTCAATGGCTGATACTTTGCGAGTTTCTGGACCAAGACAAGTCTAGATCTGAAGTAGCAACCTCAGATCTAGACCCCTAACCCGAAATAGATCCTTAACATGCCAAAATGGCCCCAAATCTCATTCTTGAATAGATATAAATGCAATAGAGTCAAGGTAACAGCTTGTTACCTCCAAAATGTGCCCAAGCTGAAGTAGATTCTAGATCTACACAAATCCCTTGATGCTAGCCTCTTGATCTTCAAGCTTCCTTCTCAATATTCCTCCTCCAAAGCTCAAATCTCTTTAACAATGGAAGCTCACACGATTTTAGGGTTTACTGACTCTCAAGGGCAATAAGGAGGCTGAAGGGAGCACATATGGTCCTTTAAATAGGGTGCAACCCTTAAGATTAGGGTTTTCTCTTTTCAGCACCAACTCGTCGAGTCCAGCTGCCGACTCGGCGAGTTGGTCACTTAACTTGCGACCAGAACCCGCTCCGACTCGACGAGTAAGCATACCTACTCGTCGAGTACCTTCTTCAATTTACACTTAAGTCCTTCAACCATACTTCTAAATTTTGGGATGTTACACACGGCCTGGCGAAGAGGCAAAATGATCTGAAATTCGTTTTTCAAACATAAACAAATCTGATTTTAACAAGGCAAGTTTCTAGTCAATTTAAAACAATTGAAACCTAGAAATTCTACACATTCACACCCTAACATACGATCAAGACAAAGTCTAAGTTCAATAGTCTTGAGTTAACCAGGCTCTGATAGCACTGAAGGGTTTAAAACCTAGTTAAACACCAACTCATGATAGTGGAAGCCATAATTTTTCTGATCTATAGACTTAAAAAATGCAAATCTAACTCAAACAAATCTATTCAACTTTTATAAAACATAAAACAAACTTATCTTATTGTTCTTCTTGGACTTCTTTGGTATACCAAGTTGATTCAACTTGAGAAACCAAAGTAGAGTTCCTCTCTTGTGATCACACCTAAGACGTAAAAACCTTCATAGATTTAAACTTCCTCGAACACCAGCAGCAACACAACTACAAATCGAATATGCTATGGTCTATGTCATGACAATCAGATGACCACATTGTGGGAAATGGTTTTTGGCTATTCTAGGATTTTTCGTAGGGTTCCGAAAATTGGAGCTAGAGAGGTATTTTTCACATGTACTGTTACACCCCCGACCGCTGAAAAAAACTCTACAGTGCACGACAAAAATCAGTGATCATAGTTATTGAACATACCTTAAATGATACAAAAATATAATATTCTATTATTACCAAAATAGAAATTACATCGTCGACGACTATTGCTAAATCGCGGCACATGCCTAACAATTCTCCATTTACAAAGGTATAGTAAAATAATATAAAGTCTTCTATGCAAACTCTTCCGACCTACTAATAAACCTTAGAATACATGCATTAAGATTCGTCAACAAAAACTTTTTGGTGAGTTTTACAGATTTTGACACAAAATAACTTTATAACCAAAAGTGTTTTATAAAATTTTATCTGGGTGACCAGCTTTTATAAAATTTGTACTTTTCTATCAAAAGTATAAAATAAATGAGTCATAAAAGTGTTTTGGAATCATATAGAAATGTTGTTTGTTCAAATCCCAAAAGTACAAAATTTGATAAATATTTAAGTAAGTCATACTTATATCAAAATTTACGTTTCCCATGATTAAAATGGATATTTATATATGGATTTTGAATACCAAATTATATAAAAATAAGACATGTCACACCTTGTGAAAACATAAAATAATCAATTTTACTCTTGAAGTTTCGTACAAGCGATTGTGTTGGTTATATGTATAAGTCATAAATTTTGAGTTTATCAACTTTATAAGGTCGTGTCGTGGTATTTATTAAGTATTATCTTACTTAATTTGGGAACCAACACTAAATCGGTGGGGCAAACTCCTCCCACATAAACGTTGTGTTTTCACACAAAATGAACGGTTTATATAAATAACTTATTATATGTAAATTAATAAACACTGACCAGTAATATCATGTTATTAATTATGTTTTATATAACTTATTTTTTTCGTAATGACACTTATCATTTTAAGTCACAAACTATCCTAATACATACAGTCTCTTTCAACTAGTATAAGTCAACAAAAACCTCGTATAAATTTTATTTCATTTTTATACGGTAACAAACAAATCCAGGGTCTGTAAGGAGCTCATAACCGATCTGCGAGACGAGACCTCTGCAGCAGCACTAAGAAGGGATCTGCTAAAATTTCACATCAAACACTTTATCAATGTCGTGGAGTAAGTAGTATAGAAACGTAAACGCCCGATTTTGCCTCGCCATACAATGGTTGTAGCTAGCAACCGTTGGCAGGACGTCTACCCGTAAAACTTAGTATCGTCGATCTATACCTGACATTCCACGTTCCATACAAATTAAAGTTTATAACACAAAGGATATTGACTAAAATATACAATCTTAGTGTAGTTATAAACATAGCCCATATAGCTTAGGAAATGATCCTAGCTCCTATGGCTTTTAGAAGAGAACATAACTCATATAAGAAACTTGTGTGTGTTGGAACCTAACAATGTGTCTAGGCATCCAAGTCCTAAACTTTCCATTATAATTTCATTTAGCACCTATAATTCTTTGATGTTTAGGAATGATTTTGATTAAAATCTTTTAGTATTTGAGATTCTTTGGACTTAACGGATCGAATTTATAGTTTACTAAACTATTGTGCTTGCGAAATTTCACTTAACACTTAAGGGTACATGCAACCTAAAGGATCTATGTCTTACTCTTTGAAGGAAACATAGTTTTAATAACAAGATCTTGCATAAACCCTAGTTGATTTGAAATTGAGAAGTTAGCGTTACATATCATTGAGTTGTTGTAGAAAACAAACCACTTCAATTCTTCCTTTGAAGATATTGGAAAGCTAACACCAAAAGGATGATGCATGCCTCTAATAGCTCATACCCAAACCACAGAACCAGAAGACAAGTGAGGAGAGAGGAGGAGAAGTATAATTTTCATTCATATGCCTTTAGGAAAGAGTATGCACGAATTTAAGTCCCCCAATGGTCCTATTTATACTTTAGGTAACTTAGGGACAAAACAAAATTTCAATGATTAAATAATAGATTTAATCCCAGTTCATATCCTTTCTATATCTACTACTAGGAGACTTCTGGAAACCCTAAAAGAGCTCCCAAAATCGTCAATATGATTGTAGGTTCTAGAATTGTCTTCGTTGCTCAACTATGAACAATTACAATTCATCCCTTGCACCTTTAATTAATTCCAGTTACTCCGAATTAATTCCAGATTAATTCTGATTAATAACTAATCAATTCTAATTGATTTCATATTAATTTATTAATAATATAAATTAACAAATCAATTATTTAATAATTGATCTCATATTAGTTTATTAAACACATAATAAATTAACAAAATCAAATATCTATTTCCAATTAATATATTAATCATATAATATATCAACAAATCATTTATTAAAATTTATTAATCATATAATAAACTAATAAATTTATCCTCTCTATCTCTACAAATGTCATTCTAATCAAGTTCTAGTTAGGAGGACAACCCAAAAAGGAATTTGCTTCTAATTACAAGAATATACCAATTTAGTTATGAACTTAGACACATTAATCCAATAATAAGATTTTTCCAAATTTTATTGTCTGTCATGACGAAATTTGGGCAACATAATGGCTGCTTTTATAACATTTTTTCAGGTTTCAACCAAGGTGAAACCAACAATTTTCATAATAATCGGTAAGTTACATAATTGATATGATACATAATTTCTTAGATAACGATTCTTAAAATCTAGAATTCAGTTATGCTATCATGTGTGGCCAAATTTCATAATTTAATAAAAATGGTTTATATTTTTGTAATAATTATAAAAATATAATAAAAACCGTTTTTAATTTCCTTTTTACATAACTTCATAAATAACAATTGATTTTTGGGATTTTTCAACTAATTATCATGTAATCGCTCAAACTTTGTTTTTCAACCAATTTAGACAATGTACTTTCTTTTAGTACATAATTAAGTTGAATAACATCTTTGGATCTAAGTATTGTACCCTTTCATAAATTCTTAACATATTCATGCATATATACAACAAATATTACAATTTTATGATTCATCAAATATAATTTTATCCTTATTACTATCTACTTATAATATTGCGATTTTTCTTAATATTTATATTCATATTTCACACAAGGTATAAGTATATCATCTTTTTGCATTATACTTTAACTTCAAGAATTTACTGATGACTTATAACATTTTAGAATTTTATTTCACAAACTCTTAACAAGTAACAAAGTATAATGTATTTTAACGTATGAAAACTTGAAAATCATCAAAACTTCAATAAACACGCATGTATTTTCTCCAAAATATGAAAAACCGTAAAAGAAGGGCCGTGGAAAACACACCATTGATGCGTGATCTCGATCTAGGTTCGTTTTTGTGAAGCTTATCATGATAACCGCAAAAATAAATACTTCTTTGAGCTAAAACAAACCCCTAGGACTGTTTCGTAATATTTTAAACTTAATGTACTATTTATGTAACAAATTAAACAAAAGAAATAATTTTGATCTTGTAAAATGAATAGAGGGGTTGATTTGATCTTGTAACATAAATTAAGGGCTATTTTGGTCAAACTAATATAAAAGATGAGGGGGGCGGGGGGAGGGAGTTTATTCGGTCCTTGTTTGATCGAGAAGAGGAATTAACGAAGGCAACGATGGAGTGAATTGGTGGTGGCTAAGCAGTCATGAGGAAGGGAGAGCCGACAGAAGGCTATTGGTACCTACAGTAGTAGTGAAGGGATGCTCCGACGGCTTCTTCGGCTACTTCTATCCTGCTCTGATAGGAAAAATGAAGGGAAGGGAGGGATCTGCTACAACAACAATTAATGGGGTGTTTGGTTGCTAAGATCGTCGATTAAAAATGGAAGGGGGACAGTTGATCTCAGACAAGCCATCATGGGTTCCTTTCTCGTCGCTCACAGCAAAAACCGATGGAACAAGGTAACAACAACAGTCAATGGTGGAGGGGTGTTTGGTTGTTGCTTTTGTTCGATGAGAGAAGATAGAGAAACCGAATGGGAGGTTGTCTCACTTGGTATGGAGGTCACTGACAACCCCTTTTCTTCGCCGGAAATGTAGAAAATGGGAGAGAGAGAGAGAGAGGGAGAGAGAGAGAGAGGGAGAGGTGAGAGTAGAGAGAGAAGGGTAGTGAGAGAAAGTGAGTTAGCTTCTTATTTCAACATTGGTCTATTATGGAAAGTGTTTAGTTGACTTTCAGAAGATATTTTGGGCAACAATCATATGTAATGTACTTTTGTGATGCAAATCCCGTTTCTTGATTCTTGTGTTAATAAATTCTCACATGTAATTTTTTTCTCTTAAAGTGCTGCTTATTTTCCTGATCGTGGTAATTAAAAGAATTGCAGACAATATTCAAATATGTTATACAGCACTCCGGGCGATTAAAGTTTTGCGATTAATTGGATCCGATTTGATAAATTTTACGAATTTGATTTTGCTGGATATTAAAAATGTCATAAAAATGAACTCAAATAAAAGACCATAAAATGTGCTAAATTTTTTTTTCGAGGTTCTTATTTATTTCAAATGAATTAGTGTAAAGTTCATTTTAGGAAAATCAGATAAATACAGGTTTTGTAATTTGAAAGAGGCATAACTTCCTCATACGATCTCTGTTTTGGACGTTCTTGTGAATTCCAAATCTTGAGGTACATTTGATTTATTCATTGTTGCTTGTTTGGGGTTTCCAGGATGAACATTTGCAGGAGGTATTGGAGACCCTGAAGAGAGAGAGGCTTTAATCCAAGTTCTCAAAATGTGAGTTTTATTTGCGCGAGGTGTAGTTTTTTGGTCACATCATCAACTTGAAAGGGATATTGGTCGATCCGGCCAAGATTAAGGCAGTGATGGGATGGGATGTCCCGATGGCACCATATGAGATTCAGAGTTTTCTTCATCTCGTGGGTTATTATCGAAGATTTATCCATGATTTCTCTAAGATTGTTGTACCATTGACTCGCTTGACGAAAAAGAATGTTACTTTTCGATAGGGGCCAGATCAGTAGGTAGCTTTCGATACACTGAGGCAGAGATTATGTGAGGCTCCAATTCTCACTCTTCCAGAGGGTATGGATAATTTTGTGGTTTATTGTGACACGTCAATCTTGGTATTGGGAGTAGTACTCATGCAAAAAGGTCACGTGATTGCTTACGCTTTGAGGCATTTGAAGCCTGATGAGGCGAATTACCCGACACATGATTTGGAGTTGGGACCTGTTGTTTACGCCCTCACTATTTGGAGGAATTATTTTTATGGGGTTAAGTGTACTGTTTACACCGATCATAAGAGCTTGAGATACCTAATGAATCAGCAGAATCTGAACATGAGACAGCGAAGGTGGTTGGACGTAGTGAAGGATTATGATTGTGAGATCTTGTATCAACCTGGGAAGGCCAATGTTTTAGCCGATGCCTTGATTCGCAAGGTCGTGAGTACACTGATCAGGGATATGTGTTTGAGGATGGTTATTGTTTCTTCGTTGTTAGATATGATCAAGAAGGCTCAAGTGGAAGGGTTGAAAAAGGAAAATTGGAAAGTGGAAACGATGAGGGGTCAGATTCCGTTATTTGTCAGGGATAGCCGTGGGTTGCTGACTTAGTGTGGAAGGGTTTGGGTCCCGGTTGCTAGTGGGGTTATATAGACATTACTAGAGGATGCTCATAAATCAAATTTTTTGATCTATCTACGGGATACGAAGATGTATAGGGATCTGAGGTTGAGTTATTGGTGGTCATGTATGAAGAGAGAGAGAGAGAGAGAGAGAGAGAGAGAGAGAGAGAGATAGTCTGGTTTGTGGAGCGGTGCTTGACTTGCCAGAAAGTCAAGGCCGAACATCAAGGACCCCACGGAAAGATACAACCGTTACCTATTCCTATGTGGAAAAATGAGGAGATTACAATGGATTTATCACAAAGTTACCAAGGACTGCATGTGGGGTTGATTCTATTTGGTTCATTGTTTGATAGATTGACCAATATTGCTTATTTCATCCATATTGTTGAGAGCGTCTTCGCCGAGAAGTTGTCTGACATCTACATCAAAGAGGCGGTGGTTCGGAACGGGGTTCCAATTTAGGGATGTCAAGAGGGGCAAACGGGACGAGGATTGCATTCCTTACCCCACCCCATAAATTTGCCTATTCCCCAGCCCACGAAATTTCTAGCCTCCCCATACTTGCTCCCACCCCCGAATTTATCGATTACCCCCGGCCCCACCCTTGTTTCCCTGCCCCTAATTGGTATTGGTCTATATATTTATTGGGATCGAAGAAGCTGTTTTTTGGCTTAAAAATATATTTTTTCGGTGGTTTCTGATCGAGACATTCACTTCACCTCCAGATTTTAGAGGAAATTTCATGAAGAGTTGGGTACTCAACTTCATTTCAACACATCATACCACCACCAAAATAATGGATAAGGCGAACTAACCATTTAGATGTTCGAGGATATGCTCAGGGCATGTATGTTGGATTTCGGTGGGAGTTGGGATACTTATCATCCATTGGCTGAGTTTTCCTATAGTAATAGTTATCATGCCACTATTGATTGACCTCCCTTCGAGATGCTTTGTAGAAGGAAATGTTGGACTCCGGTTTGTAGGCATGAAGTCGAGTACCGGGTTATGGGGAGTGCTGAGGTAGTACTCAAGACCTCCAAGTTGAGTTAGCAGGTGCAAGGTCGGTTGCAAACCGCATAGAGCCGCCAGAAGAGTTATGATGACCGGTGACGATCAAACCTCAAGTTTTAGGTGGGACATTATGTACTTCTATAGGTGTTACCTTAGAAAGGTGTCATCTGATTCTGAAAGCGGGGAAAGTTGGGCCCTCGGTTAGATCCACAACACATTCCATGTCTCATAGTTGCAGAAATGTCTAGCGTATGATTCCGTAGTGGTTCCCTTAGATGACATTTAGGTTGATGGGCATCTAAATTATGTGGAGATAATGGTTGCAATTCTTGATAAAAGATGAAGACCTTGCGCAACAAGGTGTTGGGCTTAGTTAAGGTGCAATGGCAGTACCAAAAGGGTTCAGAGTGGACGTGAGATCCTGATGAGGAGATGAGAGAGCATTACCCAGAGTTATTTGTGTAACGCTCGTAGATCCGGGCCAGTCAAATTAAAGACAATAAGCGTCAAAAATGACTTTTTGATGGAAGATTATTTAGAAGGAGTAATCTTAACTAAGTTGTAGCATATGTTACAAGGGTTCCGTGCATATAAAGAACGCCGAAATCCGAGTTATAACGAAGAGGTTATGACCCGTCGAAGTTTTACGACAAAACCGGCACGGCACCGGGAGACGTAAATAGTGAATTTACGATAGAGGAGTTTTTAGCCTTAGCAATGTAAACGAAAGTCATAGAACACGTTAAACCGAGAGCGTGCATAAAAAGAACGCCCAAATCTGACTTCGTATGAGGAAGTTATGATTTTTCTAAGTTTCGGCTTAGGAGTATACAGCCTGGAGTTCGAATATTAGATCGAGCGATTTTTAGTCGACACAACCTAAACAAGAATCGAAGATCTCATTAATAGTAGCGTAACGATAAAAAGATAGACGAAAACGGACGTCAGATGAAGAAGTTATGAATTTTTAACGGACCAACCCTGTCCCGGCCTGTTAAAAATATAACTTTAAAAATAAATTCAATATTAGCCGACGGAGTCTAAACGAAAGTTGTAGAGTACTATCCCGCCTACGCGTGGATATAAAGAACGTCGAAAACGGACTTTGTATGTGAATGTTACGAATTTTTAAAGTTGAGACTTAGATTTGCGAAGCTGATTTCGAAGTTACTGACGTGGCCGAATCTCAACCATTCCTTGTTGCCCACGCCTCGCTTCGGATGGGGGACAGCTGGCCTTGCTACGCCCCGCGTAATCCGAGGTTATGCCCAGCCTGACGTGTACGCGCCGCGTCCGAGCTCGGGTACGCCCAGCGGACTAGCCTTGTGTGGTTCCGAGAATGGCCACATCGCTCCTGCTGTTTTCCGACGCGTGTCATGTATGAACCTCGGTTACGCCTAACGTAGGGTTTCGGTATGCCCAGCGTACGTCCGAAGCCTCGACTATAAAAGGGGGCTGAGGCAGCCTTCATTTCCACACCATTTTAACCGTCTCTTTCTCTCTCTAGGTTCTCTCTCTAGACCTAACCCCCTCCTAAGCCTAGGTAAACCCCCTAGCACCCGAAGGAAGCCCCGAGGCTCCCGAAGTCCCGAGAAAAAGTGTCTTTCAGCTCTGAAACGCTGCTCCAAGCGAAGCCCGGTTTTCGAGAAAACCCGTTGTAAGTGAGCTATGCCTACGCTATTTTTAATATAGCTTTCATTTAAATATAGTAACATTATTAGGACTTTATAATAATTATTTGAGCTATTGGTATAAGTTATATAAGTGTCGTTATAATATCTTTTTAACTACTCGCGGTACGGGGAATCTGGTTTAAAGGGCCGCATAGGGTTGTTGGATTTCAGAAGTGCTATATGCCAAAATGGTCCTGCCCTCCGGTGTTTTATGTCTGGCCCCTGTCTGTACATCGTGGTTGGAAAATATTGTTTAAACGCTTATATAATAATAATAATGCTAAGACTAATAATTAGTCTCGTCGAACCTTAGACTAAACTCTAGTGGTAATGATACTAGGTTTTGTCAAAGGAAGTTGTTTTAAGTGAACGAAGCGCTGTCCAAGTACCAAGTCACCACCTTATCAGGTTAGTGCATAGTTACTTTCATCTTACACATAGATATGAAGTATTTTAATACAAATTACGTGATATGTGTGCATATTGTCTGAATACTTGTTGTCTATGCTGAATGAAAGATTTTATACATGTTTTAAATGATTTAAACTGTATATGTATTTTATATCTACAAAAGATGTTGGGTAAAACATGGGTAGATGAAATATGAATTGAATGTTGAGATAAGAGGTGATATAGACCATGAGATAAAGGTGAGAGGTGAACAATGAGAGAAGCATTTTACCCAAGCGTGGCCCCGTCATCCAGCAGAGTATGGATGATAACCACAGACTATTCTAGACAGTCCAGTGGAACACTAGCAGGGTCGCAACCTGTAGGTGTTGTGAATGATGTGTTCACCGGTGTACTCTAAACCTTGGCGATCATGTAGACTTGGTGTCTAAACCTTGGCGACGATGTAGAGTTGGTGCCTAAACCCTGGCGACCATGCAGACTTGGTGCCCAAACCGTGGCGATCATGCAGACTTGGTGCCTAAACCCTGGCGATCATGCAGACTTGGTGCCTAAACCCTGGCGACTATGCAGACTTAGTGCCCGTTGTGTAAACCGCGGCAACAATGGACTTCATGCCGATTTCTTAGGATGATCCTTAGGAATGAATGAACGAGGAATAGCTGATTCTTAGGGTAGATCCTTAAGAATAAAGAAGATAATGGGGATGGGTAATTGGGTTGATTGTTTGATGTTTAAACATAATAATTATATTATTGTGGGTTGAAAACCCTATGTACTCACCAGGTTTCCCAACCTGACTCACTCAGTTTATTTGTATCACATGTGTCTATATGAAGTTACATTACACTGACGGATTAAGGAGATATAAATCACTAGTGATAATGAATGTAAGTTCTGTTTATGCTTATGTTTCTGTATTGACGATGACATCCCAATGTTTTAAAATAATAAAAATACATTTCTTCGAAAATGCTTTGATAACGTATTTATCATGTTTTTCTGGGAACAAATTCCGCAACATTTTTATTAAAAGAGGTACTCTGATTTTTATAAAGCATAAACAAAATCGGTCTTTTCTGGCCGTGAAAATGGGGATGCCACTATTTGCAACTGTGGACTTCGAGGACGAAGTTTGATCTAAGTGGGAGTGAGTTGTAACACATGAATCTTGAGGTACATTTGATCTATTCATAGTTGCTTGTTTGGGGTTGCCACGACGTGGACATCGATAGCCATGACGTGGTGAGTCATTTTGATCGCGAACTTCTTTTAACAAGCCTCGGAGTGGCCGCTGTTGGCGACTTAAACCCTAATTTTCCAAGTTTTGCTCCATTTTTAAAGGAATGAGGAGGCTAGAGTTTGGTCACCCTCAACCACCATCAATACCCTAAGCCCTAAAGAAGCCTTAATCCATTCCCTCCATCGTTGAGGTTCTTTTTAGTTCTCTTGGAATATTTGAAAGAAGAAGAAGGAAGAAGTGAGCCAAGATCCAGCAAGAAAATTTCCATTCATCATCTTAGCACACTTCTATACCTTTGTAAGTGTCTAAGACTCCACCTTTACGGTGTTGGGTCGCTAGATCTTGAGTTGTGTCCCATATTCTTCTTGTTCGTGTTATTTAGGGTGGTGAGACCCCACAATTTTTTCAACTTTATGAATCTATGGGACATTTGGAGTGGTTGATGGTTTGTATCTGAAGTGTGGTTGGATTTTGGGCCACACATGAGATTTTCAGTCACACCCTTATTTTGACTTAATATGAGTTCAAGACATGCATTGGACATGCAGGTATATAAAGCACCAACTTTTATGTTAATTTTGTTGTTGGAAATGCTTTTGGAACCGATGGGCTAAGAAAATTATAGATTAAGTGCATAATGATTAAGTCCATGCCATGTTTTGCCTTTATTTGGAACCAGCGTTTGAGATCTTGATCTCTTGGAAGGTCTTAATGGATAAAGTTGGAAACTTTATCCATCTAGTCGGTAGAAAGGACCATGTATGAGATTTGGAACTCTTGGGATAGAAGGAAACAACTTAATCCATTAAGCTGTTAAGAACTTAGTGCTAACAACGTAGCCTTAGGTTGCCACAACGTGGCGAATGGGGTAACTATCATCTATTTTGTCGTTTATGGGTCATGACATGGTCATGGATGGCCACGATGTGGCAATCGACTAAAGTCAACTTTGATTGTTGACTTTTTTACTTGACTTGACTTTTGGTCAAACCCCTACTTTTGGAAGGAGAGCTAAGTGTTTACCTTGTGTGGTTGTATATGTAGTGTATAACATATATATTTCGGCAGTAAGAGCGGTAGCAGTTGATTATCATTTGAGAGGTAAGTCTTTTCACTATACTTGTGGGTCGAAGGCACCAATGCTAGCCTAATGGATTGTGTAGGATGCTAGTTGTCTTTTTGATACTTGCATGGAAGACCCCGGGGGTAGCTTGTGGCATTTATATGAAATACCACGGGATGTAGCCCATGGCAATTGCATGAAAGACCATGGGAGTAGCCCATGGAAGTTGGATGTTAGACCATGGGGATAGCCCATGGCATTTCAAGGTAAGACCATAGCTATGACACTTGGTTGTAAGACCTTGAGGGTAGCCCATGACATTCTTGGGAAAATCATGGCGGTAGCCCATGACAATTATATGTATAATATGTGGTGTTTTGGGGAAACTCACTAAGCTTTGTGCTTACGGTTTTGTGGTTTAATATTTTCAGCTACTTCCAGTTCGAAAGGGAAGGGCCCGACATGACTGTGCATTATCCCCTTCATGATTTTTGCATCAATGATTATACTACTCTGATTTTTGATACATTGTATTATGATGATTTGAGACACTTGATGTATGTTTTGATGATTTAAAAATGAAAAACAATTATCGCTATTTTTGGGTTGTTACAGTTCTTTATATCTATGAAATTAGGTGAACATAATCTATTCAAATTACTTATCAATAACTCTCGAAGTATAATTAGTGTAAATTTTTTATTTTTAGGGCATTAGTTAATACTCATTTTGTGAATTGTTTTCCAATTGTTAACGAATGTCAATTTTAAGAAATTTCAAGGTATTCCTTATGAAATTTCAAGTATAATGACTTTAATTGCACTCAAGAACAAGAAAAACTACACAATACGTCTCTGTTACAAAGGTGTTCGCGGTGGTTTGACCGACAGACTTTGACCTATTATTACCAATTTTTACATATACCAGAACCCGATTTTGACCCCTCTATATATAGGGAGATGATATGAAACCCTAAAGATAATTACCAAATATGTTTATAATTATCTTGACTTTTCAAATCATTCTGGAATATCCCAAACGCATTTATTTACTATTAATTAATAAAACTATTAATTAATTAACAAAACAAGTCACTAATATAAATATCTTTTTAGATCTACTTTATTTTGCTCTTGCGTATAACCTAAAAGGACGCTGCTATTTATAGTAATATTACCGGTTTTTTATGGCTTTGAACACTAATCTCCATTAGTCAACTCGTCTATCTAGATCTCATATCACCTGGTACACATGCACTGCCATTAAAGTGTTTGTAGACTAGTGTTCTGTTATTAACAAGGAGGACGAATACAAACATCATGGTTGATCGGGAGGTTTTACGGATGTAGAAAACTATTGTTACCAAATCCTAAACGACACTCCATAATACTTGGTGGTATGTTATGCATTTGGTGGTATGCGATGCTTTTGGTGACATGTGATACTTTTGGTGATATGTGTTGTTTTTCATGATATGTGATGCTTTTGGTGATATGCGATTGTTTTGGAGATATGTGATTTTTTTGATGATATATGTGTTTTTTGTCGGTATGTTATGCTTTTGGTGATACATGATGAATTTGTTGTTATATGTGTTCTATATCCGAGTATGTTGTAATATTTTTGCTCAATGTTGTTTTGTAACTAATTGAATTTTTGACCCTTTAAGAAACTGTACGTTTCTTTATGACTGTATGCAACTTTTATTAACTCATTCATAAAGGGTTTGCATTTGTTAGTACTAGTAGCTTAGAGCATGGATTGGTGAGTTTGGGGCATTTATGTTTGGGTAGTATGTTTCTATTTAGACGATACCGCCTAGCTATGTTTTCGTTGCTACTTTTCTTCCATTTTGGTTTTCTTAAACTTAATCAATTTTAATTGCGTTCTAGTTGAAAGATGGTAATGTATAGATTGTTTTTAAGTTCAAAATAATAAAGACTTCTATTACGTATTTTGTTAAATTAAATGAAAAAAAATTATGGTTAGCTTCTATATTTTGGTTCATTACAACATGGTGTCAACGAGCTATTGTTTTAGAAAATGATCTCAACCTTCATCCATACTTACCCATTTCAATCTATTCACAGATAAATTAGAAGCCTAATGTTTCCAACTTCTCACAAACCTATAAATTAGAGTCCTTCGTGTTTATTTTTCCTTTAAAAAATTGATATTGAAAAAGAAACCTATAAACTCCGACCTCCACGCTTAATTTAAATCAATTGGTCTTGTAAAAGAAACTTTAAAGTCATGTCCTCAGGTGGCGAAATTGATCTTGAAGAATAAAGGAATGAAAATTCCTCCATGAGGAAATATGAGTCTGATGATGGATTTGACATATAGGCAGTGAAGATTAGCTAGCTTCTGACGATTTATGGCTGATTTTCCATAACATCCTATTATCTTGCTGAATTTATAAAATTTTTGTTTTTAAAAAAGGGTTAATATCATCATGACCCAACCAACTATCAATTTTTGTTTTAAAATGTCCTTTATGTTTTTTTTTTTGGCATTTTAGGTGCTTAAACTCTAGTTTTACCTGTTAAAAGAGGGTGTGAGGAATGAAGTGTAAACTTATTATATGGTTGGAAAGAGTTTAGCAGACAAAGACAAAAACAACACCTTGACGGCTGGATTGTCACTTGACTTTTTTTTTCTTTTTTTTTTTAACATAAGAAAAATCTTACTCTCTAATTAGGATTGAGGCTAGGAAAAGTTGCTTTAGCCTTCAGTAATAGCTATTTTAGAACTAATTTCGCAGGTAAACACTCTGCAAAACTGGTGATCAATGTTCAAAACCCAGCAAATTTAGGTTCTTCATCAATCAATGGATTTGAAATTGCACCTCTGAAATCCTCACCAAAAGTTTCTGTAATACTAAGTTCTCTGCCCATTACGAAATCAAATCAGTCATGGCATAAGAAGTTATATACCTGCAACTCCTTTCATCATAAATCTACAACTCTATAGACATCAATCACGATATGTCGATATCGTGAACATATCCGCAGGTTTCCCTCGAGCTATGAGTTGACGAATTAACACTCGATAAAACGAATAGCTCTCATAAATTCCGAACAGAAACTGATAAAGCTGGGATACTAAGTATTGAAATTAATTGTGACTTGGTCAAAATTGGTGACCTGGTCTTTCGGGATGTAGTACATAATATGAAGGAGATTTTGGAGTCTGATTCTTGAGGCAATTAAATGGCACGAGCCTGATTTTAGAGTATAAGTAGTTTATCTTTTCATTCCCCTGTAATCAGTTTTTGCTTTCTGTACTTCTCTATCAGCTATAAAGAAGTAAGCATTTGCCCCAATCGTCTTTCTTCCCTCTTGTTGTTCATATGTGCGTGTTTTGAATTGGGTGTGCAGATCCACGACACATAGTCCTATATGTTGCTCCGTTTTGCTGCATCCGGTGTACTTTATCATCATATAATCTGATAAACTGTGTAATTTATCATCATGTAATCCTTTGCTTATCGGCAATTGAAAGGAGAATGGATTCTTGGATAAAGGATGAGAATGATGGAGTTTTCCTCGTATGTGGTTGCGGTTGATACCTGGGACTCCTTTCTGCCCACTACAAGAAAAATGACTTACAGTCACACCAAAAAAGTGTGACCATATGCGTATAGTAACATTTTATTTTTTCACTGAAAGTGTGACGGAAGGTGACGCCATCGTATGGGTCTTATGGTCACTTTAAAATATAGTGTCCGTATGATATGAAAACATGTGGCCGTATTATAAAAGTGTGGCAAATGTGTACGAAATTTTGTTCCTTAAATATCCAATATTGTAGCGTTAAACCGTCAGTAGACACATTTATTTAGTAAATGTGGTGACTGTATATCACCAACTTGCGACATTCATGATGTTTTAGTGTAGTTGTTTTCTTTTATATTGTCACACAGTTTAAATTTTATTAAGACTATTGTGTATCTTTTGTAAACATGTAATTACGGTGAGCATGCCCATGCTTGCTAAATGGCCACATGTAATTAATTCCATAAGTGGCGAATTGCTAATAATTAGTCACAAAAAACAATCAATTTTTGTGACTATACCCTATCGTATAGAGACACACAATTAAGTGAAATACAATCATAAGTATTACAACGACACACATTTTGTTAAAATTAAGGACTATTCGGTATCGTATTAAGACTATTGGGTATATTTTAGATACATATAATTACGGTGAACATGTCCATGTTCGGTAAATGGACACATATAATTAATTTTGTAAGTGACGATTTGCTAGTATTTAGTCACAACAACAATCAATTATGGTATTTATTTGCCACATAAATTGTTTTTCATATTGTTATTGTTTAACTTAGTGACAAAAACTTTAGAATAAACATCATTTTAAAACAGCTGTAGACTCATAATTCTTGTATATTATGGCTATTGTTAACCATTTAGTCACACGTTAAAAAATGATGTAAAGTAACCATTGTATAATTTTAGAGACATTGAAAACCTATAAAACATGGCCAAATTTATATTAAAGCCACTTTAATTTAATATTTATTGTTACTTTTTCTACATTGTAGACACGTCAAAATAATTTAAATTAAAGTAACCAAACCCAACAATATGAAACAAAAGCAAAATTCATAATTTGATATTAGTAATAATTGAAATCGAAATCCATACATTAAATTCCTAATTAAAATACCAAAAAAAAAATTATCCTAATTTCAAGAATTTAAATAATGGTAAAAAAATCAAACACATCATAAACCAAAACCTAAACATAACTAGGCATTCATCTTATTTGTATTGCACCTTGTCTTCTTGAGAAGGGCATCAGATGATATGTAAGTTGGTTTCCTTTTGTTTGAGTTTTGATGTTGATGTTCTTGATGTGATATAATTTCTGGTACCTATAACAACAACATTGAAACAAAAAAATGAATTCATCAAAAACTTAGTATACTATGTTATGAAGAAAATAAAGTGTAATGCACAAAGTAGTGAACATAATTAAACAAACCTTTGACTAGGTTTGCACAAGGTATTTTGGCCATGGAACAAAACTTTTATATGCATCCTCAACTAATGTGAACTCTACAGTTTTATGGGGTAGAAATGCATGTTTTATTACCAGTTCATCAATGGAAACTTTATAGCAATCATCTTGTAGAGGAACTCCATGAATGAATTGTCTTTCAGATGATAAGTAAATGGTACCACGAGCAACGCTGTTCCTTTTATACGGATATGATAGACTACACTTGATTGGATACAATGACAAGTAATATTAGAATTAGAAAAAAAAAAGACATAAATGTATATTCAACATGTAAAAAACACTGACCTGGTAAAGGGGTTTATTTGGTGAAACTGTTGGTATGTCAGCATTGATAGTGGCAGTCTTAGACTCAACAGCTTTTCTGGTGGGTTTTGTATTTACCTAATATAAAGATTTAACACATATATGTAAAATTATATTTTAATATAAAAGATAAATTAAAATTATTGAAAACTATAAAGTTAATATATACTACTGTTGCAGATTTCATGGAAATCAATTGTGTATCGGGAGTTGCAGTTGCAGATAAATTAAAAGTATTGAAAACTATAAAGTTAAAATGTAGTGTCCGTATGATATGAAAACATGTGGCTGTATTATAAAAATGTGGCAAATATGTACGAAATTTTGTTCCTTAAATATCCAATATTGTAGCGTTAAACCGTCAGTAGACACATTTATTTAGTAAACGTGGTGACTGTATATCACCAACTTGCGACATTCATGATGTTTTAGTGTAGTTGTGTTCTTTTATATTGCCACACAGTTTAAATTTTATTAATACTATTGTGTATCTTTTGTAAACATGTAATTACGGTGAGCATGACCATGTTTGCTAAATGGCAACATGTAATTAATTCCATAAGTGGCGAATTGCTAATAATTAGTCACAAAAACAATCAATTTTTGTGATTATAGCCTATCGTATAGAGACACACAATTAAGTGAAATACAATCATAAGTATTATAAAGACACACATTTTGTTATAATTAAGGTCTATTCGGTATCATATTAAGACTATTGGGTATATTTTAGACACATATAATTACGATGAACATGTCCATGTTCGGTAAATGGACACATATAATGAATGAGGTAAGTGACGATTTGCTAGTATTTAGTCACAACAACAATCAATTATGGTATGTATTTGCCACATAAATTGTTTTTCATGTTGTTATTGTTTAACTTAGTCACAAAAATTTTAGAATAAACATCATTTTAAAACAACTGTAGACTCATAATTCTTCTATATTATGGCTATTGTTAACCATTTAGCCACACGTTAAAAAATGATGTAAAGTAACAATTGTATAATTTTAGAGACATTGAAAACCTATAAACGTAGCCAAATTTATATTAAAGCCACTTTAATTTAATATTTATTGTTACTTTTTCTACATTGTAGACACGTCAAAATAATTTAAATTTAAGTAACCAAACCCAACAATATGAAACAAAAGAAAAATTCATAATTTGATATTAGTATTAATTGAAATCCAAATCCATACAGTAAATTCCTAATTAAAATACCAAAAAAACAAAATTGTCCTAATTTCAAGAATTTAAATAATGGTAAAAAAATCAAACACATCATAAACCAAAACCTAAACATAATTAGGCATTCATCTTATTTGTATTGCTCCTTGTCTTCTTGAGAAAGGCATCAGATGATATGTAAGTTGGTTTCCTTTTCTTTGAGTTTTGTTGTTGATGTTCATGATGTGATATAATTTCTGGTACATATAACAACATTGAAACAAAAAACATGAGTTCATAAAAAACTTAGCATACTACTTTATGAAAACAAATAAAGTGTAATGCACAAAGTAGTGAACATAATTAAACAAACCTTTGACTCAGTTTGCACAAGGTATTTTGGCCATGGAACAAAACTTTTATATGCATCCTCAACTAATGTGAATTCTCCAGTTTTATGGGGTAGAAATGCATGTTTTATTACCACTTCATCAATGGAAACTTTATAGCAATCATCTTGTAGAGGAACTCCATGAATGAATTGTCTTTTTGATGATAAGTGAACGGTACCACGAGCAACGATGTTCCTTTATACGAATATGATAGACTACACTTCATTGGCTACAATCACAAGTAATATTAGAATCAGAAAAAAAAAAGACAGAAATGTATATTCAACATGTAAAAAAACACTGACCTGGTGAAGGGGTTTATTTGGTAAAACTGTTGGTATGTCAGGATAGATAGTGGCAGTCTTAGACTCAACGGATTTTCTGGTGGGTTTTGTATTTGCCTAATATAAAGATTTAAGATGTAAAATTATATTTTAATATAAAAGATAAATTAAAAGTATTGAAAACTTTAAAAGTTAGTATATACTACTGATTAAAATCTAATTATAATGTGTTATAATATAGAGCAAAGTCTCAAACAACAAAGACGTTATTCCTATTATCACATTTGAATGTACAACCATGGCAAAACTGAAAAATCAAGTTTATATTCAAAGCCTATTTTCAAAATTCGAACCATGGAAAATTTGAATAGTCAAATTTATAATAAAAAATCAAGCAAAATCTTTATCTTTAATCAAACATATTTAATCTATCTAAATTGTAGTCTCTTGTAACAAAACTTCTCTTAGGGATTTAATCAAACACATCACATACAAAATTAGAAACATAACCATATACATGGATGAAATTAGAAGGGATCACAAATTGTCTCTTAGAAAAAAAAACAGAACGAATTTGAAACTTCAAATAGAAATACAAACATATACATACATGTGTAGGTTTAGCTCAGAATATTCACAATTTGTGCATCCTTGACACCGAGACCTTTGAATTTTTTCCAAATAAATAAAATTATCGGAGATATGCATGAGGTTAACTTCAGATCTTCCAAATACATGCATCTTTGACAACAAGACCTTCTATTTCTTCTAAATATGTTTAATGGTTGGCAATACTACCTTCCTAACGCGTCGTGCTTCATAGCAATGCTTTCAAAAAACGTGATTTTTTTGCTGTAGATGGAGGCAATGGCCGGAACCGGAGGAAATTAAGATAAATGAAAGAGATGAGTTTGCGATCTGGGTGCAGAAATTGATGAAAAACATAGGAAAACAATAAGAAATGGTTGCACTGATCATCTTCCAAACCCGCAGTAAATGAACTATTTATTTGAAATGGCGTTAAGAACAGCAAGCAGCGGATAGAGAGCAAACCACCGGGCGGTGGTCGGCGTCGAAGTAGTGAAGAAGCGTAATAGTGAATGGAACAGGAGACGGCCGCTTTAGGTTTAGGAGTATTAGGTTTTTTAATTGTAGGAGATGGTGAAATATTTTGGACGGATAGTAAATTTGGGGCGGCTCTTTTAAAATGGTTATAAAAATATTTTCTAAATTATACTTATTTAAAATAATATATAAAAAATATTTTTTATTGTTATTTTTTATATTAATAATTTTTTATCAAATAACTTATAGATGCAATTGTGTTAAACTTATATAAAAAAATAATATAATTATTATAAAATGATTGTGATTCTTCTTATTTATAAAAGGTATGTTTATTTATATATTTTCAAAACACAATATTCAGTTTTTAATTATATATAAAATAAAACTTATATATTTTGTGGTGGTTTGAAAGTAGGGTGTGTGTTGTGGAAGCGGGGATGTGATGGGATAAACGTGTTAGAATTAGGTAGGTGGGTGGGTGTAGGGTGTGGGGTGTAGAGGTCGGTGGGTAGGCATATGTGTGAGCTTATAGGAATGGGCTTTAAGCTCTATTTTATAAGCTCTAAGCCATCATTCATAAGTTATAAGCCTTAAGCCTAAGCCTAAGCCATATGCCTTAATCTATAAGCACCAACGCCTTAAACTATAAATCATAAGTCATAATCCCCTAGGTAATAGGTATGTGTGTATATACTTAGGGTTTAAAGCTTGTGGATTGAAGGTTAAGGCTTATGGCTTATGGCTTATGACTTATAGCTAATGGCTTATTGCTTATGATTATGATTTATGGCTTATGGTTTATGGCTTAAGGCTTGAAGCTTATAAATTAAGGCTTATGTCTTAAGGTTAAATCTTATGACGTATGTTATATGCCCTAATAACTTGAAAATAAGCATTAAAGCATAATACATAAACTATAAACCTTAATCCCCAAGCTATACACCTTAATCCCCAAGCCATATGCCTTAAGCCATAGGCTATAAGCCATAAACCAAAAGATATAAGCAATAGCCTATACACAATAAGCCACAAGCTATAAGACCTAAGTCGTAAGCCCAAAGCCTTGAGACTTAAGCCCTAAGCCAATGGTCCTAATCCATAATCTCAATGCCTTAATACATAAGCCTAGTGCCTTAATCCATAAACCAAAACCTAATTATATAATCCATGAGTCATAAATCCTTAAGCCCCAAGCCCTAAACCATAGGCCTTATGGCTTATGGTTTATGGCTTATGCCATATAACTTATGGATTATAAGTTAGGGCTTGGGGATTATGGATTAAATGTTATGGCTTAGGGTTTAGCGCTTATGGATTATGCCTTATGCCTTATGGAATATATATATATATATATATATATATATATATATATATATATATATATATATATATATATATATATATTTATATATATATATATATATATATATATATATATATATATATATATATATAGACACACACACACGCATCACTTGCACACATAAATACATTTTTCCATACACATACGCATATATACACACATACACATCATTTATGTTCTTTCACTTTAGTTTATTTTATGTTCATATATATTCAATTGTGTTTGATTACGTTACTATATTATATGTTTGTTTACGTTTGTTCCTTTATGTTCGTTCGTTTAGCATATTCACAAACAAAAATGAACGAACATGAACAATGTAATTTGTTAAATAAATAAACATGAACAAGAAATCTTGTTCGTTTGTTTGGCTAACTCAAATGAACAAACATGAACAAACCTCGTCTGCGTTAAGTCGGTTCGTTTACAACCCTACACACATATACATATACATACAAATAGAATTTTTTTAATAAATAATTATATATAAGATTTAAATATCATAATAGCGATAAAAACATATATATATATATATATATATATATATATATATATATATTAATTTTAAAATAATAAAATGATAAATAATAATTTTAATGGATATAAATTACAAAACTTTTATTAAAAACTTTATTTTAAAAAAAAATCATTTGTAATTCATTGCCTCCTCAATTTAAAAAATAAATCATATCTTTTTCCCTCGTATCCAAAAAAATTTAGATCGAGATTCTCAAAATTTTGGATTGCGCCAAAACCTAATCCCTAAAACTCAAAATCTAAAATATCATCTTCGATTAGAGTCTTTAGGTCGGAATTGCAGATGAGCGAATGTATTTTGCAATTGCGATGTGAACAAGAGTAAGGTGAGAATTCATGGTATAATTGCACAGGTGTGTGCACGCTTTAGAAGGTGGTTGATGAATATTTTTGTAGATACGAGTGGATCACCGATACAGGTAACACAATTTTTTTCATTATTTACATTTACATTAATAGCTTTGAATTTGATCTTTCCCTCTATATACATTCACATTATAGATTATTTTCTAATGATCTCTAATAGCATACTAGAGTATGTTTTAATTACAAACTCTACAACTCATTAGATCTCCTTCCCCTGTTTCATATGTTATACGTTAATTCACTATCAATTGATCATATTTCTTAATTTTTACCTTATGTGAATTCACATACATGTTCTTGTGATACACATATGGATACATGTACAACCATAGATGATTTTTTCCATGGAAAGTGACGTGTCATAGCATCTTCACTATTTTTTTCCCTTTATTGACCATTTTGCCCCTAGTGATGATTTTCTAAAATTTTATATTTTCTGGTGCTGTAATGGTTCTTTAGTTTTTTTTTGTTACATATATATGTTGTGTGAAGACCTCAAAGACATTTACTTTTCTATTAATTATGTTTTCTCCTGGTTATTGACTTGTGTAATAGAGCTAGGTGTTTCTATTGGCGGTGTTTTGTGCTATGTTTATGTTGGCTCTTGATAGTTTGAATTTTTTTTTATAGTTCTTCTGTACAAACTTTTTGTACCAATCCAGCTTCCCGTTAGTCAATATTAGTTTGTATACAAAAGACATTGCTATTTTGGGTTAAAATAATATAAGTATGTTGCTAACATGATGTTTAAAGTGCTAAATGTTTTTATTTTGTTATTTAATGTGTGCTTATTGGTGAACACTAAACATAGACACACGGGTGTTGAACCATCAATCTATTGGGTATGAGTAGCTAATGTCAACTGGTGCAAGGTGATGAACAAGCGAACAAATATATGATTTAAAGTTGTCAATTAGAATGGTTCATTTTGTAGTAGTTATTAGATTGAACAAGTGCCAAGTGTACTATTTCCAACACGTGTCTAAGTTTGTAAGGAATAATAGATATTTGAAGCTTATTTCAAGTTAACAAACACACAAATGAGAAGAAGATTTCCAGAAAAATTAAGAGAGATAGAGAAATAGATTGAGATGACTGATGTTTTAACGGTGGGTAAAGAGTTCCAGAAAAGTCTTTGTGCTATAGGGAGTGAGATCCATCGTTGACTTGTACATACACTACAAGAAAATCACCCTTTAGCGGCGACGCTATTATCGGCGACGGAGGTCTTTAGCGGCGACTCTAGAGATTGTCGCCGCTAAAAGCCCATGTCGTCGGTAATAGCGTCGCCGCTAAAGGGTGATCACCCGAATCCGCGTTTTCCCCTTCCGTTACATCTAAACCGTTCGATCAAATATCCAATACAACGGTTGGGGTCCTTTATCCGAACTAACCTAATACCGGCGACATATGTGTCGCCGCTAAAGGTTGAAATTGTCGTCGGTAATAGTTCACTAAAAAATGACGTGGTACCCTTCCCTCCAGATTGTCGCCGCTATTGATAAGTGTCGCCGGTAAAACCCTATTTGTCGCCGCTAAAGGCGTCGCCGGTAAAGCCTCTCGCAGATAAAAAAACAAACGCACGCAGTAGACTTCATTCTTCCATATTATGCTTTCTGTTTACCTTCGCTACCCTTCGCCCCTTCCAGCTTCTTCCGAGTTCATCTTCAATTTGCTTGTTCCATCCCGATTTCTCCCCACATTGTGTCATATTAAGGATATTAAGGATGAAGGTGTGATTTGGGACCGATTTCTAACACAATTTCTTGAAGAAAGGTAATTTGATTTGATAATTTCTTTGATAATTTCCTTGTTAATTTGTATGTTAACACTGAAAAAGTGTTGATTAAATTTCTAAGATTTGGTAATTTAATTTGTATGTTACCCTTGTAAATATTGCTGAAGAGATTTGTGACATCTTGGATGGCTCCCAGATTTTGTTGGAGGACATTTGACCTTACAAGCAAGGAAACATCATCTTTACTGTCGATTTGTAGCTTCATCGGGTGAATAGCAGTTTTTCCGGCTACATATCCGTTGATTTCCGCCACTACAGGTTCTATTATTTCATTTTTTTGTGAATTTGGTATTTGTATGTGAAAATTGCCATATGTGAAATTTGTGTGTATATTTGATATTTGTATGTGAAAATTGTGTGTATATTTGATATTTGATGTCTGTGGTATATGAGTATTTGGTAGAACTATATATATGATATGTGAAATTATATGTATTTGTTATAAGTAGGATGTTATTGTGTGTATGTGAATGTATGTATGTTTGTTGTAAATGTGGTATATGATTGTGAAATTTTTGTATTTGGTATAAATAGGATGTTATTATCTATATATGTGAAATTATGTGTATTTGGTTTAAGTAGGATGCTATTTTGTGTGTATGTGAATGTATTTGTATTTGGTGTATATGTGGTATATGTATGTAAAAGTATGTGAATTTCATGTTCTTATGTATTATGTAAAACTATGTGGTTTTGGTATAAGTAGGATGTTATAATTGAAAAAAAAAATTATTGTTATAATTGCAAAAAAAAAAAAAAAACACACACAAAAAAAATGTTATAAAATTGTAAGGGTACTATACACATATTCATCTGTGTATTGGATATTTTTTTTGGGGGGTTTGAACTTTGAATGATTATCCCTTTTTTAAATAATGTCATTTTGATTATTGTGGCAAAGTGTTAAGAATCACATTTTAATGTTTGAATAGATGTGAATATAATAAAATTAAAATGATTATTTAAAAACCAAATTGTCAATACGCACCAAAACAAATATGATTTTTAGGAAAACGATAAAAATTACTTATCAAACCTGTTTTAAATACTTTTAAGTCATATTTCTTATTATTAATAATTTTATTACTAGAAAAAAAATGAGAATAAAAAATTGCAAAATAATATTAGTAAAAGCCTTACAAAATAAGATTATTATATTTGACAAAAATAAATCAGCACTCTAAAACCAAAAATTATTGCTACAAACTCTTTTTAGTGATTAACTTTTTAGTGATTAACTTTTCCAAAATCGTCCAACCCCGAAATAACGTATTTATATATGTTATAAATAAAAAAAAAATATATTTTTTAATCTCGACGGTAAATTACAAATACTAGAAACAACAACACAACAACATAATATGTTACAAATATATGTATTTTTTAATCTTGACGGTAAATTACAAATATATATATTTTTTAATCTCGACGGTAATCTCGACGGTAAATTACAAATACTAGAAAGAACAACATATTTATAATGTTATAAATAAAAAATATATTTTTTAATCTCAACGGTAAATTAAAAATATATATATTTCTAGTTTCTACCCAAGCTAACCCCAAATTAACCAATAAGTTATATAGTTAACTTATAATCTTCAAATTAACTTATAATGTTATATTTCTATAGTTTCATATTTATATTTAATACTTACAACTTTTGCCTATATAAATTACAAGTAATTGTAATTAAAATTAAATAAAAAAACCCATAAATAAAAAATTTTAATTTAATTTTTTTAATTTTTAATTTTTTTATTCTTTTAATTGTAAAAAAAATGTGGATTGGAAAAAAAAAACAATGCTAATTTTGTATACTAAACTCAAAACCCAAAATTATGTTTCAGCAACATCATGTCTATTGATAAAAGCTGGACTACTAATAACCATCGGTGTGTTGTCGAACATGTTAATCATCGAAGTATTTGGGATCTACCATCGAACGATGACCTTGTTCAAAATGTTGACAATGTCTCACACGAAAATGTAGACAATGTCGATGTACTTCAAAATATCTCTTCATCCGATGCTCCACTTTTTATCGATTTCAGCATGTACTTTGAAAACATTCCTAGAGTCATTGTTGATGTAGAAAGTGTAACTGAAGTTCCTCCGCCAACTGGTAGAGTCAATGATGTTTCTGATTGCGAGACTGATTACGATGAGACTGATTATGATTATGATACCGAAGAAGACACTGAAGGATATGAGGAAGATTCTGATTAGAATAGTTCTTATGTAATGTGTATTTGTAATATGTGTTTGTAATATGAACTTTATTTGGATTTCTAGTTTAAATAGAAATGTGTATTCCTATGTAAATGTTTATTTCTATGTAATGTGTATCTGTAATAAAAATTGTATTTGTATATCTTATAATTTTTCAGGAAATGATGAGAATATGGCTTTTATTTATGTATACCATGGCTGCTGTCATGGGTCGTGGACACGGGGGAGACGGAGCTGAGGACCCACCTATCCCAGGTGGTAGAGGTGCTGGTCATCACGAGCAAGACGGTAAGTCTTATTATGAATTTTTATTTAATATTTTTGTTCAATTATTATAAATTAAATATCGTTTCTAATAATTTTTAATTATATTTGTAGTTGAGGAACGTACCCGAAGGAAAGTTCGAGGCAAAGCGAAAAATATAAAACTTGAAAAAGCAATCTTACGGAACCAGGGGAAACCAATTAGCATGCAATATGATAGGGATATCACATTTGATCCCGTAGGAGAGCCGAAAGACATGTTTTCCCGAGAAGTTGGAAAAATAATGTGGCAGATGGTCCCTTTTGACAAATGGACTTGGAAAAGAGTTTCCCCTTCAATACGGGACACCGTATTACAACATTTAGCGCTAATTATTTATTTAAATATAATGTATATGGTTAACTATAATTGTTTTTTACTTGGTTAACTTTTTTTTTGTAGACAAAGTTTGATTTGGATCAGATGTACCAGGATGTACAAGCTAATCTGTTGACAGAGGGTTTTCAAGCAGCTTTGTTAAAAGGTTATCGAGAATGTAAAGCTGACGCAAAAGAATATTTTATGTTAGTTGGAGGGTATGATGATATCTCGAGAGCATTAGCCAATCCTCCGGAGGGTATGCTAGTTGATAACTGGGCGAAGGCAGTTGAGTATTTCCAAACGGACGAACACAGAATTGCTTCAGAAAGGAACAAAAAAGTCCGTGAAATGCAAACAAATGTGAATCGTGGGGGTTCGAGCTCGTATAGCAGTACTTGCTATAAGAAGGTACCGTACGATACATGTAATTATTTATTTAAAATATAATCTAATTTTTAAAGTTAAACAGAACCTTAAGAGAGTGGAAACATTTCGCAAAGCTCATACCGATAAGAATGGTGTATTTGTTACTGCTGAGGCGGAACAACAATATGTAAGTATTTAATTATAATTTTATCATATAATTAAATGTTTATTTATACTTAATTGTTACTCACTTTTGGGAGTTACAGAATCGGTTAGTTGAAGAGCTGTTAGAACAAACTCAAGGTGAAAGTGAGTTAACACCCGCTCAAGAAAGAGCTGCATTCGAGAAAGTATTAGGAGAGCGACGTGGCCATATTAGAGGCATTGGCCGTAAACCTTCTGCTCTCCCGCCGATTCCACAGCCTTCACAACCATCACAACAATCATCACAACCATCACAGGTAAAACAATCTACTTTGGTTTTTGTCCCAAGTGCAAGAAATAGTAATGTACTTTGGTTTTCTATCTTTGTTTAAAAATAGCAATCTACTTTAGCATTGTAAAATGCATGTTGATTTGGTCATTTTGGTTTTGTGGTGATTATTTGCTAAAAAGTTTGGTAATTGGGTTTTTGTCCCAAGTGCAAGAAATAGCAATGTACTTTGGTTTTTCTATCTTTGTTTAAAAATAGCAATCTACTTTAGCATTGTAAAATGCATGTTGATTTGGTAATTTTGGTTTTGTGGTGACTATTTGCTAAAAAGTTTGGTAATTGGGTTTTTGTCCCAAGTGCAAGAAATAGCAATGTACTTTGGTTTTCTATCTTTGTTTAAAAATAGCAATCTACTTTAGCATCGTAAAATGCATGTTAATTTGGTAATTTTGGTTTTGTGGTAATTATTTGTTAAAAAGTTTGGTAATTGAGTTTTTGTCCCAAGTGCAAGAAATAGCAATGTACTTTGGTTTTCTATCTTTGTTTAAAAATAGCAATGTATTTTGATAGTTTTTGTTTATGTTTGACAATCTAACTTATAAGTTTATATATGTTGTTATTAATTATGTAGTTGGAAAATCTTCGTGCAATGCTCAGCGACCCGGCATGTAGGGATGAGCTTTATTCGTTTTTTCAATCCAAAAATAATCAAGGAAACGATGGAAACGAAGATGATGGTATGTAAGGATGCGTTTTATTTGCATATGTTGTCACGCTTTAATTGCTACTTGGTAGATTGTAAAACTTTGGTTGTTTTTTGTAATTACCGGACGACATTATTACTTTTTATATTTGATCGGATATTATGACTTTTGATATTTAATTGTAATCGGATGTTTGTTTTGTAATTAGCATTGACACTATTATTTTTGATATTTAATCGATCGGATGTTTGTTTTGTAATTAACGTCGACACTATTATTTTTGATATTTAATCGAATATTGTTATGTAATTACCGACGACATTATTACCGGCAACCAAAATCATTAATTAAAAAAAATTAAAAAAATGAAAACTGTTATTACCAGCGACACTATTACCGGCGACAAGACTCATTACCGGCGACATAGTTATTAGCGGCGACACGACTCATTAGCGGCGACAAGGTCAATAGCGGCGACGTTTCTCATTAGCGGCGACAAAGTGATCAATAGCGACGAAGCAGTAGCGGCGACTCAGTACCGGAGATGCGTCGCCGCTATTAGTATTACCGGCGACATTTTGGACTTTTACAGGCGACTTTTGTCGCCGGTAATGGCCTTTTTCCTTGTAGTGATAGCACTCATGTGTACATGTTATTATGAACAAGATCCCATCTAGATTGCCAAATCAGCATGGTTACCGGTTTACCCCATCGTCTTTGAGTTTTTTGATACGTATTTTAATAGTTTTGTGACCTAAACTACTAAAAAAACAACATAAGGAACCTTTTAAACCAAAACCTAATAAGTTAATGACCTAGAAAGGTAACGAACTTTGGTATTTGTCCACATTTAGGTAACCATGTTTTTTTCGTTCACATTTGACTATTGAACTTGTTTGACCTGTTCAAAATAGGATAATATGACCGGTAATTAGCGGTAACATTACCCTATTATGAATAGGTCAAACAAGTTTACTGGTCAAATGTGTACGAAAAAAACATGGTTACCTAAATTTGGACAAAAACCAAAGTTCCTTACCTATTTTGGTAATATTGGGTTCTTTATGTTAATTTCAAGTAGTCATAAGATCCATTGATGTGAAATGAAATTGGGTTGTCTGGTCTTGTGTATGAGGAGATGGTTAAGTCTTGGGCCAACCCAGTTTAGGCCCAGCTAGTTAGGGGTTAGGTTGTATACGCTTAAGGGTTATGTTGTATGTGTTTACAAGACCGAGCAAGACAGCTTAGCCCATGACTAGCCGGGACTAAACTGGGTTAGACCAAGCCTAGCCTAATTGTTCATTGACGGCACACAGTCCCTAAGACGGTTCTTGTCCGGTATCACCAAAACGGGTAATAAACTTTGGTTTTTGTCCGTATTTAGGTAACCATGTTTTTTTCGTACATATTTGACCAGTAAACTTGTTTGACATGTTCATAATAGGGTAATATTACCGTAATTACCGGTCATATTACCCTATTTTGAACAGGTAAAACAAGTTCAATGGTCAAATGTGAACGAAAAAAACATGGTTACTCAAATGTAGACAAAGACAAAAGTTTGTTACCTTTCTAAGTCATTAACCCAAACCTAAGAGTTGATTGGGTTACAGTGACAATAACCCAAAACAAATAAATAATAAAAAGTCACAATTTTTAATTAAATAAATATTGCGATAATAAAAAAGATTAATAGATTTGAATATTATTTAGACTTGAAATAATATTAAAGCTTGGAGTAGGTGATAAAAATAACAACTTGGCCAAACATACCGTACTAGTCTTGAGTTAGTAATATTACTAACTTGTAAAAGTAATTTATCCATAGGGCATTATTTATAGTTTTTAATTTTTTAAGACTAGGTTATTGAAAGGTGGCATGACATGGAAATTATAAACGAGAGGGACTAGAATTACCAATAGACCAACATCTTAATTTGGCTAGTCATTTCTCCTTTATTTAGATAAATTAATTGGAGAGAGAGAGAGAGAGAGAGAGAGAGAGAGAGAGAGAGAGAGAGAGAGAGAGAGAGAGAGAGAGAGAGAGAGAGAGAGAGAGAGAGAGAGAGAGAGAGATTATGGGATCAAGTGGATTAGATGTGGATTCAAGGTGCATTTAATAATTTAGGAATTGGGTAAAACTCAAGATATGTATAATCTTCTTCACCTTCATTCACAAATCCGAAAAAACCTCAAGGATATTTCTTAAGAGTTTTAGCTTAATTGTATAACACTAGAATACTTTCCATTTTATCAATCCATGCTTAAAATAATATTTAATTAAGTTTTGGAAGCATCGTCGTACAAGAGTTGTGGAGGTATATTAGGTAAAGTTTGAGGGAAACTGAACAAAACAGGAATGAAAATTTGAGTGCAGGCTTAGAGAGCGAATGAAAATTTATAGTGACACAAAATGTACAACTGCCACTAAAAATATAATATAGTGTCACAAAAAAATTAAGTCGTTAAAATAGTATGCCAATAAATGTAATTTTGTTTGTAGTGAGAGTATGTATCTTATTGACTTATTTGAGATCCCACTACGACCCTATATATAGAGATTGTTATATTCAATTTAGGATGTGCCGGAAAGAGGTAATTATTTAGTTTGTGAGGTGAATTATTTATTTAGATTTAGATCTAGATTATGGTTTTTTGTAACTTTTGACTATGATCAAATATATTTTTTAACATCAAAATCGTGGTGTCAATTGTGTTGTTCTTATAATTTTGCATGTCAAATCAAGTGTTCATATTCTAACAAGTGGTATTATATATATATATATATATATATATATATATATATATATATATACTAGGTTATAACCCGTGGAAACCATAGGCTATGTTTAAAATTATTATATATATATATATATATATATATATATATATATATATATATATATATATATATATATATATATTGGAAGGGCAAATCTAATATACTCCTAGACTACTCTTAAATCTACACCTATGTTCTTCACGAGACTTGAACCCTCGATCTCAAGTGGTATTATATCTAAACCATAAAAATATAATTAATTATTTTATGGAACAGTTCATGGTTTGACAATTCTAGGTAGTTCGATCGATTTTTGGGAAGAATTGATGTTCTAAACTTACTGTTCATCACGTTAATCTTGGATCAGACCTCGTATTTATGAATAACTTAACTTTATAAATTCTAAGATCCACATCCAAGTCATATATATTGCCATGTTTTACTAATAATGCAAATCAATGAAATTAGAGCTTGTGGAGACTCTGGATAGCTAACAACTTTCTATTGCATGATTAGTGTTTCATCCTTGCCACATGTTTAGTACGGTTGGCAATTGGTTCTGGTTCGGGTTTAGGGTCACAGATTGGATGGTTGGCGGGTAAAAGGTTTGCGGGTTGGAAACATCAACACGTACACAACCAACATAACCTGTTTAATTATATAGGTCCGTCAGTCAGTTTCAGATCAGTTTTGGGTTTACCTTTCATATATTAAATTTATATGGATTATACACATCTCAATAATCAATTACAAATTAGTATTTATACACCGAGCATGAAGCAATGTTGTTGACGTCCATTGTGTTCGTCTGCACCAACGTGGAGTATCCGACGAAATTAAATGGGCGAGTCAGTAAGGACAAGACGAAGGAAAGGAAAAGTACAAACTGATTGAAAGATTAAGAGCACCTTCTGGTCAACATCGATCCAAGCTTCATGGGCTGGATTCGAGATTTTTTTGCCGTCAGCAAGGGTTTTAAGTGGCGGAATGGCAGAAGAGCCATCGACATGAGACATCCACTTCTGATGATTGAGAAGAGGGGCGATTTGATTTCGCCACAAAAGGTAATTGTTTGATGTCAATTTGATAGTGAGCATATGAACAAGGGTGTTGAGAGAGAACGAATTCTCTGAAGAAGAAGACATAACGAAAGGCAGAGAAAGTAGCGAGAGGCAGAAGCGGCAAGAAGAAATTAGGGGTGTTTAGGGATCGGGATTCTTAGGCTGATACCATGTAAGATGGGATAAATGTTCCCAATAATTTTACTGATGTACTAATCACGCTTATATACAATATTACAAGGAGATATACAAGATATCTAATCTAATAAGTAAATATAAAAAACAAATAAACTAATTTACATAGGTGATTTATTTCCAATACAAACTATGAAGGGTATTGATTTGGGATTCTCGATTCTAGTACATTCTCAGACACGCACCAAAAAAATACAAATTGAATATTAAATATTAATTTTTTTTTAATCCTATATATTATTGTTGGGTTGACCCGTAAACCCAAACACATAAGCCGAACCTGACCCATGAAATTGGCAAGTTGGTAGGTCGAAAATCTGAACCTAAAACCGTTTATTTTTGGGGTGAGTTCGTGTCGTGTGTCGGGTTGGGTCGACGATTGCCACCTATTGGTTCATGTCTAACTAGGGTCGGATAAATTTTCCAGATTGAAACATGTTAATTTCTCTTAGGTCTGACCTGTGGCTAAAATTAACCGTGGAAGGCATATGCTTAGGTTGGAAATAAATTCTGGTTATCTTATATATAATATAATATATTTAGATGACAAATTTTCGATTTATAATTTCTCGTTATTTTACAAAAAGTTAGTGTTAGAAATAAATAGAATGCATGATATATGCTGGTCGTTGGTTCTCGGTTGATCTCTGTCACGTGTATGTCATTTTACAAAAAGTTAGTAATGCAACAGATAAGTACATGGAAACAAAACCATAGCTGGAACACCATTTCGTGGATTTTCATAGTCACTCCACGTAACCCCTTCCGCTAAACATGGTGCGTAGAGTTTTGGCAATCTCTAGAATATTCAAAGTTGATAGATGCCCATACTTTCCATGCTCGTTAGTTTTTCTCATAGAAAACAATCATGCACGTTCAATTTTCATGTTTCTTTTTGTTCGAGATTAGAAAAGTGTTTCATCCAATCTTAATTAGCTCTCACATGGATATCCATATTTCGCCTTTTCCCAAGATGCATTAAACTGTCTCATCTCACAGGCATCCACCTGGTTCTGATTCAAATCTAAGAAATAGTGGGTCGCCACGTATCACCCAGAAATTGCAACAGGATGAAAACCGAGAGATAGCAATGGCTCCACGTCTGTTGTCCCACATTTTCATGCACCTAAAGTATTTTCCAATCAAATCCATGATTTGGGATCGAGTGCTTTCATCCAATCATTATGGGGGTTTTAACTTCGTATAAATTCCAAATTGTAACGCTGGTAGTTGGTATCACCGATAATTGTATTTTCCCACTTGAACTTTCAGGTCTCAACAAAAATTTAGACCAAATATTCATGGGGTTTTCTCCAAAACCAACACCCATGAAAGATTTCAGATCGATTACTTTACCATGCAGATCACATCCAAGCACCTATAGAATCGAGAAAGTGCTGAATAAAGTCAAAACATGGGAGTCCACATCATCGTTATCGAATCCATCGGCAGAAATCATTTGCAGCGGCTTGTTTCAACTGGCGGAGTTGTATGAATGTTTGGATGAACTTATCAAAACATGTCCTTCAAAAACTTCGTTAGATTCCAGCAATCAGAACATGAGATGGACGGATGAGTTACTTGATGTTGTTGGGTTTAATCTTGACATAAGATGTTATTTTTAGTTTAGTATTAGTTTTATTTAGTAATTGAATAAAAGATAGTAGTTCATGGGTTGAATGGGTCATGTGGACCAAGTCTTTTGGGGCTTTTAGAATGATAGGTTTAGTGCTGGAAAAGAGGAAAACGTGTGCTTGTTTTTGGTTAGTTCAATTAGGTTTTGTAGGCTATAAAAAACCTTTAGTTTTCTGAATATTAATGCAGCCGTTTTGAGTCGATAAACAACTCTCCTTCTTCTTATTCTGTTGCTGCAGTGAAGTGAATATAAAGCGCCTGATTTCCAACAGATGTATCTGTTATTTTCTTGGATATTTTCAGCAATATATCTGATCTCATGTTGCAGACAAAAGAACATGTGAGGGATCTTGGGTGTGATCTAAGGAGAAATGGTGGTCCCAGCATCGACAGCATCATTGACAATAACAATGCCTTACGAAAGAAACTGAGAAGAGACACTAGAAGCGTCGGTAGCTAGTCTGAATCAATTGGATGACATGATTGGCCACTCTTGCTTGGTAGATTTTGAAAACAACCATCTCATATCTATGATCCAAGTGTTCAGAGAAGTTAAAGCATTCACCGCTGTTATTGTGCAGTTGTTGTTGAAATTCTTGGCTATTCCACTTTCGAAGACAAGATCGAGAAGCAAATGGACAGCAGTCTCAAGATATATATCCAAAAGTAAAGTGGTACTAGAAGAAAAAGCTGATACTAATATAAATGAGTTGCAACACCTTGATGCTGCACTATTCAGATACAGGACAAGTACCAAAATGGAATTCATCCAAACAGTACGAAAGAGACTAGAGGAATTTGAGGCTACTGTGGACAGCATCAACTCTCACTTGGAATCAGTATATATCGAGGCACCTGATTACAACCAGATCCTCTCTTCTTAACTTCATCTCTTTCTACTAGCCATAATATTATCATATACCTGCAAAGATCGAGGTACTAGATCTCCAACTATTAGATGATGGATTGAAGCTTTTTGTTTACATTTTTCCAAATTATCATGTAAATCTTATACATTTGTTGAACATAGAGTAAATATTGTTATATTGATACACCCTATCAATAATTTTTGAGCCAAGCTTGTGCTTTGGTGTTGAATCAACTCATAGTTGTTGACTTTATATTTTCTGAATGTATATTTTTACTCTTTCATTTTGGGGTTATTTTGAAAATCATTTTTAAAAATGGTGTTTTTGAAAATCCATCCCTCCACACCGATCATATTTGGATAAATATCGCTCCTCAATTTTCATAATCACTACAAGAATAGCGAATATTAGTGGCGACGGATTGTTGACGTCGTTGCTAATAGGTCGTCGTTGTTGCTTCGTAGCTAATGCTCCAAAGATCGCCACTAATGGACTATTACCACAAATATCGTGCGTCGCCGCTAAATGACTGGTGTCACTAATACCATGCGTCGCTACTAATTGTATTTCTATTTTTTAGTATTTAATATTAAAATTAAAAAAAAACAGTATTAAATTAATTATAACTGTTACGAAACATTAGAATTTGGTAATATATACTACATTCGATAAAAATATTAATCCAAACATCCGGTCCAAAATTCTCATCCATACATAATGCAATGTATCCAAAATACTAGTAAAAAATACTAACCCAAACAAAAAGTTACATAGATCCTATAAGTAGCTACTCGTCATCATCGTTGTCCTCGTTTCCTTTGTTTTCATTTCATGGTAGCAACGATCGAAACCATTATTCAAGTGTCCCACTAAATATTGGGTCTTTTAACATTTTTTGAAACATGTCCATCTACAAAATAAAACAATATATTCTTATAAGTTAAATCGATAACTTACAAAAATATAAGTAAACTACAATATATATTATCAACATATCATTATAACATTCTACTTTACAAATTAAGGTCGTGAATATTATAGCATCCTACTTTTTTTTTTTCATTTTTTCATTATATCGTTGTACTTTCCAAATACAGTTAAACATACATCATACACATATACATATACATTATAGCATTGTACTTTTTTTCTTTCCATTTTTTCATTATAGCATTGTACTATAATTAAACTTACGAAAATATAACTAAGTACATAATATATTATCAACATATCATTATAGCATTCTGGTTTACAAATTAAGGTCATGATGATTACAACATCCTATTTTTTTTCATTTATCCATTATAACATCGTACTTTCCTATTACACTTAAAAATAAATCGTAAAAATATTGCATATACATTATAGCATTGTACTTTTTTTTTCATTTTTTCCATTACGACATTATTAATTAACAATATACAAAACTACAAAATACGAACACGTCAAACACCTGGTACACATACACTATCACAAAAGTGTTTGTAGACTGGAGTGTTGCGTTCCTAACGAGGAGGACGAATACAAACATCACGTTGGATCGAGAGGTGTTATGGATGTACAAAACTATTGTTACTAAATCCTAAACGACGCTGCATAATACTTGGTGGTATGTGATGCTTTTGGTGGTATGCGATGCTTTTAGTGATATGTGATGCTTTTGGTGATATGTGTTTCTTTTCATGATATGTGATGCTTTTGGAGATATACGATTGTTTTGGAGATATGTGATGCTTTGGATGATATATGTTGTTTTTGCTCGTATGTTATGCTTTTGATGATACATGATGAATTTGTTGTTATATGTGTTCTATATTCAAGTATGTGGTATTTTTTACTCAATGTTGTTTATTGTTGTTTTGTAATTAATTGAATTTATGACCCGTTTAGGAACTGTATGGTTCTTTTTTACTATAGGCAACTTTTATTAACTGACTCAGAAAGGGTTGGCATTTACTTTTTGTACTTAGTGCCCCTGGTTAATACAAGTAGCTTAGGAGCATGGATTAGTGAGCTTGGTTCATTTATGTTTGGGTAGTATGTTTCTATTTAGACGATACCACTTATATTTGTTTTCGTTGCTACTTTTCTTCCATTTTGGTTTTCTTATATTAAATCAATTCAAATTGTGCTCTTGTTGAAAGATGGTAAAGTGTAGATTGTTTTTGAATTCAAATTAATAAAAACTTTTGTTGCGTATTCTGTTAAATTAAATGAAAAAAAAATTATGGTTAAAATCACAACGTCACAATTTAGGTTCTCTATTTTAGATCATTACAACATGGTGTCAATGAGCTATTGTTTTTTAAAATCATCTCAACCTTCATCCATACTTATCCATTTCAATCTCATCTAAGATAAATTAGAGCCAAAGGTTTCCAACTTCTCACAAACCTATAAATTTGAGTCCTTCGTGTTTTTTTTTTTTTTTAAATCTGTTATTGAAAATGAAGCCTATAAACTCGAGTCCTGCACGCTTAATTTAAATCAATTGGTCATGTGAAAGAAACTTTAAAATCATGTCCTTAGGCGGGTCAATTGATTTTGAAGAATAACCGAATGAAAAGTCGTCCGTGAGAAAATCAGAGTCTGATGACGGCTTTTACCTATAGGCAGCTAAGATTAGCTAGCTTCTGACGATTTATGGCTGATTTTCCATAACACCCTATTATCTTGTCGAATTTGAAATTTTTGTTTTTAAGAAAACATATAAATAATAAAAAGTCATAATTATTAAATAAATAAATATTGCGATAATAAAGAAGATTAAGAGATTTGAATATTATTTAGACTTGAAATAATATAAAAGCTTGGAATAGGTGATAAAAGTAACAAATTGACCAAAATTACCAAACTACTCTTGAGTTAATAATATGACTAACTTGTAAAAGTAATTTATCCATAGTGCATTATTTATAGTTTTTAATTTTTTTAAGACAAGGTTATTAAAAGGTGGCTTGACATGGAATTTTTTTAAGACTATGTTATAGAAAGTTGGTTTGACATGGAAAATATAAAGGACAATGACTAGAATTTCCAATAGACCAACATGTTAATTTAGCTAGTCATTTTCCTGTTTTGGATAAATTAATTGAGAGGGGGGGGGGGGGGGGGGGGCATAAAGAGCAGCAATGGCGATTATTGGATCAAGTGGATTGGATGTGGATTCAAGCTGCATTTAACAATTTAAGAACCGATTAAAACTCAAGATATGTATAATCTTCTTCACCTTCTTTCACAAATCCGAAAAACATAGCATTAAAAAGATTCTAGGGACGTTTCTTAAGAATTTCAACTTGTATAACACTAGAATACTTTCCATTCTTCTTCACCTTCTTTCACAAATCCGAAAAACATATCATTAAAAAGATTCTAGGGACGTTTCTTAAGAATTTTAACTTGTATAACACTAGAATACTTTCCATTTTATCAATCCATGCTTAAAATAATATTTAACTAAGTTTTGGAAGCACTGTGGTACAAAAGTTGTGGAGGCATATTGGGTGAAGGCAAATTGAACAAAACAAGAATGAAAATTTGAGTGCCAGCTTGGAGAGCGAATGAAAATTTATAGCGACACAAAATGTATAAGTGCAACTAAAACTATAATATAATGCCACAAATAAGAAGTTATGTCATTAAAATAGAATGCCACTGAACGTAATTTTGTTTAATTGTAGTTAGAAAATTTTTGTTATTGACTTACTTGAGATTCCACTAGGACCCTATATATAGAGACTGTTATATTCAATTTAGGATGTGCTCGAAAGATGAAATTAATTAGTTTGTGACTTGAATTATTTATTTTGATTTAGATCTAGATTATGGTTTTTTGTAACTCTCAACTATGATCAAATATTTTTTTAACACCAAAGTCGCCGTGTCCCTTGTGTTGTTCTAACAATTTTGCTTGTCAAATCAATTGCTCATGTCCTAATAAATGGTATTATATGTAAACCATAAAAAATTAATCAATTAGTTTGTCAATTCTACATAATTTGATCGATTTTTGGTAAGAATCTTAAAAAACATTGAATAATGTTCTAAATTTCCTGTTCATCACATTAATATTGGAGCAGACCTCATATTTATGAATAACTTAACTTTATATATTCTATGATCCACATGCCATGCTTTATTGATAATGCATATCTATGAAATTAGAGCATTTGGAGAGTCTGATAGTTAGCAACTTTCTATTGCATGATTAGTGTTTCATCCTTGCCACATGTTTAGTAGGGTGGCAATTAGTTCAGGTTTGGGTATAAGGTCACTGATTGGATTGTTGGCGTGTCAAAATACATTGCGCCAACCCAATTCATATATGTATTCATGTTGGCGGATAAAAGGTTTGCGGGTTGGAAACATCAACCCACATACAACCCACATAACATGTTTAGTTATATAGGCCCGCCAGTCAGTTTGGGGTCAGTGGGTCGGTTTTGGGTTAAATGGTTAGCCGGTTAGTTTTGGGTTTACCTTTCAGATAACAAATTTATATGGATTATGCACATCTAAAAAATTAATTACTAATAAATTCTGGTTGTCTTATAGTAACATTTAGATGACAAATTTTCAATTTATAAATTCTCGTTATTTTTAAAAAGGCTAGTGTTAGAAATAAATAGAATGCATGATACATGTTGTTCGTTGGTTCTCGGTTGATCTCTGTCACGTGTATGTCATTTTACAAAAAGTTAGTAATGGAACAGATAAGTACATGGAAACAAAACCATAGCTGGAACACCATTTCGTGGATTCTCATTGTCACTCCACGTAACCCCTTCCGCTAAACATGGTGCGTAGAGTTTTGGCAATCTCTAGAATATTCAAAGTTGATAGATGCCCATACTTTCCACTCCATGCTCGTTAGTTTTTCTCATAGAAAACAATCATGGACGTTCAATTTTCATGTTTCTTTCTGTTCGAGATTAGAAAAGTGTTTCATCCAATCTTAATTAGTTCTCACATGGATATTCATATTTCGCATTTTCCCGAGATGCATTAAACTGTCTCATCTCACAGGCATCATCCACCTGGTTCTGATTCAAATCTAAGAAATAGTGGGTGGCCACGTATCACCGAGAAATTGCAAGGGGATGAAAACCGAGAGATAGCAATGGCTCCACGTCTGTTCTCCCACATTTTGATGCACCTAAATTATTTTCCATTCAAGTGCATGATATGCGGAGTGCTTTCATCCATCATTATGGGGCTTTTAACTTCGTATAAATTCCAAATTGTAAGGCTGGTAGTTGGTATCACAGAAAATTGTATTTCCCCTCTTGAACTCTCAGGTCCCAACAAAAATTTAGACCAAATATTCATGGGGTTTTCTCCAAAACCAACACCCATGAAAGATTTCCGATCCATTACTTTACCATGCAGATCACATCCAAGCACCTACAGAATTGATAAAGTGCTGAATAAAGTCAAAATATGGGAGTCCACATCTTCGTTATCGAATCCATCTGTAGAAATCATTTGCAGCGGCGTGTTTCAACTGACGGAGTTGTATGAATGTTTGGATGACCTTGTCAAAACATGTCCTTCAAAAACTTCGTTAGATTCCAGCAATCAGAACATGAGATGGACGGATGAGTTACTTGATGTATCTGTTATTTTCTTGGATATTTTCAGCAATATATCTGATCTCATGTTGCAGACAAAAGAACATGTGAGGGATCTTGGGTGTGATCTAAGGAGAAATGGTGGTCCCAGCATCGACAGCATCATTGACAATAGCACTGCCTTCAGAAAGAAACTGAGAAAAGACATTAAAACGTCTGTGGCTAGTCTGAATCAATTGGATGACAAGATTGGCCACTATCCCTTGGTAGATTTCAAAAACAACCATCTCATATCAGTGATCCGAGTGTTCAGAGAAGTTAAAGCTTTCACCTCTGTTATTGTGCAATTGTTGTTGAAATTCTTGGCTATTCCACTTTCGAAGACAAGATCGAGAAGCAGATGGACAGCAGTCTCAAGATATATATCCAAAAGTAAAGTGGTGCCTGAAGAAAAAGCTGACACTAATATAAATGAGTTGCAACAGCTTGATGCTGCACTATTCAGATACAAGACAAGTAACAAACTGGAATTTATCCAAATCGTACGAAAGAGACTAGAGGAATTTGAGGCAACTGTCGACGGCATCAACTCTCAGTTGGAATCAATGTCGAGGCACCTGATCACAATGAGAACCTCTCTTCTTAACTTCATCTCTTTCTACTAGCCAAAATACTATCATATACCTTCAAGGATCAAGCTACTAGATCTCCAAATATTGGATGATGGATTGAAGCTTAGATTTTTCCAAATTGTCATGTAAATATATACATTTCTTGAGCATATATAGAGTAAATATTGTTATCTTGATACACCCTATCAGCATTTTTTGAGCCAAGCTTGTGCTTTGGTGTTGAATCAACTCATCCTTGAAAGATTTTATATATTTCAGAATATTCTTTTTTTTTTTCTTTCTCATTTGGGGCTATTATCAAAACCATTCTAAAAATGGTGGTTTTTGAAGCTCCACCCCTCCACCACCGATTATATTTTGTTAAATGTAGCCTCTCAATCTTCATAATAGATTATTTAAAATATTTTTTGTACAATCAATTTCTATATTATATATTTGTCATGTATATTGTCATTTATATTTAAGTTAAACATAACTATAAAT